>NW_027094089.1:15021393-15595987 GCF_029207755.1 Chamaea fasciata
CGCTACAAATGCCAATGAGTTAAAAAAAAAAATAAAAAGGAAAAGAAAAAAAAAACAAGAGGAACAATTCTGTGAAGAGTCTTCTTTTCTGTGTCTCTGTGTCATGGCCTAAAAGGAAATGTTTTCTCTTCTCCCATGCCTCTAACCCTTCTTATGCCTTAATTTTCTCAGAATCTGTGTGGCACCCCAGAGCCATTGTTATGTGTCTTAAACTGTCCTTCTGTAATAACCCAAGTTCCTCGTTTTCCTCACTTTTTTTGTTAGAGTTTGTCAGACAGCTAAAGAACATGTAAAATAAGAATGTGGAGACGTGAACTTAACCACCACTGTGGTTTATGTATGGGGTGAAACTGCGCATTTTGGTGCACTGATGTCTAAACCCCAGTGAGGAAAGACTTTGACAATGAGGTTGTTGCCAAGAGCGAATTATCTCCTGTAGTCATCAAAGGGTTTGTGCGATGCTTAAAATTAATATTTGAAAGTGCTGCAATGGAAATACAGAAGTCTGGGCTGGAACATGCATCTTTGATAATCTAGAGATATGGCTCAGCAATCATTTAGGGCCATTTCAACCCCTTTTAGACCCAAAAAACTGGTCAATGGAGTCATCTCATGCCTTGCTGACTTTTATGTAAAAGTTGTTATTTAATTGTTAAGTGCAATTCTCTGGAGGAAAACTTTCACTGATTATATGTCAGGTCTTTCTCTAAGGCCTACAGCTGTCTGATTTATAGAGCTATATAAATCTTTTATTAAAACAAACAAACAAACAAAACAACAACAACAAAAAAGAGTTGTTCCCTTGAACTCGTTTCTTTGCTTCTTTCCTTATGCTCTCCTAATAATGTGTAGTGTTATTTTATTCTCTGAGTCATCTGGTTCTCATTAGTAAAATTATTCATCGAATAGCAGAACTGATAAAGACCAATGTTCTCTGGACCATGTCACTTTGGCAGAGTTACTCTTTCCTGGATGTTCATGAGGTAGTGCAAAATACTAGTTAGAGTTATCCATCCTCAGAAACAAGAATAGAAATTGATCCTTAAACAAAAGAACTTAGAAAGGGGTATTGATCAGATTACAAATGAGGTCTGAGAGGCAGGACCAGGGTAGAAAAACTTGATCTTTCTGTCAGGTCTCTTTAATAGCACTGGAAATCTGTATTCCTCTGTCAAGGTCTGCTCAAAAGCACACTGAAGTCAGTGGAAAGAGTCTTATTAATATTGATAATTGATTTTAGATGTGGCTGAAGTGTAGGGAAAGGGTAGAAATAGTACCTGGTTTCTGCTGCAATCTGTCTGCTGTTTCTAGATGCTGCTGCCTCCCACCTAATCTAATTCTTATCTCAAACCAACAAAACCCCAACCCAGCCAGCACCTTTCTCTCAGAATCTGTTCCTACTCTAACTGCATTCCCCTACAAATATTAAACTAATTCAAACTTTGCTGCTTGTCTCTCTTACCTTACTGACTGAAAATTATTTTCTGTCTGTGCTGATATATTTCCCACTTTTAGCTAAAGAACTTATCTTCCTTTCTGCTTCTGTGCTAGCACGTATCCTTGCCTGCTTCTTTTAATTATTTCCCAGTCTTTCTGCATGAATCCTTATTTCTCTTCTGCAAAATTTTCTCACCACTTCTGCCCACAGTCCTCAGCTGTCTCCCAGATATTTACACTTCAATATTTTTCATGTTAGGTGACTCTAGCTAGATGACTCTAGCACAGTTGTTTTTCTCACTCTCCAAACACTGCAAAACTGTTTTTGTTTTTGTTTTTTTTTTTTTTAAAGATAAACCTCCTGAATATCTGTGTATTTTTCCATATATCTATTTTCTATGTACATAGAATATCTAGATATAGTTATCCTTCTACGTATATGTTTATAAATATGTGCACATCCATCCTCACAAAAACACACAAATTTTTAATCCTTAGTAAATATTTCAAAATGGTAGAGAAAATTTAGATATTTTAATGGAATTTCTTTTTACTGAAATATTTTTAGTCAAATTGGGTAAGCATTAGAAAATATACTATAGGATTCAACTCTGATTTTGGGAAGGCTTCTAGGAAGAGAATAAAAGACTTCCGGCATCTTTCAGTTTACACAGACCTGTGGTTATGCTTTCTCCAACCAGATTACATCTGCAGAGAACAAATGCTAAAAAGGACTTAATGACTTTTTTTTTTCCCCTGTACAAGTAATAAGTTCATTTTGTTTATCAACATTCAACAATATGTATCTACCTTGAACCTTGTATGCTCTTCCATTTGATTCTTTCAGGATGTACTGGGTATTCAGCATAGATTTTATTGTGTCAATATTAAAAACTCATTTTACTTGAGCTAAGGAACAGCCAAATACTAAACCTTTAATACAGGGATTAAAAAGATGACTGAATAGCTCTTGTTTAGCTTGTGTAGAAATGTGATATCTGATCTTTTTCCGTAGGTTGCTGTGAAGTTCAGAATTTATTCATGTGTTTATTTACCTGTGGTTTTATGTTTCAGGTTGCACCTGAAAACCCGTAGAGGTTCATGGCAAGTCTTGGAAGGTCAGTGGCAATTCTTGTGTTCAGATGGCTGGCTGGTGACAACCACGGGCTCCCTTCAGGCTTGGGTTAGTCTGTCCTGCTGTCTGCATGTCCCTGATAAAGCATCACTGGACAGTGCTGTCAGGAGTGGGGATTGCTGGATTCCTTCTCAGAATCACAGGGTCACAGAATGGCCTGGTGTAACTATTTAGGACAAATTTGGGAGGAAACCTCCTAAGGGGGTGTCCCTCCCCTCCTTCAACCGGTTTGGTAAAGACCTCCTGTCTTGGTTTAGATACACAGGTATCTGCGAGGGAAGGTTGGAGTCTCTCTTGGACTGTAAGCCTCTCCCCCTTTTCCCAAATTATTATAAATTTGTAATTAAAAGGCTGTCAGGCAAAGATTTTGGGAATAAGTATAGAAGTTCTTTACTAGGGATATAAAAATTACAAATGTTGTAGTACAGAAGAATAAGCAAGCAAACAAACAAGAAATCCCAGAAAACCCTGACAGAGTCAGAAATACAACCTGATGCCCTGTTGGTCAGGGTGTTGGAAGCAGTCCAAAGTAAGCCCTCCTGGAGTGGCAGATGTGGTTCTGTTGGAGTAGAGATAGTCCCGTCAAAGAAAGGGTCCAGTAATGGTGAGATGGGTCTGGTCTTCCTCCAGGGATCTAGTGGAAAACTGGATACCTGGTGGCCCTTGAGGCTGCTTTTTATCTAGGTTAAGATGGTTTGGCTCCTTCTCCCCAGGTGGAGTATCTCACAATAGGATTATGTAATATGTCATGTCATTGGTGAGCTTTAATGGTCCATTAGCAGAAGATATCCCATGGGGGTAGTGGGTCAATGAAGAGAGATAAGCAACACTCCACCATCTGATAAGTAACACTGACCCATTTTGGCAAAGATAAACAACACTGCTTCACCCAGTTGCAACAGATGGAATAGAATAACGTTTTTTGGTTACAAAACCCAAGACACCTCCTCAGAAAGACATGGAAAGAACCCTGTTTATTAAACAAGCAAAGCACTCCCCAGCACAATAAATTGAACAATACCATATGACAAGAACTTCGTGCCACTCTGGAGAGATGACAGATTTAGGAAAGAAGTCCCTCCTGTATCTGGTTGCTCTGTCTTAATTCCTCTGACACTGGGAAAAGTTGCTGCGCAGAATGGATCTCGGTAGGTTCTAGGTGCAAGCCCCCCATGACACTCCCCTGGGTCCTCAGTCCAGAGAGATTTGAACAGTTCCAAGGGAAGGCGAAAAAAGAAAAAAAGAAAAAAAAAAAAAAAAGAAAAACCAGGAGGAGAAAAAAACATGAAGCCTCTCCCCCTCAGCTAGCTACACTAACTAACTAAAAAGAAGGGGGGAAAAAAAAAAGAAAAACCTCTCTGTCTCGTGTCTGTGAGTTGCTGACTCCGACTCTCAAGACCAGCTGCTGGAGGAGGGTTTCTGAAAACAAACTCCTTGCTTCTTCCTCCACTTTGCTTTCAGACCCAATATTAAAGGCACAGAGTGTAACATCCAGCATAAACTCAGCAGACAATTGGGGATACAAACACCATAACATCACCCTAGGACACCTGGTTTGGAAGGGACCTCAGAGCTCATCTGGTTCCTTTCCCCTGCCATGGGCGGGGATACTTTTCTCTAGACCAGATTTCTCAGAGTTCCATTTAAACTATCCTTGAACACCCAGATATGGGTCAAGAGCACTGGTTTCAAGAGTCAAAATGACTTGGCCAGCCTGTCAAACTGCACAGGAGGGCTCTCAAGAAGCGCAACTCTTCCCATTTGGCCAAAGAATAGCCACTGCTAGCCTGCAGGTCAAAATCCAGGCAGTCCTCTTGGAAAGAAAGTTGAATCTCCCCTTGCCCACTAGCAGTGACACCTGCATGACCAGTCTTTTTCACCAGAGTATTGTCACCCTGTGGTGTGCAGGCTAATTTAAAGTTGACTGTGTTTTGGTTTTTTGTTGTTGGGGTTTTTTGTTTGTTTGTTTGTTTTTGGTTTTTGTGGGGTTTTTTTTGTTTGTTTTTGTTTTTGTCTTTGTTTTTGTTTTTGTTTTTTGGGGTTTTTGGGTTTTTTTTGGTTTTTGCTTTTTTCCAGAATAAGCACTGAGACCTCCACAAGCTTTTTTTGTCGAGGATCTCTGTAATCATTAGAAACCTCTTTCACTGAAATAAGGAAGCCTAACTATAGATTGGGAAAATGAATCACTGAGAGTTTGAGCAGACCACTAAATAAGCTATGTCAGGAGCATAGAGAAAAAGACAGGGACAGAGCCAATAAGAGAAATTGGGAGCAGTGGTAACCTTTCTAAATAATTACAAACAGTCCAGGAGAGGTGAAAGATTGTATTTTATTTAACAAGTTAAGACTGAGCTTCATATATTTAGGTAGACCATTTCAGGATGTGGTGCCTGATGCAGCAGGAAATTTCATTCAGTGGTTCTGGAGATCCCCACCAAATTTTCCCCGTGACAGGTCATTCCATTATTGCCCACTAAAGGTTTCCTTACAGCTTTCTCTGAAGCATCCTATGCTAAATTCAGAGATAGGATATTAAACTAAATGGATCACTAGTTTGATCTATTATGTCAATTCTTACGTTCTTAGAGGTGCAAACAGTATATTGGACATAGATTTACCTTACTTTCAAATACAAGAGTTTTTACTGAGAGTGGTAAGGGAGTACTGGATCAGGGATGGGGGAAGCTGCCAATCCTTACACCATTTTGTGGCTGCTCAAGAACTGAGACAGAAGTTTACTTTGTAGAAAAAAGCCCTATGCACACTGTAAATGCTGTTGGCCATCTGACAGCACCATATTCTTCGATGGGCAGAAGTAATTTTCTTCTGTGACTATATTTGATTTCAATTAAAAGAAGACAGCTTGCTTCATCTTTCCTAAAAGTTGATACGGTGTATACCTGACTGAACTGGCCAATTTCCCTTATAAATTATGTATAAAATCCACAACTGCATTCTCTCTCAGAAAGTCAGAGGAAAATTAAATTTCTCTTTTAGCTTATATTTTTTCATGGTTCTTGGGATATTAATTTCATATTTTCTGCTCATTTTTATAAATGTCTTATTTATTCAAGCTCTTCATAGGGGAAAGTAATGCCATGCATTGCTGATTTTATTACTTTGGACAGTTTACAATATCTCTTCAGAACTTAACATGTTAATTGATTTAAAAATTCCTATGAATTTCCCCCATGGTTTAGGATCATACATTCTGATGCCAGGGAGACTCAAAATGTCTTCTGTGGCCCTGCTGGGCTTTATCTTGATGTGCATAGTTCTTTTTCTTCTCTATTCCTAGCAGGGATGTGAGGAGAATAAAATATCACTGTCCAGGCTCACACCCAGGACAGTAGCTACAACCAAAATTAGATGTGTGATCCCAGTCCTTCATTCTGCCTTTTAAAATTTGGGACATTCACCCAGTAATATTTCCTGTCATGATACTCCGTATTCTTGTTCTTAAGATTAACTCCCTGCTCCAAATGTAGGATTCTGCTTCACTTCAAAATATAGATCCTATGTATTGTACATATAGGATTTTTTTATATTATAGTTATTGTATACTTTATACTACAATACATGACAGTGAGCTTTACTGATCATGTCTGCCGTACATAAATGCCACCAAAACACTGAGCTCTCGGTGTCCCTTTCCACCCTGTAAGAGTCTCAAAATTAAACCTGGGAATACTTCAGTGAACAGAGCTAGATTTCTCTGAAACATTACAGGTATATCAAGTTGTGTTTGACTGGAAGAGCAGGTGATTTGATCTAGGTCTAGAGGTCTGCAAATCAGTGAGAAAACACTCTATATTTCCCATGCCACACTCACAGTCTGCTATTTCATGGATAATTTCAATATCAAGTTGCAGAGCAGAATGTAATCTATGACAACAATGATATGCATGTACTCACACATACACATATATACGTAATATATATGTTTACATTGAATCTGTATGGCACAATAAAACTACTTGCAAGGAAAAAGTCAGTACTAACTGTTGTTACAAACCATCAATTTTTTGTAATCAAGTTTTTAGCCTCAACATGGCTAGAGGAAAAAAATGTAAGTCTTCACTTTACAAACCTTGCTGTTTTGTTAAAAAACAACAAAAATTTTCCTCAAACTAAATAAAATTTCCTTTGAAGTCTCAAGAAATTTAGGCTACTACAGAATATACAAATAATATCTGTGACTAATCACCACTCTTCTGTTCTCTTTTGATTTTATTTTTTTTTTTACAGAGTTTTTAAATAGGTTTAATTTATTTGGCCTTTGAGGACTGGGATCTCAGTAAAATATTTACTGAAGGAAAAAGTGAATAAAAAAGAAAACAAGTCAACCTAAGAAGAGAGAGTTGTCATAAAGTGCAAAGGGCTCTGCTGTTAGCTAAAGACCTGGCTGGATGCCAGACACAAGTCCAAGTGGACAGGTCAGGTGGATCTTTTTAGCCTCTGACCTCTGTTTAAACTTTTGGATTTCTACTGTCTAATTCTCCAGGTTTCCTCAAATGCAATGAACTTGTTGTGCTTGCCTGGACTTGAATCCATTTGCAGTCGAGGGCTCTTCCACCTTTAAAATAAAGAGGGTTTCCGGCCCTCTTTTATGTAGGATTTCTAGAGCATGCAAACACATTCCTTACATCTGTAAACCATCCACTTTATTTAGCTCCTCTTTCCACTCAGATATCTGGCAGGACTAAATATCTGTGTAGGTTCTATTTGCATTATATTACTTACCTCTTCCCACCTCCTCTTTCCCCAGATGAGAGCAGAAGCTGAAGAAAGAGTAGACATATGCTTTCAATACCAAAGAAGTGCTTTTCAAGTGGCAAGAGGGAGGCAGTTTCAACATACAGCTTCCTTACAATCTCTTAAGAGTATTTTCAATTTAAGACTCTATTTTATCCATTAATAACATATTTGCTCTAACATCTACCTGTTAATGTTAAGTCACAGAATGGCCTTTCCTTTTCTTATTTTGTGGATTTGCTTTCTTCATTTGTTCCTTGTTGACCAGGAAAATTGCTGAGGATGGGGCTTCTGACTGACCATAAATGTCATTGGTCATACCAAATGACTGGAGAGTTTATAGTTTTGGATCTGGCTCCCTTTTAATACCCAAGTGCGGGTCTTGAAGGTGAGAGTGGTTTTATGCTTAGGAGGTTGGAGTTTTTTCAGTTTGATTTTCTTTTTTTTTTCTATTTTTTTTTTTTCTTGTTTGTGTTTTTTTTTTTTTTTTGTGTGTGTGTGGATTTTTTTTGTGTGTGTGGGGTTTTTTGTTTGTTTATTCTTTGGGGGTTTTTTTGAGTTTTTGGTTTGGTTTGGTTTTCTTTTTTTGTTTTTTTTTTTCATCGGTTAGTATTTTATTTGTATTTTTTTTTCTTCCTTTGGTTGATATTGCTGGGGTTTTTTTGTGTGTGGTTTTTTTTTTTTTTTTTTTGTGTTTTTTTTTTTTTTTTTTTTTTTTTTTTTAATTTGATCTCTGTTTCCACCTCCCAGATGATATATATGTAACTAATTTGTGGTGTTTTCAAGGCATTTTAGCTACTGGGAATAGTAGCTGAGAACTTGGTGTTAGCTATCCACCTTTGCTTTGTACAGCATGTGACATAATTCCGTGTAGTTTTTTCTCCTTCTGCAAAACACTTGTAGTATGATCTGTGTTCACTTCAGCTTAGTTGTCATAACTAAAGGTAGCAGAAAACCTTCCTTCTGGATGTATGCTTCCATTCCCCTCTGAAATTTTAGAGTATCTTTCAAGTGAAAATAATAGAAAGACAAAGTTCCAGGTGAACTTCCTGTAGATTCACTGAATTTTGCTCTTTATGTGATGATACACGGTTTTGCTGGAATAAATATTATTTTTTGGTGATGAGGAAAGAAAAGGACACAAGAACAAACATGGTGGTGTGCATGTTTGATTCCCAGAAATAAAGGAGGAAAACAAAGAAACAGATAAACATCTCCCTGTAAAAAATCAAACTGGAAAGAATTACATTTTAAAGCTAACCCTCTGGAGAAGCATGTGCACATCTCTTATTTAAGTCTCATTTATTTCATTCTCACTCCTTGGTGTGTTTCATGGAAGACAGGGTTTCTGAAGTAAGTGAAATTTCAGCTATGGCTTCAGAGTGGCTTCAGGATCATATTTAAATTGACAGGCTAAAAACCTGTGGAGAATCCAGTAAAAAAGATTAGTTGTGCAAACAGCTATCTGAACGACAAGGGTTTTAATTATTACTGTTTTTATTGACAAAGGGCTAATCCAGCATGAAAAAAAATATTAGGACTTTCAATTTTTAATGTTTTTACAAGAAATTGCAGTAGTAATATCAGAATAATTTGGTTTTGAACAGATACAAAAACAACAAATATTTTCAGAAGGGGCATGCAGAAAAATTTTCTTGTATTTGATTTGCTCGCCTGGTGCTTGTTTTCCAAATAGTAATTGGAAAAGAAAGGATTTTTTTTTTTTTGTCATTGAAGGTCTGTAAGCCCATACATACATGTAAACTAGACAGAATTTTGAGCCTTACAATTTCACAGTATTTTCTGAAAGCTCAACTTCGTAAAACTACTGTACTGCTAACAAGTTGTAGCTTGAGTTACTCACCCAGGAGAGCTGAAATATGTCTGAAGGAAGTATATAGAAATCAATTTTCAAATGAATACAAACTCCTAGAAATTACCCCATCTCCTGTGTTTAACTGGAGAAATTCAATCTCCATTTTGAAATCCAACTTTGTTCTGTTAAACACTTCCTCTTTCATTTAGTATAGTTAATAATCTTAACATGGGATGTTAAGGGATAATAAACAATCCTTATCATTTTGTAAGCATGAAAATAGGATATATCCTCCCCATTTTCATTGACGGATCATTTTCTCTCAGGCAAAGTATCATTATCTTCACTGTGCAGTGCAGAAGGGGACTGATTCCCAGAAGCAGTGTCACAAGAGCACACCTTACTCACACACTTCCTCCTGTTTTAGAGATACTTACTTGTTTTTCGGTTGGTCTGTTAAAGTCTAAACACTCAACAGGTAATATAATAGGCGCATCTGCGTAGGACATCCATAACACCATAACATTTCAGCTTGAGCTGGGCTGTCTGAAGAATTATGTTGCAGCAGAAGGAATTTACAGCTGCTCTGGAAATAATGCCACAGCAGTCAGTAACCCTCTAATCTTTGAGAGTGGTGACAGAATAACCAAATTGGAACTCTGCTGCTCTGGAGCTGATGTACCAGCCATTATCTGACACCAGTGCCAATGGATGAGAGCTCTTTCCACAGTCACTCCCAGTCAACCCAGATATACTCAGTTGTATGGGTTGGGAAAAAGAAGTGTTTTTAATGTAATAGGTGCATCTCACTTAGAAGTGCTTTTCATTCATTAGCATTGGAAAAAAATAATGGTGAGAAAATGGAGGATAAAGATAATTCAACTGCTCCAGGTGAGACAGATTGGCTGTGTTTATGGTGGTAAATTCAAGTGTACCTGGGTTCTGAAACATGTTGATATTGCAAAATGGCTGGACTGTTTCCTGGCATGGATGGGTTTCAATTTACAGTCTCCCAACTGGTTTGGAAAGTGGTAGAGTTTACTAGCATAAAAACAGACAGCTCAATGCCACTTGGCCTGAGAGTCCAGGAAAATTTAATTTACCAGTATGGACATACCCTTTGGGTCCATGAGCTGTCTGGGACTGAACTCAAGTTAATAAGTCTTTCTACTCCAAACTGTGCTTAAATCCACCTGGTGCCACTCTTTGCTGGGGGAAAACAATCCAGGATTTTATTCATGCAGACTTCTGCTTCAATCCATTTTGTAACACACACAAAAAACCTTCCCATGCATATATCCATAGTGAAAGAAATGTGCCTCCTTGATGACAAGTGAAACCTTCAGTGTACTATTTGACACAAAGAGAAGCCTGAATTTCTTTTATCCTTTCCTCCAGTAGCCCAGTGCAGTAGCCCAGAACAGAGTGTGGGATTATGCCTGTACATCCATGGGAATTTGCCTCTCTTTCTCAGGTCTGCCTCTTCCAATAACTACAATGAGTTAACTAAGGATGTCTGCTCTTATTTTGCCCCCTCCAAACAAAGTCTTTGGACAAATACTCCTGTAAAACATAATGCGCACCCTTAGAGTGAGCTGAATTAAGTAAGGAATTGCAAGATGTCTCCTACTAATTATAAGCCACAATTAATTGTTATACTCAGAAGTCTCAGATAAGACAGTGTCAGGACTTCTGCAGCCAAAGACTCCTGTGACCTGTGTGTCCCAGCTGGTTAATGGCTGTCCAGGGCTGCACTAGTTGCACTGGGGATGTTTTAACTGGAAGTCATGATCCTGGCTATAACTACATGTGCTTTTCTCTCCCATCTGCTGTGGGAAGGTCTGGTGAGAGAATTCAGATTACACTGGCTGGCTGAAGCTTTCCCTGACAGGCACATCATGCCGGTTGGATTTGATTTTTACAGACAGACACCCCACCTTTGGCAATAGCTTTTGCTTCTGTGAATTCAGTTGAAACTGAACTCGTTTCTTCTGATGGAAGAGAACTAGAGAGGTGCAGTGAATAAATATAGAGCCATACATTACAGCAGTACTGACCTTGCTTGACTAGAGTGTACTAACAGCGCAACAGGCTTCTTCCAACTTTTTCTGATCACTGGACAAGAGCAGAGGCACCTGGGAGAAACATCTTGTCTCCCTCGTGCAGGTTTCTGTGCCTGAGACTTTGGGCAAAAGGTAAATTCTTCAAGGAAAAGTTATTGTGAAATATCCATTTCCTTTTCTTTTTAAAGCTAAAGCAACTATCAGATCTTTTGTTTCACAGATCTCATCTGGATCTCCTTCAATTCAGCTGAGAGTACTAAGGCTTGACAGTCCCCATCCTCTGATACCCATAGGGCTCAGGAGATGCTGCTGCATTGACTTCATGGCCATCTTGGGAGTGAGAGACATTTTAGGAGCAGAACAATGACAAAATGGATGTGAAACAGATGATGAAGTACTGCATCATGATAAACTATAAATCCTCCATTAGACATCATCCTTGGTAAAAGTTGTTGGGAAGACTGACAGATATCAGCAGTACCCTGAATATGCTATTTTGAAGTGTAAGAGTTTTGAATTTTTGTTTTTTGTTTTGTTTAGCTTTTTTAATGCCAGCTCCATGATTTTTATAAAATCTGACTCCTCATATTAAACTCTTAGGGATGGTAATGCTGCTTTCCTGTCAGGAAAGAAAAGCCATGCTTATCTGCCAAGGCAGCTAAGGCTGCTGCGTCTGGGACTGCTCAGTGTGAGTAACATTTACCCCTGCAAACAGAACCTTGTGCTAACCTTCTTCACAGGAGAGAATTTCACACTGCACAGGATTTTACATCTTATGCACACCTTGCCAGCTAATCTCTATGCAATGTAAGGTTTTCACTCTCATCCTCTGCAGTTAATGGGTGTTGCTAAATGGTGCTGGCCAGAGACTTCTGCTAAATGTCCTGCTTATTGACAAAAGGAATGCTTCTTTATGATTTATCGTCATTCCCACTTACGTCCCTGTATAGAAGATAATAAGTAGCACAAAGGAGAAACTGAATGATGCAGTCAGGCACTGGCACTGGAGTGGGAACAAATTAGGTACCAGCTACATCATTACAGATAATTTACACCCTGTGAGAGAGCGGTGTAAATTAACTCATGTCTGCTGAAGAGTGTGTCGGGATACTCACGTACATGTAGCTACCAGGGACCTTCTGATGCTTTGGATTACTCTGCTATGAGTGGTTTTTGTGTTGGAGCCCTTCTTAACCACATTAAGGCAGAATAACTTTCCAAATGGAAGTTACAAATTGTGTTGGAGGCAAAGGTGTTGATATAAAAGTGTGGGAGATTTTTTGCTGCTCGAGTTTTCCATTAAAGTGCAAGTTTGATGAAACTGGGGTGTGTATTGCTTTTGGGTATCTGTCAGAGAGGGAAGTGAAAGCCTTATGGAGCACTGGAGCATGTTATTGGCAGTGTTGTAGGCGAGGGTAGGATTGCACAAGCTGCTTTTACACTCCTTTAATGTATTCATCTGGATGAGCTGCGTTTTATCTTCACTCAGAGAACAGGGAAAGCAAAGGGGTGGGGAGGGGAAATAAAACTACAGGAAGGGAAAGCTGGGGAGAAGGGAAGGGAAAGGAAGGCAAGGCAAGGCAAGGCAAGGCAAGGCAAGGCAAGGCAAGGCAAGGCAAGGCAAGGCAAAGCAAAGTACAACTTCTAAAGGAAAGTAATTAAGAGTTTTTGGTGTTTTTATTTTTGTTTGGTTTTTTTTTTGTTTGTTTGTTTGTTTGTTTTGTTACGAGGTTTTCCATTAAAAGGGGATAATTCTATCAATACAGAAATTTACTCAGAGACAGAGTATCTGAATTTGATTTTTCTATTTTCTGTTTTTGAACTGTTATATTCCTTATATTGCAAGAGGATAAGTATCTGGTTGAAGTCAACCTGGCAGAATTTAGTGTAACATGACAGATGATCAGAAATATTGTAATCACCAGTCCAATGTCAAAAGTATTCAGTGAGGACAGGCTGAATGAGATGCAAAGTAAACTTACTTTGGATATGTTGATCAGCCTAAAAGAATTTTAATAAATATGCATCTGAACTAGTTCTTTTGTGCCCCTAAACCAAACTAGCTCTACTTTGTAGAAAATAAATGCAAACTCAGGAAGATCTGTCAAACTGACAATGATTTATCTGACTGATGCTCATTTATGTTCCCTTCATCAGAAAATGCAATCCATACACTTTTAGAGTGTCACTACTTTTCCTTCCATTTCACACTGAGATTTTCTATGCTCAGTAAATAAGTCAAACAAGGATCATTAAAACTAAAAAATTACCTACAGCCTAAAAGTGTAAAACTGTGAATTTACTAGGTGTTATAATTTCTTAAATGCTGTCAAAGATGTTAAAATATTTAGATAAAAGAAAAATCAGGGATAGATAATTGTTGGAAACAATGCTATTAGTATTTTAATAGTCTGTAATATTAATATAGTTGTGGTTACACAATGATGCCTATCACATCAATTGGACCATCAATTAAATGAAATTAATTACTCTGCTACTAAAAGTCTATCTGTGATTAGGGATTGGGGTTATTTCCATATGTTTTACTAAAGCATAGATGATGCTTTCACTGAACTTTGAGCAATTATTTCCTGTAAGTAACTGATAATAATAACAAAGAGAGATTAAATGATTGGTATTAACTTGGGGGTGTAAATACTTAGAGTGTGTGATTTTGCTATACACTGTCTGTGACTTTTAGAAAGCAGCACACATAGTCAGTTTGAAGATATAGCTTTATATTTTTAAATAAGCCTTTTTTTTTTTTTTTTTTTTTTTTTTTTTTTTTTTTTTTTTCACGGCAAAAGGATGGGGACAAAGGACAGAAGGTGTACTAGTTAAATAGCTATGAGATACAAGGAAAAAATTCTTCACTGTGAGAGTTACCAAATGCTGGAGTAAAATCCCAGGAGCTTTAGAGAATTTCCATCCTTGAAGATGTTAAAAATCATGCAGACAAGACTGTGAACACCTCATGCCTGAGAAATGAAGGGTTACTGTTTGAGCATGGCACTAAACTGGACGTTCCCTAGATATCCCACCCAACTGAAATTGTTCCGCAATTCTGTGATTCTGAACTTTGCAGTTGTCCCTTTCCACATGCAGCATGGAGGCATCCAGGATTTCCAACCAGAATGGTATTTCTCTCCTGGGCAGCCAGGTTCAAAGTGCAGCTAATTCACATTGAAAGAAGCACACTCTTCTCCACGACAACATCATATTTCTCACTTTTAACTAAACAGCTTTCCATACAAACCTGGCTCAGATCCTAAACCAAAACTCCCAGAAGAACAGAAAATTTGCTGATAGATAACAGGGTTTCTGAATGCCCTTTCTGACTCACTGTAGGCTTCACTAGCATTGTAGAAGGAGAGTATGTGTTTAATGTAACTTTTTCATTATGGAAATTTCAGTCTTACTTCCAGTCCTCTAAATACTTGATTTAGATCTGGCCATGACTCTCACTTCTTTCTCACAGGCAAAAAGGAGCTGTAACATTTACTTTTCCTAGATGCATATAATTGAGCTTAATTTATTTATTTTTATGTTATTTTAGATCCTTAAAGGCAAGCTGGCATGATAAGTATACCTATAAAGGGATGATAAAAGACATAATTTTTGAGAGTATGAGAAGGAAGCACTGCATTCAGGACATCTAAGAAAAAAAGTGCACTATTTAAAGTTATTTTTCCATCTTCCCCCTCTTGAAAACATGTCTCACCCACTCTTTCTGTTCCTGCTGTGTATGAGTACTACCTTGCAGTCTACCTTTGTTAGATCTCTTAAAAAAAAGAAAAAAAAAGAAAAAAAAAAGAAAAAAAAAAAGACAATCAATATTTTGATAGAAATCCTTTTAAAATACAGGCTAAAACAGGAAAAAAAACCCCCAATATAAATAAATCATGAATTCTGATCTTGTTTTGGAAAAGCTAGTGCCGTGTAAATTTAAAGCCAACGTTGTAGCATTTTCAAGTTGCATTTGAGAAGTTACAAGGTGTACACCTGACTACTCTATTCATCTGTTCTGCAGAGGGAAATTTTGTTCTTTAAAAAAAGTTATTAATGTTCCTCTATTTATAATCTTGTTACTGTTGTGATTATTGTTAATAGCAGTTTGATTTTGTACTTTGGATGCTCCTTCAATACAAGTTTGATGCAATAAGTAAAGGGATAATGTCAATTAAAAATTACTTTTGATCCATCACCTTAGGAACCATTGACTAGAACAAAACTATTCATTTGCCATATACAAGTGTGAATGCCTAACTTTGGGTAAATTTTTTTAAAATGATGACTCTTTTTAAAATAAACTGATGAAAAAAAAGGAATGTCATCTCAACATTTTATTTTTTTTAAAAAAGCCAAATCATCAAAATGCTTGGTTGTTAAACAATAAAATTTTCAAGTTTCATCCACAGCAACCTTATGCTAATAAATTCCTTATAAATATTTATTCACAAAAGTTAAAGAAAAAAAGCACAGATGTTTTCACCTTTTGGGAATTGTATTTAATGATCCTCAAGTAAATTCATTTGGCCAAAAAATAATCTTGCACTTATTCCCTATTGTGAGAGCAAACATGAAAAGGATGTTCAAATATTATTTAATACTTGAAAAATATTCACTAGTTTAATTTTAATTTTAATTTTAATTTTAATTTTAATTTTAATTTTAATTTTAATTAAATCTCAGCTGTTATAAGGGAAGGGCAAGAATGTTCTAACTGTACAGAAATACTATAAAGTGCACCATTCCTCTAATTCATCCTTTCACGGAAGTAGCAGGCTTGGTTCCAAGAGTGAATACAGGGTTGATGGTTTTATATTAAACATGACTGTGGTATAATTGAAATTACACATGCATATGTTTGGCTCAATGACTGTATTAACTATCATCCACAGGCAGTTATTGAAAAGCATATTGCCAGCTCTGCTTACTTAAAATGAAGTGTTCTTCCTGTTTTGTATCCTTCTTGAATGAGAGGAAAGGGAAAATAAAAAGGGAATTATTTGGTCTGTGCCCAGGATCTGAACAACACTGTGTTACACAATTTCAATTAAAAGTAATAGGAAAAAAAAAAATGGGGTTTTCTTGTTGTTGCTGCTTAGCAAAACATGAAATAAGCCTGGTTTCTTCATCTTTTTCAGTTGTGTATTTTTTTTTTTAATTTCCAAATATGAATCAAGACTGTTGGGGGTTAGGTTTGTTCCTTCTTTCTCTAAAGAATTTTTTCCCCACAAGTTACCAAGGAGACCACGTGTTGGATACTTGAGAGTACTTAACCGAAACAAAGAGGTGGACTAAGTTGGAAGGGGGAGATAATGCAGGTAAAAGACAGAGCTTGAGGCAGCTGCGGGCTTTTCTTTTTCCAGCATTCGGGGAGGGAGAGAACGGCTGTTGCTGGCTGGAAGAGTTTCACTGTGGCCAAAGGGATCCAGTCCTGGGAAATCTACTATCACCGGTTCGGCCTGAATCCTGAGCCTTCTCTGCCACCTGTGGGAGCTGGGCCGGCTCTGCCTCGCCTTCGGCTTCTTCGGCGCTGCTCCTCTTGCTGCAGTGTGACCCTGCACCCCCTGCGCTGCCGGGACATCCTGCCATCCCAGCTACCAGCCCGGGACTTTTCCACTGTTTCAGCTTGGTGCTCTGAGGATCCTGCAGGGACACCGAAACCAAACTGCCCTGGGTTTTGTGAAACAAAGCCCTCAAAGTTCTTGGTACTGTTTTCGTTTGTTATTAATGCTTTAGTTGTTTGGTTTTTTTTTTTTTTTGTTTGTTTTTTTTTTTTTTTTTTTTTTTTGTTTTTTTTTTTGTGTTTGTTTGCTTTGTAATCCATACTAGTAAAGAACTGCTATTCCTATTTCCCAAATCTTTGCCTAAGAGCCTCTGATTGTAAATTTACAATTGAAAAAAAAAAAAAAAAAAGGGGGTGGAGGGGGGGGTTTACACTCTCCATTTCAAAGGAAACTCCAGTTGGCTTTTTTTATTACCTGGCAGATACCTGTCTTCCCAAACCAAGACAAAGACTTGCTGCTGCATTGAACCTTGCTGTCATTTGGAATAGTATCCTTTTATCCTATTTTACCAGGTTCTTATCATCATGACTATGACATGAGTTACTCTTGGTATTTGAATGTTGTTGAGAGAAAACTAAGCCTGGTCCCATCTTGTGTAACTTCAGGGCTCTGTGACAGAGATCCCTATTTTTCAGTGGTCAGCCACCGTGGTAGTTACGTCTCTCTTTCTCTCCATGATGGAAAGTAGGCACTCTCTCAAGGTGAAATTCGTCCAAGCCACCACAGATATCTATGTGAAAATGATATGGACCTCTTTCCTAAAATATCAGTTCCTTCCATTGCCTCTGGAGAGAAAGTAGGAGTGCAGTTGAGACACAGATGTTGATCTCCTGAACACCTAAATTTGGTTAGAGAAACCCAAGGTGCATTGCTGATTTTATAGTTATTGTAGCCCATTCATGCCCTAATTGAGGTCAGGGCTCCATTTTGTGGGTGCAGTCCCTAAGAATAATTGGATTCCATCTGTAATGACAAAACACAGCATCCTAAAAGACAAGATAAACACAGAATACTGGAGATTAGGTGACCTGTCCCAGCTTAGTGGCAGAACCTTGGAGAAAGCTAATGTCTTGGTTCAGTACCCAAACAATAGACATACATTCCCATTTGGGACACAATTCACTGAATATGGCTTCCCTGAAACACTGAAATGGCTTGCACTTCATGAATGCAGTGTTGCTGCATGATGTCTTTTTTAATAATGTTCCAGATGAATGAGATCTTATTGATGTTGAGTGATACTAACACACAATAGGATTCTTCCTTCCAAGCATTTTGTATACACAGTGAGACACAAGCCACGTGGATCAGTTTTTGTCCACACCATCACCCAAAAAGAAAGATTTTGTTCAGTTGCATATTCAGCAGGAAGTGGCTTCTGACCAAAAAATTTGTGGCAGCTGAGGCAGTGGGAAATCATGGACTGAACCAATGAATTGGCAGGTCCAGACACATGGTGATCTGAAAATAAAAAGGTCTGGAAGAGAATGAGCACTGGGAGAAGATAGAGTTCTCCTAAGGTGGAAGGGAGAGGATTCTGACTTTAGAAACCAGGGACATTACAGTGTGGAGAGAGAAGGGCTGATGTATGGAATAGCTGCCTTACATTGATGGTTTAATAGGCAGGCGTAACTGATGATTATATCGGCAGAGTGGATATATAGTAAAGCATTAAGAATAGCCAAATTCTGGTGATTTACTAGTCACAACTACTTGCAATAAATATATGGGAAAAAAGTTGCATAGAAGATGCAAAGGGTATAAAACCATCACTCTAGGAAATTTCACACCAATTTTCCACTCAGTGCAAAAAAAAAAAAAAGTGTCTAGAGTGATAATTACAGAGTTGCATTCAGAATCTTCAAGAATTATTGATAAATAATGATATGCCAGAAGGAAAAAAGGGAAGGAAAAAAAAAAGAAAAAAAAAATCCACTGTAAGTTACTTTATAATTGCAAATCTACAAAAAAAAATGAGAGGGAAGTGGAAGAAAAAAATCCCAGACTTGTATCTTTATTAGGAGCTCAAAATGTCACATATAAGCAAGGAATACTACATAAAATAATAAGCGACTCTAATGCTGACTGGGAAAATTTATAGAGTTGGAACTGTCTGTCTTAAATCATGCCCTCTAGTTATCTGTGCTTCATCTTGCCTAACTTGCGTTCTCTGAGGACTGTGCAAGTTTTTAATTCTGTGTATTTATAAAAAATTTGCAAAGGAGTAATTTAAGCACTACATTAAGGTAATAGTCATAATAATGATAATAATCTCAGACGCACACTGAGGTAGGGAGAGAGATGTTGCAGGAAGGAAGGTTTACCAAACAGTAGTCACAAAGATGTAACTTTATTTTTCTCTCTTGTTTGTTTGCTTGGTTTTTAACGAAAACTGATGTTTTCACATCTAGAAAAGTAATTATTTGGCAGTTTAGCAGTTTGTTGCTCTGTTATGAAGAACTGCTACTATATATCATTATTGTTGAAACTAGCCTTTCATTACAGCTTTAATAATGATTCTCTACATGCCATTGCCTGTAAAATCAACTTCAATGAAGAATCTTTTGGACTTGCACCTGACTAAAGTACATGTTTTGGTGTTTGGTTTGGGTTTTTTTTGTTGCTTCTATTTTTGTTGTTGTTTTGTTTGTTTGTTGGTTTTGTTTGGTTTGTTGGGGTTTTTGTTGTTGTGGGTTTTATACATATATATATATATATATATATATATATTTAAACAACCCAAAACCTGATGCAAAGTAAGTAACATGTCCAAGATGTGGGAGTGTAGTGGAGTAAACTCACTTTTTGTGTGTATATTCTGAACCCTCTCACAAAGAGTCCAAAAGCCTTGGAATTTCCATGTAAACCCAAGATTTGGTGATATTTGGCATGTCTTGGCTTAATTAATTGGAGCACTAAGTGGCTACCTGTGAGTTTACTGTTATCCCAGACAGCGTAAACCCACAGGTGGAATCCTAATCTCCAGCACTTCAGCTCTGTAAACACCATGGACAGAGAGGGGCCAAGCAGGGGAAACCACAAAATTGATTAAACTTTTCATGAGGAAGTAGTAAGGGGAATATCCAATTTTACCTGTGGGAGGAAAATACTTCTAGAGCTGGGGAATGAGCAGAAAGAATAAAGACACTCCTCTTTGTTTATAGCAAATTTATTCTGAGAAAAGAAACCCAAATCCCCAAACTCTTACATGTCCTTTCCTGCAAGGTCATGTTATAAGGAACAACAGACTAGGACTCAATTGGAAGACATGAATGTGTTGACGGTAATGGGAACTTTTAACTTCAGTGAATTCTGTGTAAGGTTCTTAAAACAAGCAACAAATACTTTTAACTAGAGATCTTCTGAGGGAAAGAAATTGTTAAACTGGGAATCGCAAGTTCAGGTGTCTAACTTGGCTGAAATAAAAATTCTGTCTATACAGGATAGATTTGCGCAGTTACCCTTGTCCCATGTATTTGGACTAGGAAAACTGAGACTTAGAGGCAGAAGACATGCAGGGAACATGTGAAACAGCCCTCCATAGGCTTCTTTGGAAAATGCTTTCCCTTTACAACCCCCACATGTTATCTTCGGGCTATAACTGTCAGCAAGTGTTCAGAATAGTCAGTTCAGTCTCTATCACAGACACAGGGAAAACATTTAAAAATCTATCTATATTTATTTTCTTTATTAACAAAGATATTAGTTTTTTTTTCAGTTTTTTGGGTTCTTGCTTCAGGATGAAAATGAATGTGAAAACATTGGACTTGAAAACTTGGATCTTTGACCAGCTCATTTTTCTAATTGCTTTTTTATTTTCATTTTTACTTAACTGTGCTATAGAAAGATAAAGTTATTTAGTTGGTAAACTGTACACATTGAATCTTGTACAGACAGATGAGAAGACAGTTTCTTCATGGGATTTCTTTAGGCTCAGTGTTATGTAGAAGTTAGAAAAAAGGGAAATATTATTATTCCCTGGATTACAGATAAGGAAATTAGATTAAAGGAGTTAATTTAAAGAAAGCAATCCAAAAGCACAATTGTGATAGAAGCAGGAATTATTTGTCACAAATTATCCTCACTACTCTGTCATCAAATAATTCCTTTTCTGTTTTATGAAACCTGAGCTAACATTTGTTGCATATGGCCAAGCCTGAGAAGATCCCTCCATTTCCAGTGGAACCTGAGTGTGCTGTCTGCTCCATCAGCCATCAGCTCCAAGAGACCTCTGCCGTAAATCACACAAGGATGGGAAGAGATCTTTCCTATGCACCCTATAACACATGGATTTGCCTGTCTGGAGTGTTTCCCTGTCTTCCTTAAATACGAAATGGTGTTACTGAATAACAGGAATTTGTGGAAGAGAGGAAGAGAAAAGAAAAAAGGAAAGAGATGAGACAAGGTACCACCCCATTTTGTAAACTGAAAGGACTTCAGCTAATGCTCTGTAAAAACTGGCTTAATATACAGTTTTTATAAAGCTTCAGTTTTTTGACAGATTAAGTGCTATTAAATCACTTTGCTCTGAAGGCACTAAAAGGTCACAAGATGAATTAGTTCAGGCCGTCTTAGCCTACTCCTCAAACGTTGCATCACTCAGACGAGAGAGGAGTGAAAAAAAATAGAAAGCTGAACTGCAAATTATGACCCTCTAAATGTCTACAGGATGCGAAGCTGTGAAGAATGACAGTGCCTTGTCAAAAGCAGGCAGATGGGCTTTTATTAGCTTGCAGGGCAATTTTCTTTTTCTTTCTTCTTCTTTTTTTTTTTTTTTTTTTTTTTTTTTTTTTTTTTTTTTTTTTTTTTGGTAGACTATGATCCATAATGTTGCCTTCTGCCCTTTAGGAAAAATTTTCCAATTGAAAAGATCAGCAGGCCAGCAGGCATAACCTAGCTTACTGCTCAGGACATGTACTCAGGTTGGATGTAATAATTTTTTTAACAGTACAATGAGAGAATATCTTTTAATTAATTTTTTTTTTCCTTTTTTTGAGTAGCTGTTTCAGTAGGAAAAACTCCCCTTCCGAGGAGAATTTCACATGTGTTTTTGGCAAGGCTGGCATCTCATGCCCAGTGCTGTATTATTTTTCTGTTTATCTCAGGGCATTTATACACTGAAATCTGACAAAACTGCAGTTGTGTTTTGTTACCAGTGCTGTCTTCTCTACACAGATTTATCACTCTGCCCTCAGTGAAGTTACTCCTGTTTTGCAAGGTGAGTTTAAATGGGATCAAAACTGAATCTTTGATGAAGCTTTCAATAAGTTACTGATACATTTTTGGCTTCAGCCTCAGCAGGAATGGCCTCTGCCTTTGGGAATTGTATACTGACTTTGTTAGGGGTTTAATTTCACCCCAGAAACCAGAAAAAGATCCATACCCAAGAAGACTTTGTCCTTAGTTCACCTCACTGGGGCCTAAAAGTTGTCGATGGCACATTGTATTTCTGTACCCAGAGTTTGAGAACAGCAGGGGATCTTTACATTCAATAGGCCATGAGCTGCATTGCTTCGGTACAACCGATGAAGAAAGGATGGAACAGTGACCTTCGCTTTTTGGATTTCTTTACATTTTTATAGATGAATATCATGGCTGTCACATCTTTTCAAGTCTGTTTTTTCCATTATCATTCCTCAGGGTTTTTTTGTTTTTTTTTTTTTTGTTTTTTTTTTTTTTTTTTCCCCCTTTCTTTCCATTTTGTGGATCTAAGCCTTACTTCCTACTCACTAATGACTTGCTCTCAGCAGCTTGGAGGGCACTGACGCTCTTTGTGCTAACCACCTTACTTTACAGCTCAGAACAATCTTGACTCAGCAAAGTACTTAAATTTGTCTGAACTTTACATACACAAAGAGTGAGAATAAAGTCAATGGAAGTCATTTTGTCATGTGCTTAAGTACTTTGCCATATAGGGTGTTCCTGTGTTGATATGACAGTGCCTCTCCCTCAAAGCCCTTATTGATCTCTGAATCAATCTTTATCACAGATAGAGGAGTGGTCATGTAAACAAAGAAACACTGTGTTCTCCTCCTGAAAAATGAAAAACACTGTTTAAATGAAGCAGTTCTCTCTTTAACAAGCAACCTGAGTGCTCAAGTAAGTAAGTGTACAACAACTTAAGGTGAGAACATTTGCAACAGCAGTGTAGGAGTAAGGTGAGATCAAGGACAATCCAAGGCACAGCTGAAAATACTGGCACATGAAGACTTAGCTTCTAAATCCAGCTGTCCTACCAAAGCTACTTTCTGATCCCAGTTTCCAATAACAGGGATTCACATTGAGGGACATTTTTTCCCTTATGGATACAACTCCAACATTACACATGTATTTTATAAGAGCAGAGATTTGCTCATGCACAAAAAAAAGTATGCAGAAGAGTTATAAAAAAACATGCTGAATGAGGAATAATTTCCATAAAAACTTTTAATTTCAGTTACTTATTAAAAGGAGAATTCATTCACAGTAACAACTTGGGGAATAGATTATTTCCAACTGGATTATGTCTTCTGGTGTTAATAACATCCACAATTTATTTATTTTCTCACAAAAAGACTAATGCTATTTAGCTCTGTTTCTTTGAAAATCATTCTTTATATGTTGAGTCCTGTCCCCTAGCAGGCAAGTAAAGATTGACTCTGCTCTAAAACTGAACCAGACTTTCCTAACCACAAACTAGAAATTTAAAAGTAAAGTCTGACCTTCTCTGGACAGTCATCACCATAGACAAGAAAATGAAATTGTAGCTCAAAACCCCTTCAAAAAGGACAGATACTTTTGCCTAATCATAAACTCAGCTTTTCAATCTTGTTCCCTAAAGGCTTCTCTTTTCCTATTAATTTCAATGGTCTTTAGCTCTTGGCCTGACTAATAATATAGAATTTGTTACATATTTTAGAAAACTAATTGATTGCAAGTTAAAACACTGTCAAAAAATACATGGACTAAGTTTTCGTCCTTAGAAGAAAGGAAGGGAGGAAGGGAGGAAAGGGAGGAAAGGGAAGAAAGGGAAGAAGGGAAGGACAGAAGACAGGGAAGGAGGGAAGGAAAAGAAAGAAAAGAAAGAAAAGAAAGAAAAGAAAGAAAAGAAAAGAAAGAAAAGAAAAGAAAGAAAAGAAAGAAAAGAAGGAAAAGAAAGAAAAGAAAGAAAAGAAGGAAAAGAAAGAAAAGAAAGATCTTTTCCCAGCAGAAATAAAGGTTTTTGGGGTGGGGTTGACCACTTTTTTAAGAGAACGATTGATCTCCCTGTAAAGACTGCATATTTTCCACTGTAAAATTTCAAATTTTAATTAAAAAATCATGGGTTTGGTCCCAGATGTCACCTAAAAAAGGGAGACCTGTGTTTAGATTTGAAGTGTGAAGTTTATCAGTGTAGAAACCACAAAGATGTATTTTGAGTCATAGTGCTGGTTCAGAAACAGGGTCAGCCATAGGACCTGGCTTTGAATGAAACCTATCAAGACCTTATAAATTTCTGATGAGACGTATATGAAAAAGTTTGAGTTTGAATAAACTAAATGATAAAAAATTAGGCAGTTGCAGTTCAGTTGGACTAAGCAGCTTGGCTGGATTGACATAACCTGACTATCAATCTAGTTGATTTGTACAGTTGATGTGCTAATATGATCGCATTGGCCCTTGTTCCGATTCTGGGACATCAGTGATTTGTGTATGGGTTGGTCTAGGTTACACAGATTTTTCCTGAGGTGAAGATGCTCTCATGGATGCAATGAAAACACTGCTAATGTCTATATTAGTTGTTTCTCTGCTCATCTCTTCAGCTGATGAAAGGTGAGATAGGAGAACAAAAAGGAAATTACTGAAAATGAAGGGAATGCCAGGAGGAAAATAAAATGCTGCAATGAGACAAAAAAAAAAAGGGTAAGAAGTACAGGAAAAGGAGGCAGGGAAAGAAAAGGACATTTCTTGTGGCAGTAAAGAGGTTAAAAAATGCCTGAAATCAAAGAGGACTCTGACAATATTCCTGACCTTTGGGCACTGCTGTCAGCTGATCTTTTCTTACAGTTGGGAGAGATATTACTGTCTACAGTTTGTAATCCTATCCACATACATATATAGTGGAGATCTATATCTATATCTATATCATCTACATCTACATCTATATCTATATCTATATCTGTATCTATATCTATATCTATATATCTCCACATATCTATATAGTGGATATATATATATATAGTAGTTTGACTTCTCTCTCCAGAAAGTTTGATAGCTGTGGCCTGTGAGAATCAAGAAGCACAAGCTGGAGTATCTAGTGGTTGTCATTTACACAAGATTGTCATTGCACAAGGTGAGCAAAGTGCAAAAGAGAAAAGATGAAACTCAAACTTCTAAAGTTCAAAGCAAACCCAAGTCACACACCCTCCCCACCCCCCCACCGAGTTTGTGTGGCATTATTTCCCTGACATTTTCATCACTGAAGATGGCAATAGGTCCTAAAGTCCATACTAAAACACAAATTCCTCTCTGTTTTATGTAAAACAATTCCAGTAGAGGACATACTATACAAAACATGAAACTGACATTACTTAACATAGCGAAACTTTCATGTGATCTTGTTATTTTCAAATCAACAAACAATGTGAAAACAAAATACATTTAATTTGAGGTGGAAACTTTGCTGTTATCTATTTTGAAATCTTCGTGTATTCTATTTTATTTTATATTTCTCCTTACAAACACTGCTGCAGAAATTTTGAATTTTGACAAATATTCAGTTGCCGTTTTAATTCCCCTCAGGAGAAAATAAAAAGATTTTAGCAAGTAAAATTAAGCTTATTTAAACTTTTTTGCTCTTTAAATGAATTTCGCTTCTTAAGAATGGGCGAAAGTTCACTGACTACAAGAGAGATGGATTTTCTCATTGGCACTGTGAATATTTGATGTAGTATTTTTGAACACAGACCTCTGAGCTAGGTAAATGTTAGTCAATAAAGAAGCTTTCTGAAAGATTAAATGCAGGCTTGTATGCAAACTGCCCATTGCCTTTAGGAAAAAAAGTCTATATGATATTCTAGCAGTGATTAAAATGCTGCAAATTATCACACACAAGGCTGTGACAACCATGGCAAATCACAGAGCTAGGGACATGCAAAGCAGAAGAGACAAAGAGAAAATGGTTTCTTATAGATTGAAGTGGCTAATTTTTTTAGGTAGGATAGAGGAAGCTGGTGACAAAACCACTTAGACTTACAGCATCGTTTAATCCACACTGAACATGGAATTACTGTGGTATTGTCAGAACTGGGATGCACTGGTGTAATCCACCCTCAAGGATGAATTTTGCTACCGTGGTGAGTTAGGCCCAAAAGCTCATCTAGAAATGACTGTAGTGTATCACAGAGGGCTCACATGTGTATGTATAAAATATAATCTCAGCCTGTAGCCAGTGCAGAGCAGAGACTGGTCCAAGCTGTGTTTCTGAGCACCTAAACCGGTGGCAGCTTTGAATGATCTCTAATGGGGACTCTGCCGCTCTCCATTGATAAGGATGCAGGCTCAAAAATTCTGCTTTTGTCAAAAGCAGATGGATCTAATAGCAACAGAAAGGCAGTGGTATCTTCACGAGCAGAAGACACTTAACACCCAGTGAAGAACATCAGCAGCTCACAATGGAGCTGTTTAAGCCCAATTTGTTTTCTCTGATGTGTCCATGGGGAGAATGTGAACAAGGGAAAAAAATTAGATTGAGCAGACAATTTCTGGGGATTTCATATTTAAAGAAACAATCTTGTTTCTTTATGGTTCTACATTTATTTATTTTTTTCCTCCCTCCCTTTCGTATCCCTGACTCTAAAGGTTTATATCATAATTGTTCTACTTTTAGTTTTTTCTGATTTCCTAACCAACCCTCCCTTTTTTTTCTCTCATATTTTTAATCAATGCATTTCATTTCATTCCCCACTACATAAAAAAATAAGAAAAAATAACCAATAAGATTATTTTTTAGTGCTAAGGTCATTTGCTTTGCAAATATCATTCCTAATTAGAAGTTCTCTGAGGACTCACGAATTTGAAGAGCGTATGATTTAGCTCCAGTCCTGATTCAGCCCTCCAGGCATAACTGTAAACAGAAATTCCTGGGTGCTAATCCTATCACCCAGGAATGATATTTCTGCTACCAAAAAGGAATTGCATACTTGCAAAAAGAGGGAAGGGTGGCAAAATCTCTTTATAGTCAGCTTCTCAAGCTACTTCTTAAGACACATATAAAATCAGGCAAATAGATTGCTTAGCACTGGTGTCAAAAAATATGTACTTGTGAAGAAATAAATATATTTTTACTTCAGTGGAGTGTCAAAATAAAGTTTTCTGTATTTCTTTATGATAGATAAACATGAACAAATCTTTGCTTTCTGCACAATCCCAGGCACTATTGAAGTCAATGGGAACTGAGACAAACCAGTACCTGATGGCTATTACAATTTTTCTTGTTATTTAATTTTGGCCTCCTGGTCTGGTCTTTTGATTCTCTCTATATTTTGCAGCTGTCAGTAGGAAGTTAATGTGTTATGACATACTCATCATATCACAAAGGAAGAAACGATTAATCTCAGAGATCAGACCTGTCACAAAATTATACATTGAGTATAGCAAATCAAAATAAATTATTCCGTAGAATATACATACACGTTATACATTGACTACACATGAGCACCTGTGGACGTGTGTGTGCAGGGAACAATAAAATAAAATTAAGTTAGAATTGCAAGGAACTGGTGGTTGACATATTTCAAAGGTAAACTATTTGAACTATCTCCTTTTTTGACAAGGCAGGTCCTGTATCTCCCATCTTCCCCTCATGTCAGGTTTGCCTGTGTCTAAAATTTCTGGGTCTACCATAGCTCACATGTATACACATATGCACACACACTTATTTCTCCTGAGGAAAGACTTTAACTTTTGTGGCAAAACTGAAGAAAGCATGTCAGGAGGCTGTTGGGAAAACAAAACAAAAAAACCCAAAAAACCCCTCCCCCCCCCAAAAAAAAAAAGAAAAAAAAAAGAAAAAAAAAAAAAAGAGCAGCTTCTTTCCTACAATTGTATTTGGAATCTGTCCAAAATTCACCCTCACTGCTTTTTACTCTTGACACATTTTCCCCATGGAGTCAAATTTTTTTTTTTTTTTTTAAACAGCTGGCAGATTTTAGGTTGTGCACCTCCATTTCTGGTCTTGGATTCTGAGACTCAGAGAGCAGTGACTCTATATTCATGTCACTATTAAATAAGCATGGCATTTAAAGACAACTGTGGGCAACTTTTTCTTTTGATGCTATCTTGGGATTTTTTTAAAAGGGTTTTATATAGGACATCAAATAGTTCCGAGGAATGTGGCTGTGCTTTTTATAACACAAGAAAGGTTAGGAGCAGAAATCTTTATAGACATTGTAAGAAGTTCCAGGGGAACAGGAAGCTCTGTGGACTCAGAAGATGGATTTCACCTTCAAGACTAGGATTCAAGTTCACCAGAGGAATCTCA
The DNA here is from genome assembly GCF_029207755.1 of Chamaea fasciata. Lineage (NCBI taxonomy): Eukaryota > Metazoa > Chordata > Aves > Passeriformes > Sylviidae > Chamaea > Chamaea fasciata. Next base: position 15,049,673 of record NW_027094089.1, read on the forward strand.
AAGTAGTAAGTGTTTTCATCTCAGCTCAGTTCTTCAGGGTTTCATGTGTATGTGTATGTATGTGTGTGCATTGGTTTCTCAGAAAGGACTATGTTTTGCATCTAAGCTAAAGAGGTTAGTTCCCCATAGCTTAAAATTCAAATAATCTCAGCTTCATGAACTATCATTAATTGGCTTTGGCGTCGCTTCTCTTTCCTGGACGTTTGGTTGTTCATCCTGCTCCTACCTCTCCTGTGTTGCATGGATACGTATCCATCAAGAATGTGTCTCAAGATGTGTTTGAGTTTCGATGTCAGGAAGAGAAAAATAAAAGAAAGCCTTGTCGAGACATGGAAAGGAAACTCATTATCCTGGACTAAAGGGGAGAAGGAAATTAGAGTGCAGTGAGTTGGCTCCATTAAAAGAGACAGTTCAGGAGTAGCTCATGCAAGCAGAACAGTCTTGAAAGCAGGCTGTAGACCAGGTGAGATAGGCAGGACAGGCACTTCATGTAGTGTCTATATGCAGTATATAGGAAAAAGAGTCTTTGAAAGAAAGATCAAGTCCAGAGAAGAATATAAAGAGTACTTGAATCAGTCTATGAACAGGCATGGAGCAAGCACAGACTTATAAGAAAAGGAGAGAAGAAAAAAAAAAAAGGTGTCTAATGGGTAAAATGCCATTCTGCAGTGAGCACAAGGGAATGTTAGGGATGATACCAGGTGAAGGTCATTAATTAGTTGGTTTTCAGACTAGGAGATTGTTAACTCTATGCATAAACACATAAAAATTATAAAAAATGTGAATCCTACATCTTGATCTTATCATTCTCTCACAGAATGCCCTTTTTTTTTTCTTGAGATTCCAATTTACATCTATATTTGCTAAACCTTTCTTTCCATGTTAAAAAAAAATCAGATTATACAGTATTTTATTATTTCTAGGTCTTCCCCTTTGTTTTCTTCCAATGTTTTTCAACTCAAATGGTTTCTGGTCAGAGCAAAACCATACTGTGACTTTTTTCCTTTATTTCAGAGAAAGGATAAACAAAGGAAGAAACAGAGATTATAGAACCAGCAGATCAACACTGGCTCAACAACCCAAAATCTGGAAGGGTTTTCCTGATTTAGATTAGCATTTAGAGGCCAATGCACTAGAAATTGATTCTATATGGTGATGTAACCATGTTCAGCTATGTTTAGGGTATGACAATGCAGCATGAGCAAGTGGGAAATGTAGACATGAAGATCTCAATTCCGTTGTCTACATTTAGTCATCTTATGCCAATGGACGTGCCTCAGGTTATCCTCTCCTGTGTCCAACAGCCCCTCTATCAGCTGCAGATGTCAAATAAAAGCTATGCCATACGTACCAGTGATATTTAAATGTTTTGGATGTTTCAAGCTACCACCAACAGATAAACATGCTGTGGCATAGCAGAACATATTATCTCTAGACCATGCTGACTGCACTGTCTACATCTTCAAGTCTAAGAGGACTTTGGAGAAACCAAGTGCATGTGAGGAGACTCCTCCACTAACAACACCTAAAATTAGCTGATCTAATCTACACAGTGAATCTCAACAATTTACAGTCTAACCTGTGAGACTGGACTAAATTAATTTGTTTAAGCATAGGCATCTAGTCCTGTTTGAGAAGCCCTGAGCTACCTGAAGCATTGTCCCAGACATGTGACAAGCATGACAAAAGACATTGCAAAAGACTTTTTTGAGGAGATGGCTGATGGCCAGGTTCGTGTCTGAGGACAGCTAACAAAGTGCAAGTCATCTCTATAAATAAGTGAATCAAGCTTCAAATATCCGAGCCGTAGTCAGCAAAATGTTGACTACAAGTATATAAACGGAAGGGAGAAACCACAATGAAATAAAGTAAATTGTTAAGGAATGATGCCTGGTTGTGTATTTGGAAAATTATATTAATTCTTATTAGCAAAATAACTATTGGTCCCTGATTATGAACTTTAGTAATGGAATTTAATAATAGAAACACAAACTTTCAACATGTGCTCTGTCAGAGGAAATATTAAGTTGAAAAGAAAGATAGTCTGGGGCAATAATTTTCACCCTGGGACTTAGAAAATACAGGTTTAATTGTCAGCTCTGCCACATATTCCTAATACCATGTTTTTACTATCTGTATTACTGTTGACTCAAGTATACCTAGTCATGTTGTGTTTTAAATTCTTTGCCCTTTAGTTTTACAACATCAGAAATTAGAACAGCAATTATTTTTAAGTTGTTTTTTGTTTATCATATCTATTTTGCTATGGCCTTTGTGTGGTCTCTTTCTCAAGCCCTAGATACACAGAGAGCATTGCTGTGTTTTAATGGCAGCAGTCCCCCTGCCTTGTACACTGTAGGACAGTGACATTTCTTTTACACTGGCATAAATTGCTCCCATGAAGAACTGGGCAGTCCTGGGGAGAAGGAGCTGATTGTGCTGGTCAATGAGAAGTTCAGTGTAACACAATGAGCACTGGCAGCTCAGACAGCCCCATCTATGTCATGGCTGATGCCACAGCATGGGCAGCAAGTCAGGGAGTGGAATTCTGCCCTACTCCTCTGCACTGGCTGAGACCCACCTGCAATGCTGCATCCAGATTTGAAGACTCCAACACAGGAAGAATGTGGATCTGTTGAAACAAACCCTAGAGAAGGCCACAAAAAGGCTCAGAAGGCTGGACAACCTCTGCTAAGGAATCGGGCTGAGAGAGAGTTGGGTTTGTTCATCCTGTAGAAGAGATTTTTTTTGGTTTGTTCATCCAGGGATACCTTAAAGCACCTTCCAGCACCTAAATGGGATCCAAGACCTCTGGAGAGGGATTTTTCACAAGGGCTTGGAGTGTTTAGACAAGGAGGAATAATCTCAAGTTGAAGGCGATTAGGTATTATGAAGAAACTCATGGCTGTAAGGGTGGTGTGACACAGGAAGAGGTTGCCCAGAGAAGCTGTGACTGCTTGTTGGGGGTTAGGTTTGTTCCTTTTTTCTCTAAAGAATTTTTTCCCCATAAGTTACCAAAAAAACCAAGTGCTGGATACTTGAGAGTACTTAGCTGAAACAAAGAGGTGGACAAAGTTGGAAGGAAAGGATAACGCAGGTAAAAGACAGAGCTTGAGGCAGCTGCAGGCTGTCCTTTTTTCAGCGTACAGAGAGAGAGAATGGCTGTTGCTGGCTAGAAGAGTTTCACTGTGGCCTAAGGGATCCAGTCCTAGGAAATCTACTATCACCGATTTGGCCTGAGTCCTGAGCCTTCTCTGTCACCTGCGGGAACTGGGCCGGCTCTGCCTTGCCTTCGGCTTCTTTGGGGCTGCTCCTCTTGCTACAGCGTGACCCTGCACCCCCTGCGCTGCCGGGACATTGTGCCCCTGCCTGCCGGGACACCCTGCCATCCCAGCTACCAGCCCGGGACTTTTCCACTGTTTCAGCTTGGTGCTCTGAGGATCCTGCAGGGACACCGAAACCAAACTGCCCTGGGTTTTGTGAAACAAAGCCCTCAAGGTTCTTGGTACTGTTTTCATTTGTTATTAATGCTGTAGTTGATTTTTTAATTTTTTATTTTTTTAAAAATTTTTTTTTTTTTTTTACTTTGTAATCCATACTAGTAAAGAACTGCTATTCCTATTTCCCAAATCTTTGCCTAAGAGCCTCTGATTGTAAATTTATAATTAAAAAAAAAGGGGAGGGGGGAGTTTTACACTCTCCATTCCAAAAGAAACTCCATCTTTTACCTAGCAAATACCTGTCTTCTGAAACCAAAACAGTGCTTCATCCCTGGAAGTGTTCAAGACCATGTTGGATGGGGCATGGAGCAACCTGGGATAGTGGAAGGTGTCCCTGTTCATTGCAGGGTAATTGGCCCAACTAATCTTTAGAGGTCACTCCCTTCCCCAACTATTTTCTTGTTCTACGATATGTGACAGCAGAGATTTTATGATTTGGCAGTTTTCTTCCAGTGCAAAATACAAGCCACCTGATATAGCCCCTTTCTACTACAGGACGGATCTGTTTGATGGAGCAGTTGGCAACTGGCACCATACTTTTTACAAATACACAGTACGACCTCACTCTGTAATTGCACCAAAAAACATCCCCAGGACTCCCCAGGTGCAGCAGGTTTACTTTACAATCTTGAATTGTATATACAGTCTTGCCATGCCCTTCCCATATGTTCTGAGGGAAAACCCCATGTTACTACAAGAGATAATAATAATAATAATGAGCATCCTTGGGACAGTAGGTGTGTGTCCCAGCAATTTTCTCCTGGGGGGACATGCTAAGGAGGAATGTCCAGCCTTTAAACCCACTGGAAGATGTGTTGGTTCTGGTATTGTGAGTTACATTGCTGTAGCACTGTGGAAGATGCTGTAGTGTTTCAAAGCTGAGTATTTTATATCTCACAGAAAGAACTTATTAACAGAAGATCCATAATTTTAAACCTTCTGGGACAAGGTTTGAGGATGGGTTTGCCAAAAAAACCACCAAAGGATGGATAACATAAGGCTACTAGAAATTGCTGCACCGTGTTGTATTTTGACACAGGAACAGTTAAATGGATGGATTTGGAAGACAAAGAAAGCAGCAACTCTGTAATTGCAACTGTTGACACAATATAATGCAGGTGTTGCCAAAATACCACGTTCACGGGGAGAAGTGAGTCAGTCCACACACCATCTGACCATTCATTGCACCATAAAACCCTTTGGAGTGCATTCAGTACAGCAAGCACAGCACTGTTCCAGCTGATTAAGTTGCACCCTGTATTTCAGGCTCTCAAGGCCACGAGACAGAGATGCCAGCTTTAACAAAAAGATCTTCCTGCAGGAGGGAAGCAGGGTATGATTATATATTATATTTCTTGACAAGGCAACTGGAAAAAGTGCCTGCATTCTTTCTGATGCCGTGCCAGCTTGTTGGCTAGCTATGAAATAAAGGGATGTTGAGGATTTTCTCTGTTTTCTAGGGTATCTAGGAACAATGGGGCACTTGCTCTTGTGTAAGGAAGCCCTTTTGCATCACGGTCCAAAATAACCTTTGGGTGGCACTCTGAAGTAAAGAGAAAATATGGGAAAATCTCGGGATGCCTCCAGGTTTAGTCCATCAGAAAACTTTGGCTCTTTGGTAGGTTTGAATAAAGTCTGTCCATGGTTTGGTCAGAGAATGTTTAGTCTATGGGTTAGGCACAGATGGAGGTAAGTGACAAAAATTTCAGCCATTCAAGTCCTCTAAAAATTTTTTAAAAAAATGTCTGTATTCCTTTATGCAAAATGAGACAGATAACTTTGACATTGCTGCAGCAGGCAGAACAACATTTTATATGAATGATTAAATAATCATAGGTGGAGCCACAATAGGAAGGACAGCTGAGGATTTCCTTCTACCTTTCTGGAAGCTTCCATAACCTCCTAGACAGGGAACTCTTCCAAGAGAAAATCAATTTTGACCCTGTTTGGTGGTGTTTTTTTTTTTTTTTTTTTTTTTTTTTTTTTTTTTTTTTTTTTTTTTTTTTTTTTTTTTCTGTGGTGGGTATGCACTCTCAGAAGCAGGACAGCAATTCATGTTTATCTTCCAGTTTGGTGAAAATCTTACCTCCTTATTTCTAAAAAGGTACTTCAGGCGTGCTTCAGATATATTTTAAAGTGACTATTCTCAATTCCTAGGGCTAAGAAAATGACTTGGAGAGCAAAGTAAATCTCTTTGCTAACTCATAGAACTCCAAGAGCTAAAATCTGTTCCCCCAAAAGAATCTGCCTGGTAACATGAGCTACGTAAAACATTGCTATATTTGCAATTTACACAGATTCAAAGATTTTTGATGGGACCAAGTAAAAGTAATTTTAAAACTTTCAAGAGCTGAAGAAGGGAATCCTAACTAAAATTTTAAGTGTATTTTTTTCTTTTAAATTTGAACTTGAAATTTTAATTTTGAAAATTGTTTCAGTTACCTGATGGATAGTTTTGCTGGTATATATCATATACTGTAAAGACATTCTTTTAAAATAACTAATAAATTACTCTTTTTCAATGCAGATTTGTACAGACCCCACTCTGTGGTAACCATACAATAAATAAAGAAAACTCTCAGCAAATTAATAATAATAAACATCATTCATGGTGTTCTCTGAACCTCTAAAGCACTGTGGCCTATAACAATCCATTTTCCTCTGACATCTGTTGCTCTAGTGATGCATTTCAACACACTGAAAGAATAGCTTACTCTTTTGACACGTTTTTGTAATATCCAGGATTGTTACTGCTTCAGTGGTGTATTATTGTAATGCTTTATCAAAACAATGCCTGCCAGGAATCTGTCCCAGGAGAAATATTTTATATAGTTCTTTTAAATGACAAGAAAGAAAGCCCAGTTTATGGAATTTCTTGGTGATCCTTACATATTCATGGATGCCATGGAGTCATGGTGTCTAGAAGCCTTTCACTAAGTTATTTTGTCATTTCATTTTAAAGAGAAAACTAAATTTTACAGAAAAGTCCCTGCAGAAAAGAAGCTAAATCCTTAAAGTCTGGGGATCTTTCTGAGACCTCAGATCCCCAAGGTTTCTAATAAAATGATGAAAATGAGAATAAACATGATGTTTTTCATCCTATTATCAAATCAAGTTCATCTTCAAGAGTAAGGTTTTGCCCCAGAAGTTTTCCAAATACAGCTGCTTTTGGTATTGAGTCTTCCTTACCTGGAGACCATTCCTATGCATTCAGGAGCTATCCGTATATATTTTTCTTCCATGTATTTGAGCATTGTCCCTTAGAACATGTTGAAACTTCTATTATCCATAACCTTCTTGGAAAGAGTTACACAGGTCTTCTCACAACCGTTGCTCTAATTAAGCAAAGGGAGAACTCCTGCTACATATTTTGAATCCTGGTCTTGGAAGCTTACCTTGATTCCATTTGTTTTGTGGGTTTTTTTTTTTTTTTTTTTTTGCAAGAGTCACTGAAAAACCAATACTTCTCGTCACTGAAACCTTCATGATTATGTAGGGTTCCATCACAACCCCTCTACAGCAACCCTCTTTCAAAGTAAAAAAAAATAACAGTGGAAAATGCAAGAAAACTTCTACCAGGTGTTATCATTTTATTAATCTTTTAACCAGTTTTCCTCATTATTATGAGGTCAGTAAAAATATAAACACACACAGTACTACAGATATGCTTGAACCATCTGTTTTCAAATGTCTAAATCAATTTTCTGTTTCATTCTCCATTATTTCTTAATGATTTCTAGCATTAGATTTGCTTTTTTTTTGACCACTACTGAATACAGAGCTGACATTTTCATAAAACTTTCTGTCATAACCTCTAGGTCTCATACCTGAATGGAAATGATCATCTAAGAAGAGTGGCATTTAAGAAACTGCATTTAACCTACATTCAAATGGCAAAATATATAACCTGTACAAAGGACCAAGGAGAATTTTCACTGGTAAAAACTAAAGGCATCACTGGCACCTGAGGTTGTTCCACAGCACATGATAAGAGGTATCAGGATTTTGGGTGGACCAAGAACCTTAGGAACCTAAATTCATTTGGTTCCTGGATGTTAGGCAAATCTACCAATTTCTTGGCTAAGTGACTTAATCATATACTCAGAGAAAGTAATGAAATTCAGCAGAAGGTACACTGTCCACAGCCAGTTTTATTAAAACCAACCAACCAACCAAACCCAACAGTCTAAGTGATATTTTTCCTAAATTAAGCACAAACAACAACTATACAGAAGTGGCAGAGCAGGGTATTAAAATCTGCTGACCTTCAGGTTTACAACTCCATGTTTAAGAAAATTCCTTAAGAAAATTACCCTTAAGAAGAGGTCAGTCTTGAGGGACTGGGTTTACATGGGACTGTGCATTTTTCTTCCCTCTTAATGTTGGGTGGGATCTATTCTGTATATGATACTATTACTATTATTATTATTATTATTATTATTATTATTATAACAATAATAATAATAATAATGATAATAATGATAATAATAATAATAATAATAATAATAATAATAATAATAATAATAATAATAATAATAATAATAGAAAACACATACAAACAGGTAAACAGGTGTAAAGAGGTATAGCTGTAACTAAGTATGAATGCGGATATAAATATATGCCGAGTTTCATTGCAGGTATTCTTGGAAAATACATAGAATGATAGGATTATGGAAGGTTTTGGATTGGAAGCAACGTTAAAGATAATCTCATTCCATTTCCCCTCCTTGGCCATAGACACCTTCCACTATTCCAGGTTGCTCCAAGCCCTATTGAACCTGGTCTTGAACACTTCCCAGGGATGGGGCAGCCACAGCTTCTCTGGGAAACCTGTGCCAGGATCTCCCCCCCCTCACAGGGAACAATTTCTTACTAATATCTGCTCTAAATTTTTTTTAAACGTATTATTTTTTTATTTTGAAGCTGTTTCCCTTTATCCTATCTCAACATGGATCAGATTGTCATATTAGACCACTTAAAAGAGCTTCTGAAAAGATCCATTAACTACAAATGATAGCATTTTGTCCACGAGATGTCATTGGTATACCTTGATACTGGAATCTCTAGGTGAGAAGCTGCTGATTAGGTTCACCTATCCTAATACTGTACCTCTTCTCACACAATGCAAACAGGTCACAAATGAGAGGTTGCTCTGCAGGATGAGTCAGGGAGCAGATAGAAGAAAATATAGCCTTGAAGGAGTCAATTGTCACTCTGGATGAAAGATGGAGTGAGGGATGAAAATGTCTCTAAGTGAGCCATGTTTCCTGCAGCGAGACTCCATTCCACTCTGAGCAGCTACTGGTACCAAGGATGATTAAAATGAGTAAAAGTGCATGAATATTGACCTTAAGACAATGTCATCAAAGCAAACCCAATTTTGCAAAAACTAAGGACCCCAAAATCAATAGTAAAGGACTCATGGGTGAGACTGTAGGCATATGTGGATACAGCATCTGTAAGACTTCATGTTGCTTTTGAATGCTTGTCTAAAATGTATTTAAATTACAAATAATATTTGGGTTCAACTCAATAGTAATGGCACAAAATGTGATGGCCTATGATGCACAGGAGGTCAGACTAGCTGCTTTAATGCCTCATTAAGAATATATGAATCTTTGAAAAATAAATCACTTTGGGGGAAATGATGCATTGTAACTAAGTTGCTCTAATTTTCTGGTTCTAGCAAGTACATGTACTGTACCTCTGTACTTGCCTCCTAGCTCTTTTCTGAGGCTCAGACAGTCTTATCATTGAGTTCAAGGGTGTCTAAGAAAGACTGAGGATAAGACCTTTTAAAAATCATGCTCTTAATTAATTGTTTCTGAAGTCATTTATGTTTGCATGTACTTTTGGTTATGACTGAGATTCTTTAAAACACTAAGATACTCACCTGACTATATTTTTCTCTTTTTTAAAAACAAACAAACAAACAAACAAAAAAAGCAAACATGAAAAGTGTAAGCCAAAAAGAGCTATTGAGTTGCAGGTTATTCTTGACATACCTGATAGATCAAATTGTCAAGTGACAGCACTTGATAAATATTGCCTGAACAAAACATGGTCAAATATTAAAGAACTCTTAAGCTTTACTGTGTGTGACTATACCTCAATAACAAATTAATATTATGAAGACAGACTTTGATACTTCCTAATACATATATACATGTATATGTATTTGTATGTGTGTTCAGATACCTTCAGCTGAAGTGTATCTTCTAACTACTTAATATCAAGTTTGGGAGTTGGAATTAGATAAACTTTAAGGTCCCTTCTAACTCAAACTGTTCCATGGATCTATGAACAAACTCACTTCTTTTACAAGCTTTAAGAGTAGTTAATTATTCCATCAAAATGATGTAAAGAAATGAGTAATTTAGAGTTTGTCTTAAAACAAATGCCACTATATAAATATTAGCAACATGGTTGCTTATTCTGCTTCTAGTTATAAAATACAATAATTTCCTGCAGGATGAAGTAGTGGTATTTTGTATTTTACCACATTTCAGAATAGCTACTATACATCCTTTACAAATGGTATTGTCCTTACTTTTTGGACTTCCTCAGTACAAAATTGCATATTAAATTGAGACCAATGTACCACAAAATATTGTTAGTCAGGGTATTTTATGCCTGGAAATTGAAAAAACTTTGAGATTCTCCAGTTCTATGGACTAGACAAGCCTTCATTAGTGGTGTAGTTTGAGCTCCAAAACTTAAGCCAACTGCTTCAGAGAGATGTGTGAGCAGGATGAATATCTTTAAGTGTTCAATCCAGTTGTCTATTGACAGCAATTAACACGAAGACAAAAAGAACTTCAGAAGCATGGTCAGACATGGTGATTCTTCCTCCAAAGGAAATCTGCAAAGCTCCTGAGGATGCCCATCACTGTTAACAACGTACTTGAACCCAGTCTTCTGTGATTGCCTTGATTGCCATGGGAGTGCTGGTAAGGAAAACAGTGTCAGATGGAGTCAGTTGTCCAGTTCATGGGTAAAAGAGGCAGATGAAACTTGGTAAAACAACCCTGCATTAGACCAAATTGCTGAAGCTGCCAAAGCAAACTAAGAGAGACAAAACAAAGGGCACATCAACATAATGTACATATTGTGAGGATTCTTGAAGGTCAGAGCATGCTCTTTTACTTCTTAGTGACATATAATGCCAATATTTGTCAGACCTTGATGAAGACCAAAGCTCAGTCAGAAGAAAAAGCACTGCATGACATTTGTTCTCAGACCTCTACCTTTGAACAGCCTTTGTTGTAGACACCTGGCTATGAACATAATTTATAGGTAGCAAGAAAAATGTACTCTGGGTTTGGAGGCAGGGAGAGGGCTTCAGCTGTGATGGAGAGCACTGATGAAACAGTCACACAAAGGATAGAAATGCTTTCTTTCCACAGGCGACAAATTAATGGCAGGATTTATCCCAATCAAAATTTACTCTGAAAATCAACTAAAGAGTAAACTTAGAACTATGAATTTCTTTGGATTTCATATTGATAGAATGTAATGAAAAAATGAGTAATTTCATTTTAACAAGTTATCAAAACCCAATAGATTTTCCAAGTCTTTGTCTATCTGTATATTTTCAGGGTGCAGATCCCCATATAGACATTAATGTATTCAAAGATGCATTCTTTTGAATTGGGCTGATTAAATTAAATTTAATCCACCCAACATGAAGTTGTTGTTTTTCTTTTTTGTTTTGTTTTGTTTGTTTTTTGCTTAGTTTTTAATTAAGATAAGAACAACTCAAATCACTTTAAGGTACTAAAGAAAACTCTGACTACATCTAGAACCAAATATTTTCACAGATTGTGAGTATTTGTGTGTACTTGCTCCTTGTAAACCACTTGCTTGTAAATGAGTGCACTTCAGAAAGTTTTTAAATTACTATTTCCTATTTTAGGCATTTCTTTCTATGAAAACTGGTTGCAAATGATACTTTCTAATCTGATAGCATTAGAAGACAAAGAAAGCAATGAAAAAGTTGAGTTTAAAAACTTTAGTTATTATTCACAGGAGTGCCATTGTTGAAATAAGTACAGTGAATTTGAAAATTTGCTTATTTATGATTTATTTTGTTAACCTTGTCAGCACTGCTGAGGAAATAAAATTATATAAAATGACATGAAATGGAATAATATTAAAATAAAATAAAATGAAATAATGTGAAATTAAATAAAATCCTTCCTCTGTCCAGAAGTAAGTCAATACAGAGGCTTGATTCAATTGGAGAAATACTCCAAAATGTCTATAGAAATTTTTGATCTGAACCTTGTCCTCAGATTTCTAGTGATCTCAACATGAAGATGAATCTCCAAATCACGTCATAAGATCAAAGCAAAGAGCCCCTCAACTACCACAAATAGAATGAATTATTGTCTGGAAATAGTAGAAATCCCTTAGTACAAATTGATGAAGAAGTTATTTTACTTGCTTTTAACTGAGGAAGCATTGTACCAGGAAGGCCACTTAGGGATAGCTCAAAGATGCTGGTTATGTGAGAACAGAATACTAACCTACTTTTCAGCTCTGTCAGAAAGTTTTGTGTAGGGTTCAGCTCACAGGCAGACACCTAAATCTACTTTTTAGCTCCTCCACAATAATAAATAATCCCAGAATATCTTTCTTGGCTGTAAAAATAAATATTAAAAGTACTACTTTCTTGTCAGATTGATCTAGCATGGCTTTATTTCCCTTTCTAGCCTGTCTATGAAATAGTGCTGACTATATGGCCAGTTATTTCTGCTTGTCCTCAGACGTGTACCTGTAGTTGTCAGATTCACTTTTCCCAGTTTTGGAGCCCATTAGTCACTATTATCAAATCTGATCGGGGGCTTGATAACTTTAATGAAAATAGTTGGTCTAAAAAGGAGGAAGAAAATAATAATATCCTCAGCACAGGTAAGAATGCAGAGTCTTTTTAATCCTTCTGAAAGAGAGAGTGCACAGAGAGAAGATGAATACGCATCTTAAACAAACATGGTTGGAACTAGAAAATGCATTAATCCTTTAATCAAAAAAAAAAAAAAAAGGCAAAAAGATAAGTTCAGTGTATGTCAGAGACACACTGACATTAAAAAATAGTTTGAGGATAAGGTCTTCATTGTTTGACACTGAAAGTTTCCCAGGATTTACAAGTGTTCAGCATTTCACAGTATATGACTCTTTCATTTGGATTTTGCAGTAAAAATGAAGTACAAGACACTTTAAAATATAATATTATCTATGTATATAGTCTTTTGAGCAACAGGTACCTTTTTATTATGAATGGTTAATTAAGAAGCAAATCTACATCTTATCTCCAGATGCAGTTTTGGTAAGTTCACTAAAATGGCTGTGACAGACAAGAGAACATGTGTGATAGTGATGGCAAATTTTCCACGTTAATCTCATTTTATCATGAGCCATGGTTAGTATTTTACTATTTCAGCTAAAAAATTACTCACAAGCATGGCAACAGGTACTGACTGATGTCTCTAACCATTTTGTTTGTCTCCTGTTTCCTCTGTCTAGCACCAAAATTTTCTTTTCCACTGTGGAAGCCAAGCAGAGTCGTGCATTACCTTTTGGATGCCACAGCAGTTTAATCACATTGATAGAGGGCTATGCAATCAAAGTGACAGTGCAACGATGATTTGCATCATGCCTGACTCCTTACTTTGTGAAGGATTTGGCATGCCAATCAATGGAAAATGATGTGCAGTCCCTTGAAAAATGACAGTAATCCATTTTCCACCAATTGGCAAGAGAAGTCCCTGACAGACTTATAAGTTAGGGCCAAAGCCAAAAATTATTTTGCATGTTCCTCACTTGCTGCCATTTTGCAAATCCTGAGGGTATTGATCAAAGCAGCAACCTTTTTTCTTTAATGTTAAAATCCTTATACTCTTCAGGATTTCCTTTTGTTTTCCAGGAAAGCCCTTGAATGTACAGACGTTCTGTGCATTTTTGTTGAATTCTGTTATGATGTCAAATGCTTCTAAATGAGCACTGCCAGTTGTTAGCATCCTAATAATGCTAATGACATCCTGTGACAATATTGATAGCATCCTTCAATAGCATGCTTGTTTAGTTCCCAGACCAATTGTACTTACCTTCTGCAGAAAGCTTTGCTCAAGTCCTTGTCCCTTCCTTGACCCTTTGCACAAGTCCTTGAAGGTGTTGGATAGAATTTTCACAACATAACTGCATTCAGGACACATCTGGGCCAAAAATAATGATCTGTCCCATTTAACACCTATTTCAAATTAAGTTGAGGAGTGTTCTGTAGGGGTTTAAGAGGAAATACAGCGCTGCTACTGCCATGAGCACCTGAAAAGTGATGGACGTTTCTGTGAACATCTCAAGAGCTCTGAAAACAGGGCTGAGCACTGTGGACATCCCATGCATGGATCCTGGTTCACCTCTAAATGCAGGCACCAGTACTGGTTTGGATTTTGTGTTACTCAGGGCCTCCAGTCCCTACACTACGAGACCATGTGGGCAACCAAAATAAAGAGGAATGTGTGTAATTTTTTGATCAGTTTTTGATATTAGAATGAGCTAAATGCCGTCTGAAATGTCTTTTTCATTGATTCTAGAAATTTTAAAAATTATCAAGTTGCCCCGTGACTCCATTCCTTCATGTTGGTACTAGAAGGAAAAATACTTCCTCTGCTTCTTCTTCAGAGGCCTTAAATGTTTGCTTCTCCTTCTGTAATGAGAGTTCAGTCCTGTGCATTTCAGGGAACTGATCTAAAAATATGAAAATAATAATAAAAATAATAATAAAAAGGAAGGCACTTCATTTTTTTCTGATTTTTTTCAGATGCAGAAACATTTTACTTGAATTGGTTTTTACCTTGAAAAGTAGTCCAGACAGTATCATTAATACAGCAATTCATTGCAATGTTGGGCCAGAAAAAATAGATAATAGTACAGTGTATCTGAAAGCAATATTAATGGTCAAGTGAAATTTAGGTTTAGATGAGACAGCTAAGTATATATGGTAAGATCAGCTTTGCTAAGAATTCTTTTCTTTCGTCTTTTTAAATGAATATCCTCTTGGTGTGAGCAAACATAGTGCTTATTTATGTGTATGTTAAGTCTAAAATGGAAAACTCTATTCTGTTATTTATATGGGAAAATGATCTGGTGAAATCTGTCTATTACTGGGAAAATTCTTTGTATGTATGCATCCTCAGTCAGCAAATGGAGCTATTTGTACGCTAAATGTGATATTTCTTATATTCTCTTATTGTTAAAGCAGAGAGATATTATTTCCTACTTAGATTCACTTGCTGTCATTGGTTTACAAGTCTAGTTTTGAGATGTGGTATTTTTAGGATGTTGCTCTGCAGTGATGACTTTAAAATAAATACTATCAGGCAGCTTTACAAAACGAGTGAGTGAGTGAGTGAGTGAGAGAAAAACATACTTTTTTCAGTCATAGACAGTCATTGCCACATTACTTTTCAACATAAATAATAGAAAACATTCTGAGTTTTGCATTTTAGTTTTAGTATGCATAAATATTATGAAGGAAAACATCTGCAACAAATTTTTACAAGAAACTTGGAAAAGTACTAAAAATGTTTTGAAAATCAAGCATTTAAAGACAACAAAAGGAGCAAAAACCCCAAAACACTGACAGGCTTAATAATTTTTTTTCTCCAAACATGCATAGCAAGTAAACTTGAAGCTGAAACTTTTTGTAAGAAGGAGTAGAAAGTTAAAAAAATAAAGCTTTCAATGCTCACAGTGGGTTTTTCTCCAATTCTTTCTCTTTTCCTTTTCCAGTTAGATAAAGAGTTCTATTCTTGGTGGCAACACAGTACAACCATGTGCAACACAGTTATAAAAATGCACATACAACTCTTATATTGACAGTTTTGGTTCAAGTACCCATTTTGCCTGGTTCAAGTCCAGATCCTGAATATCCTGAATTTCCAGTTCCCAGGTACCAGCTAACTGCAGGGTTAGTGGGAATTTGATATATGTAAGCTTCTCACATGCTGTGGTTTGTATTTTTCTCCACCAAACAACAGCAACAACAAACTTCAAGACAGCTTGTATTTTCCTGTTAAAAACGTTGAAAATGTCTTTAGGGCAAAAAGCTGTTTCTTGCCTAGATCTTTGTATTGATTTATTAAAATATATAGGTCCGTTCTGCACAGGCTGAACTTATATATCATTGGAGATAAATAATACTGCAAAGAGCTTGTAGTATAAACAAGCCAGATGAATGGAAAAAAGAAAATATTATCCCTACATAATAAATGGGAGTTTGGAAACAAACAGCCTGCCTAAGGAAGTCTGGCTGAATGCTGAACTGGAATCTTTTTATCCAGAATCCTGATGTCTCCAACACAAAATTGCCATCTCTTGTGCAAAGCCTGTAACCCTAGGTTTGTTATACAGATCAAGCTGAACAATTTTGAAGAGAAAATAAAATCAATCTATTCTACTCAGTCAGTTTCTATGGCATTATACAGAATTCTGATTTTGCATATTGGATGTATCATGTTGGCACTAAAGTAACTTAAGCAGTTTTGTTATCTACCCTCTTTACCAGATGATCGTAAGTTAGCACAGAAATCAATATTTATTGATTAATAAATAGAGGCAATATTTATTGTTTGAATGATGACATTCACTAACCTGACCAACTTCCCCAAATTTGAGAAAGTTCTGTATTTCATGTGGCTGACAGGTAGTCATAATGCTAATTTGGTATTGTGGTGTGAATTTATTGCTCATGCATCACAGAGGACTGCTGCATACGTACAACAGGAAGAAGGAAAATTAAAAAAAATAATTCTTTGCCTAGTCCAACATGTATTAAGAGTTTTATCATCTGTCTTCATATCTTTGGATATATATTTTCAGTTTGCCAAGACTGTTCTTCAAGATCTGAATTGAAAAAGCATAGGTAGAAATGGACTACTCAAGTACAAAATGTGTCAAACCCTCTTTCCCTATTAGAGAAAAGAAATATAATTACCGTTTCATATGCTTAGCCAGAATATTTTTATATTGCCTTACATAAGCTCCTTTTGTTTCTGCTTTGTAAAAGGACATTGACAAGTCAGAATCCTCTTAATCCAGAACTTTTGGATTCCAGCACTTGTGCAGTTACATCTTGTTTTATACAAAGGAAAATAAATGATGACAAATGAATTACAAGGTTGTAAATCAACTGAGTACTTCTGCTGAGATCCATCTCAGGGAGATTGCAGAACAGCAGTGTCAACAAAATGTGGATGAAAATACAGAATATTTGTGTCTGATAATTCATGCTTTCCATCATCAGTCTGATAAAAGTTTGGAGTATAGTGCTTTGTCAGCATAATTATTTGATACTTGTATTTGAAACCCATTATCATAAGAGTGGTGTTACTCGTATGGAGATTGAATGAAATTTGCATAATCCTGGAGCGTTAAAAAAAACCCAAACCTGATCAGATTTACTTATACTTTTGTTCCTGAAATACAAAAGTTTTGTAACTTCCAAGGAAAGGTGGAACTTTAACATCCCAAGGCTATGAATAAACCCCAAATTTAGATCTGTATATGGGGTAATCTGTGTTCTGACTATGAATCACTATAGCTACTTCTGAGCTAGGGGGTTCCCTAATCACAGAAGCAGATTCAGGGCCTAGGTGGTTCAAAGGACATATTTTAATCATCAACAGTGAATGAACGTCACTGCAAACTCTTTTCTCAGCTGTATCTGTCTTCAGTTACTTGTATATATACAGGCAGATGTGTTGAAAATGTTTATGGCTTTTCCATCTTAGTCTGCGTTTCATTATCTTGCTGTAGCAAAATAAATGCCTGAAAAAAGGATCTGGTTATTAACATACACAAGACAAAAAACCACTAAACCCTCATCGAAGGAAAAAAAAAAAAAAAAAAACAAGGAAGGAGGGTGGCCAGGGACTGAACAGGCTCCCCAGGGCAGTGATCACAGTCCAAGACCTGACAGAGTTCAGGAAGAGTTTGGACAACTCTCTTCAGCACATGTTGTGGGTCTTGGAGTGTCCTGTACAGGGCCAGGAGTTGGATTTGGTGATCTTTGTGAGTCCCCTCCAACTCAGGTTATTCTATGATTATAAGAGGCATCATAGGAAATGCAAGAGCAGAGATGTACCCCTTGTCCTCTCAAAAACCAATCTCTTCCTCCTGGACCAACAGAGCACAATCTGGAACATGAAAGAGACTTGGTGTCTCAGTTTGCCTTTGATGCTTTTTAACGAGTGACTGCAGAACTCTCCACAAGGACAGCCAGACCTACGGCTGTGCAAACCCTCTGTTCCAATCTCCCATCTTGCCATTTCAGCTGCGTGTACAAGGGGGACATCTTCGGCAGGAGAACTGGCTCTATCTAAAGCCCCACCCCACCTGGGAGAATATCTTAACATCCCACTGCAGTTACTGTGCCCACTGGAGCACTGCCTTAGGCAGTGGAACCAGATTCACTTAAATTGTCATCAAATGGGCTTTCTGCAAGAGATGGAAAAGATGGGAAGGCACGGAGAGAAAGGATGGTGGTGATGTGTTAGACTGCTCAGCATGGTCAAGAATATGAAGAAACATTGACCACACGCGTGGAAAATATCAGAAGTTGATAGTGAGTTATAACTGCAGTGATAGCATGAGAAAATGTCTTGGTCATACAGCAGAAAAGCAGTTTTGTCAGCCTGTGGTCTTGTGGTGGGTCTCATTAAAAGCCAAAATTCATTCCACAAATGTAGCATCTTGACACAAGAGATGCACCGCCCAAGAATGTGATGTGTTCAAAATGATCTCTATACTCTAGCAATATTTCCTATCTAGCTATGATAAATACTTTCAGCCTGAACTTCATTTTGCATTTTAACTTATTTTCCCCCTCTGGAAATGTGATAATTCTCTATTCTTCACTGTGGCCTGCCTGACACAAGTATTTTAAAGTCAGTGATTTCAGGGGGAAAAGTCAGATAAGCTAACTAGTGTTATACTAAATCCAGTTATACAAAAGTGTACTCAGGTTTTGAGATATGAGAATAGACTGTTGACTTCAGAAAGACTTGGGCGCCCCATTGAAATTGAGGCTATAAAATTGAATATATTGTTAACATGAGTGTAGTTTGGATTCAGACTAAATTCCTTTTTGTTCTGTCATTGTTATAAATTTCATTCAGCAAAATCAGCCATGCAGATATTGGTGAGTGAAGAAGAAAATTGTATTTAAAAATGGAGGATTACATTAGAAAAGAAAAAGTTACACCAAGGCAGTGTAATAATAAAATAATAATAAAACCCCCTGAAAATAAATAACAGCCAACCAGGAACAGAATTTTAAAACATAATTGGAATTAAAAGAAATAAACGTGTTTTGCTCTTATCTAATCCATCAGCAGAACAGTAATGTGGTCTTTGAATTAAAACATGTAGTTGGATGAGAACAAATCCATCCTTACTGTGACTCCATTAACACCAAGTGTTACAGCATGTGGGCTTTGACAGGAATATACATGACTACCTGGGGCAGGAATATGAATTCAGTAATGGGCCAAATCCTGTCAATGACTCTATTTCATTAGCTGGAGTTTGGTCTAGGCACCAGCAATTTTAGACCTGAAGGAGACTTAGAATAAATTGGCGACATCAGTCCTGTGGAAATCTGAGGAATTCGGGCATGATTAAGTAATATATTACACAGAAAATCGGTGGCAAAGTTGTGAACTGATCCTAGATAAGGTACCTGTCATCTGCCTTCTTAAACACAGGAAAACCTGCCTGCTCAGGGTACCCAGGGTGGTTTCTCCCAGCCTCTGTTTGCCTTAGCTATTTATATTGTTAATCCAACAGTGCTGGGACTGTCCTTTGCCATGTGTTTGTGCAGTGTGACACAAAACACCCTGTCTTGGAAGGGCCTTCATGACTGCAGTGCAAATAGTGCTAATAACATTAATAATGCTACAAATAATGCCCCAAAACATGGCGGTGTAAATATTTGCTTTATGTGCAGGGACAGTGTATATGTTACAAATGAAGACAAGCATTCTTGTCAGGCAAAGCAGGTGTTTGAACTGGGATTTTCAGAGCCTGGAAAGGTGCTGTCCCTGCAGTGCCAGGGCATGAAAAAACATAGCTTGTAAATACCCAAAGTGTTCACAAAATTTTACTACCTGTGAATCACTACCTCATTTCCAGCATGAGATCTACCACACTCCCTCTTTCGGGTCTTGGCTCATCACCTTTTGTGTCTCGGTTTCTCTAACTATAGGTCAGAAACCACAACCACACTTACCTGATGCAGCAAAAAAAATGAAAAAGGGAACTAATTTGAACCAGCTGTTTTGCAAATGACTGCACAAATGTGACTCTGTTAAGTACAAAATTTTATTAACAGGTAGAAAAAAAAACTTTTAATTTGCCATCAAAGTAGACCAATTTCTTTAAATCACATTCAATTACTTCTTGATGAGTAAAAGCGCCTTTTTTCCATCCCTATTTCTGGATTCTCATCCTTCCCATATCAAAATCCACTCTAATTCTTCTACTGTGGAGCTTTAAAAGTAAGCCAGGGAGTCATAAAAACTATCCCTCCCCAGATTCTATAGGCAGCCTAATAGAAAACAATTAGCTTGAACAATAAAAACACCAAATAACATTTGGGACATAAATATTTTCATCAGAAATGCATCTCATCATTGTAAAAACTTGTGCAAGTCAGCAGACCTGGGTGTTTGTGGAACTTATTTTGCACTCCCTTTACACCATCAAAGATCTGAAAGCATCTTGAGACACAAATTTTTTGTAAGCTAAGCCAGGAAGAGAAACAGGAGAGGGTTACTGACAACCCTCTGTTGTACTATTGTACCCTAGGTTTCCATGATATGCTCTTAATAAAACAAAAGGGAACCCTACGATAAAAATATCTCCCCATTTTATAATACAAAATACAAGCAATTTTATCAGCATTAACACTGATTGGCTTCCATTAGCCTCTTGCCTTCCAATAAAATTTATGATACCTTTCAGAAGCACAATTTGATAGAAAGTGAAGTGATTACACCCTGCTTAGATATCTCTCCAGCATCTATTCCAACAATAATGCGGTAATTTTATGCATGAAATAGCACAATTGACATAAATAGTTATAATACTGAGTGCTGTCTAAGGAACCTGGCTGCTGGAAAATTAGAAAGAGCTTCACACTTTTGAAACAGGTAATTAGGATTTCTCTCCATGCTCATAGGAGGCAGACTGGAGTTTCATTTTATATTTCATGTTTCATTAAAATATATGTGTTAAAAATAAATGTTGAATTTAAAGCTGCAGAGATTATGAAAATTAAAGGTACAGCATTTCTGCAGAAGATAGAGTAAAATAGGGCATTTTAACTTCTAATTTTGAGTCTGGCAAGAGTTTTAACACTTTCTGACAGGTAAATCAGACTTCCACTGCTTTCAAAGTGTTGAGTTCAGCAATAGCTGCATATGGCTGTGGTCAGCAAGATGGAGTTTTACTGATGTAGAGTTATGTGCCTAAAACTAGTCACGATTTTAATTTTTGCCTGCTCAGAAAAGTGGATGCTTAATGATATAGGAGGCTCTTGCAAATTAGTGGTTCCAGGGCACTTCTCCCTGACCTACCTTCTATTTATCATTTCGTTGATCAAGGACTGTCTTCGATGTGCTTCACTTCCCATCGTAACCATCAGTGTCTTCCTTTTTTATTTTATTTTTTTTCTCCTAAACTCCACAATTTCCTTATTTTCTTTGAGCATAGTCAGGGTCAATACCTTAAACTAGATGGATTTTCAAAGAAATTCAGGCATAAAACAATCAGGAAGACAATTCCAGGCAAACAATTTGATTTGTGATTTTGGCAAACATCAGCTAATTGGTTCAAGCTCTCCTGAAAGAGACAGGAGAGTTTCCCTGAACAACGACAATCCACAATTTTTTACCCTAAAGTAATGCTGAAATACATTGTCCTGTTTCAAAATAATGATTTATGCTGAAATATTATCACTTTGCAAAGCAAACAAACAGGGAAACATGCAAAAAACCCTACACAACCATAAAACAAGAAAGTCCCAAAAACCCAAATCCCCAACCAATCCCTAGATGCATACAGAATGAACACAAATAGTGAATGCTTTGCTTAACTAAACCATACAAAATTATACATTAAATTTATAGTTTGATTCAAAATCATAGATTTACAGAACAGGTTTTGCTCTAGAAGGGACCTTAAACCTCATCTTATGCAAACAGACAGGGTCATCCACAAGACCATGCCCCATTCAATCTGGTCTTGAACACATCCCAGATTCCCTGTTCATTTTCTCATCTTGTCTCTGAAATGTAAATATTCTAGTGACTCTACTTGTGAAGACCTTTTCTGGCTGCAGTTTGGCTGTTTTATGGGAACCTGGATAGTTACAACCCGAATGGAAAACAAGCAAGCTAGGAATGACTGTGGCTCAAATATCACTTAGACCTGTAAAATCAAGGCCTATTCATCATGGTCTAGAAGCTCCCCTTTTGTAAGGGTGCAAGGTGCATTTCAATAGACTGATTGTGAGGAAATGTTTCTTGTGATTTTTTTTCCTTGTAGCCAAGGATGGCCTTTTACTCAGGGAAATTTCTGCGAGGAAGAAAAATAACCCTTTATTGTAATAGGCGGAAAGGAAATACTCCCTAAAGAAACTGTCAGCAAAAGGAAACTTTATTATCATTTTCTTGTGGGCATTCAAAATCTGAAAAATCTGACTAAATTTAGCATCTGTTGTATTAAAAAAAAAAAATCAATACATTTAAATAAATGGTAAAACTGCCCCTGCTCTAATGAAGAGGGAATATCTCTTCTGCCAGCAGCTGCTATAAAGAAGGCACTTATTGAAACTGTCTTTGGTCAGTGAAAACTGAAAGAAATTTATTGCTATAATATTAAACTTGAAGAAAAGGAAAATTTCTCTTTGTGTTTCTATGCACATACTTGGCTGTGGTATGGTGAATAAATTACAGCAGTAAGAACCTTCCAACTATGAAAATGAGAGAAACATTTCACAAAGTTCAAGCAAAATCCAACAAAGTAATCTTGTTTTTTAGTGCCTGACATCTCAAAATTTGATTGCTATTTTTCTCTCACCATTTATAGGAATCTTCCCAGAGAGTGGTGAAGGTAAGGTCTCAAATGTTAATATGAACAGAAACAAAAAAATGAACCTCAGCTCTCAGAAAACAGCAAAATTTAAAATAATATGAGGGGAATGAAATAAAACAAAATAATTAGCTGTTCTTCATAATATAGAGCAGGAGAATTTTATTGCTGTTCAAGTTGTTTTTTCTCCCAATTTCTGTATATTTTTGACTGGTTCTTCTTGCTTATTTTTGTTTTGTTTTGATTTTGTTTGTTTGAGGGGATTGTTTATTGGGAATTTTTGCTTGATGTGTTGGGTTTATTGGTATTTTAAACTTCTGCCCCATTACATGTGCTTCAGCAAGGATTTCGCCAGGTCATGGTTGTATAGAACAGCTTTATATACTGGAGACTGGCACACAGCCAGTGTGCCTTGGTGTCTGCAGCTCAGCTTGGAGGGAGACAAGGTTTTCTCCAGTCATTGCAGGTTGTACTCCAAACCCTTGCACTCCATCCTGTTTGGGGCACAGCCAATTTCCATTTAATGCACAGTGCCTTTTGGTAATGTGCCTCACAGAGAGGCTCCAGAGGATACATGAGAGCAATCTGAATAATTCCTGGGGAATAAATTATTCAGGAGGCTTGGCCTTTGTTCCCAAACCATTCCTGAATACCATCAATATGATAGTTATGTGTAAGTATTTACCAAATAGTTTATACAAACAAATCATGCCCTATGGATAGTTTGTGAATTATTCACTTCAGCTGCACATTCTCTGTTCTTCCGTAAACTGTGCTGTGCCCCTGAAATCATATGTTCCCTAACTGGATAACAGAAAAATTGCATCTCACTGCTCTCTCAGTGGATGTCTGAACTCCTGGAAGAAGGGAATTATGCATCATGAACATCACTCAGCAAGTCTGTGGTGCAGTCGCACACCTTTTTGGGTGGCAAAGCTGATTTATAGGTTCATTCTCACCTCACTCCTGCCTCCTGTCTTTATACTTCTTTAGTCACCAAAATTTATAATATTTGCAGCTAATTTTGCAGCTGCACAATTCCAAATTTGTGTATGTTAACTGCACCTGCATCCAAAAGATTTCAACAGTAGCATTTTGGGGCTAATGCTTGCAATTTTAGTACAGGAAACCGAGGCAACTGTAACCTTGTAGCCCTGCAATATGGTACTGCCTCAGCTATCTTGTTATTACTGTATTGTTAGTGAAAATATTAATGCATGGTACTACTCTTTGTGTGAGTGCAATTAGATTTAGACTGGAGGCATTTTCAGCTCTATCAGAGACCACAGTTCTACTAAAATGGTAGAAATAGCCAGACAAAACTACTGGACAAAGGGGACTAGGACCGTCCTTCTTATTGTCTCTCATTAGCCTAAACTGGTTATGAAGTGCATCTTCCAGACATTGATAGATTATAGCAAATGTTGGTTGTGAAAGTGTGTTACTCTCAGAATAATTTTTATGGGCAAAGAGTAAACATGTCTTAAATATGAAGCTGAGAGTTTATCATTAACATAATAAAACCTTAGTTGCTTAATCATTATCAGCCCTCATCTTATTAGTGTGGGAAAAGACAGAACACTTCTATGCAGGAAAAGTTGTAGCACTAATAATTTTATATTTAAGACTGTCAGACACACAGGGTTTCTGTCACTTTCCCTGGTGTTATGCTCACACATCTCCTTCTCTGCTGGGTCTGAAGGTGTGTGGTTTCATCCGGATGGTGTGTGTGGCAGGGGTTATGCTGAGTTGCCAGCATTTGGAGCTTTTGCCAGGAGCAGCATGATGGTGGTGGTTGCGGTTTCTTCTTTTTGACTTCAGGATCCACTCGCCATCATTCTTACGGGCATCTTAGCACAATTGTACGCCTTGTTCTTTTTTTTAGTTGGACTGCATCTCTATATGCAAATGTAACAGATACAGTACCTTCCACATGTCTTAGACATGATTTCCTCTTTTATGCCTAAACCTCGTTTCATCCAGCTCCAGGTCCTTATTTTTTAAGTGACCCTGAGTAAGTTATTTATAGCCATGCAGTCTCCAGTGCCAGTCCCACCTCATCACCCCACTCCTCCACAACCCATGTCCCCACTTCTTAAGGCCTTTCTTGCCTTACCATGGCTGCATTTCTCTATATTACACTGAGTTACAGTTATAAAACCATGGTGTTAGCATAAAAAGATAAACAGAAATAAAACAAATTAGCCGTAGCCATCTGGTCATTAGAAAAATTGCAGTTGCAGCTAAACCAAGTAAAACAAAGCTGCAGGGGGGTCAAGAAAAGTTCAAACAGAATTAAGATAGAACTGAGGCCTTTCAAACTCAACACAAAACTGACAGCCTGCTACTGGCACTGGCAATATGTTATTACAGGGTTATGGGGATACAAGTAGATTCTACCAACTGAGAAAGGAAAAGGGCTGGTCAATCTTGAACTGTTGGTGTTTTGTTTTTTTTTTTTTTATTTCTTTTGTTTGTGTGGGTTTTTTTTTTTTTTTTTTTTGGTGTGTGTGGGGGGGGATGTTTTGCTTTTAGGGGAGTTTTGTGGCTATGATTCATTTTTTTTTGCTGTTGGAGAAAGTTTTCTGCATGAACATTGCTCCAGAAATTCTTATAATTCATGACGTACCTGACTATTTTTGGGGCAGAAGTACTTCTGCATCTGTAGTAGATGCTCAGAGTCTTGTGAATGGACAGGTTATGTATTTAACTGACATCTCTGTGACCTGAACATCTGGAAATTAAAGGTGAGCCTGTTAGGCTGGTGCATTAAGAAGTCTGTGGGGACTTTCAACCCCCACAACTTCATTTGCAGGCCTAGAGAAATTAAATAGTGACTTTCTTCCTAAAAGGTACACGTTGGAAGAGAAGCAAGTGATATAATAAAAATTATTTCTTTCCTTACCTGACCAAGGTGCAAAGCCAGAAAGCCCAGAAAGCCAGAAGGAAAAAAGAACAGGATGTTTTGTCCCAAAGTAGAGGGCTCTCAGCAGGAAGTGATAAGACTCTCGTCTGTGTAGCTTCAAATCACCCAAGGGGAAAGAAACTCATCCTGAAACATAATTAGTTAAATTAGTTTTGTGCTAACTTGAACCGAAGAAAAATTGTCATCACAACATGATTGAAAGAATAGCACTCTCTAAACAAATGCAAACTCTACAACTGATCTTTCTTTGATGACTTGTTATGAAAATCTAGCCACAAAGAAATCTCTCACCACATACTAAGAATAAAATCTTCAGAAGAACCAAGAGGAGAGCTGACAGATGATGGTTCCCTCCTTAGATTTCCCTATTTAATTTTAAATTCTGGATCTAAGCAAGTGAAAAACTGTAAAACATGACCAGGAAAATTTAAACCCCAAAAAAGCACAGTGTATCCTGTAGAGACTTGGGATGCAGTTCATTCCTGTAGAGAGGAATTTCTTGGACAAGACTCCACCCTCTGGTTCTCAGAGCACTGCAAATTTCCAGGGGCTTTCCTTAGGGACAAGGGACAATTTGAATTCTGCAGCTCATTCCTACGCTCCCACCCAGCTTGGCTCTGGACCCCAGCACTGTGCAAAGAAAGGGTGCAGTCTCACATCCAGCTTCATCTTACATTCACCCTGTCTCCTTTTGCTGTTGGAGTGGCACATGCCTCTTCTTCTAGCAGCTGGTGGGCTCATCTGGCGCAATGTGCGAACTGACTCTCTCCTTTGTTTTCCTCTTGCTTCCCCTAATAACTTTGCCAGCCTTTTCTGCATGCTGGCGATGAATGTCATAGAAATGCCTATCAGCACATAAATTAAGTAAACACTGGGGGTGTCCTGAAGAGCTTTGCAAAGTAATGTCTGAGATGCCAGCGGGGTTGTGTCTGAGTTAGGTACAGAGATCATGCACAGCTCTGGATGAGGAACAGGAACCTAAGCAGGTTGTCGGCCATCTGAATTTTGCTTGCTGAGTTATTTCCCTAGATAGAGTCTTCAGTCACAGCTTGGCAGCTGCCTCAAGCACTGCCAGAAAAGTCGCACCGCTTTATTAGCATAACTAATACCACTGAAGAGGATCTGCAGATATGGAAATGATTCTGCTTCATATGAAATTTCGACATGCCATCATTTAGCTTGTCCAGACAGCATCGCTTACCAGAACAACTACCTGGAGAGGCTGTCCTCTCATGTCTAGAAATGGCAGGAAAGTGAACTCTCACATACATCACCTCTTCTCTCCTTCTGTCTGCAGTTCACCACATCTAAAGGGACAAAGAAATATCATATTTCTGGTACAGCTTTTTGGGCTAAAAGCAAACAACAAAAAATCAGGAGTTGGCTAAGTGGAACAGAAAGATGCCTGGTAAACTGCTTCAAAGAGGTGACAGAAAGGCTTTTAGGGAGAGGTCTCCCTGATTATAAAATCCTACTAGATCAGAGAAAAGATGAGAGAGGACTCCTAACATAGATATAAAAGGAAGAAGACAGTAAAAATTCTTTACAGGTGGATTTTCAAGCTGCATTAATTTTTCTGTGTAAATTGCATTGTAACAGAACATCAGCACTTTCTGTTCCTTATCCGGCCAGTGGACCCCTCAATCCACTGTGTTTGTCAGCAACAGCAGCCAAAAACAGCTGTTTCCAGAGAAAGTTTGAAACTCTGTTTATGTTCTTAATTGTGACAGATTGGGGTGTACCTGACCCTAGGTACTGATCAGTTTATGCCCTGAAGCATGAGAATACACAGCTCTTGTAATTTTTATCCCAGCTAGCAAAACTGCAGATGTTCTTTTTTAATTTAAAAATGTGCTGAGCTTCCCTCATTCAGCCTATATGTCCTTTATGCTCATGCCTTGGGCAGGCCATATCTGCATTTCTGTAGGGACACTGAATACTAGGAGAAAAGAGAGGGAGAAAGGAAAAAAATAGACAAATCAGTGGATGGATTCTGGGTTTGCATTAGGTCATGGCTCCAAAGCCCTACTTGTGATAAGAACTTTTTTTCTTTTTTTCCCCCGGATAGCAGGATGGTACTGAAATAGACAAATTTGTCATCACAAAATCCCAAGTACATAATGATAAGATTAGAGAGGTTAGGCTTATTAGCACTTATTTTAAGGCAAACTGTTTGACACCAGAAGTGCTTGGGGTTCACCTCTCTCTGCAAACATATGCAGCTATATGTCTGGTTATATATTCCTGGGCTGCTCACTGGTGTTGGTCTGTAATTCCTGGTGTATGGACTGTTTATGTATGCTCAGAAATGTACACCCACGTGCATTGAAAAAGATTTGAAGAAACTCCCTTCTACTTTCAACTTTCTTTGCATCAATCTGTGGGACAATCTGTGGCACCCCAGGTGATACCCTGGAGTCAGGAGGAGAGGAGTGGTGGGGGGAGTTGTTTGGAGGGAAGGAAAAGTCTCTGAGAGTTTTTTCTGGTCAAAAGAGAATTTAGGATTAAAGTAATATTTGTGCTTCCCAGGCTCAATGTCCTGGTGATAGCTGGTGTTAAATAGTATGGGGTTAAATGCATAATAATTTTGATCTGCTACTGCAATTTCCACCCTCTGTATTGCACAGTCCTTTCAGCTGGTTCAATGACACTTTTTCCCATTTCCTCTCTGCAGTTGCTATTTATAATAATGTGTTTGCAAACTCTGAGACACCATCAGTGAGTGTTAGCACAGACCATCCCCACTAATTCCCACTGATGTCATTGTCACTCTTAAGAAACAAGCCCTCTTGCAAGCTACTGCTTTGAGTTCCTGCTTGTGGCTTCTAAGACTGTGTTGAGGATGCTTTGGAATAACAGAAATCAGTGGTTTTCCTGATGGAAGAGTTTCAAGCAAGACTTAGAAGAATTAAAAGCTATGAAGTTATGCTATCCATTTCTTCTCCCATTCAGGATTATCTGTCATCTTGATGAATTTATCCCACACTCTCCAGTTTCCAAGTATTTTACAATGATTGTACCCTTTGGAACACTTCCCTTCTTCCCTCTTCTAAAAATTGCACTTTCTCTTTAGGAGGTTTCAGGTCAAGATTTTACAGTCTATTTCTGAACTCCCAACCACCTACCTACTTTTAATAAAGTTAGTGAGAAATGCTCCATAACTCCAAAGATCTGATTCTAACCATGATTGGAAAAAGCAAAATCCTGTTTGGAAATATTAACCTTTTCCTGAAACGTTCTTTTTATTTACGTATTGTAAGTAAAAGATCTCAGATAAGCTAGACTAATCCAAGCTTATGAGATACTGAAGCCACAAAGGGAAACATAGTATAATAGCAACCACTTCCAAGAAAAAATTAATACCACCAGAAGAATCAGCCTGACCAGATGGAACAAGAGAAAGTGGATTTAAAAAAAAAAAAGGAAAAAAGCCTAAAAATGGGTAGGAAAAAACTGCAGCAAGAGAGGAGTGGGAAAATGGCATTATATATAGAATATTACCATTCTCATTTTTAATAGACTTCTGACTAAGGAGAAGAAAAATCATGTGTGTGTACCTTGTCTAATTCCCTTCTCCTCAACTGGGATAGAGAGGTAGAAGGGGCTAAAGGGCGCCTGAGGTGCTGGGATGGAGGCGGAGGAGGATCCTGCAGGCACACTGACTTTTTACCACCTGGGACAAGGGTGTGCAGGGAATCAGGGCCACAGAAAGGACTTTGTCAGGTTCTTCTCTTTCTTTTGCTTCTGGAACAGTCCTACCCTTGGCTGGGAGGCTGATTTAACTTCATGCCCTTGTTAGCTCCAATGGGATCCCGCTGCTCCTCTGTAGACTGTCAGTCATGAAGTGCTTTAGACACTTATTGGCGGCTAAATCAAGAACTTGTTTCACCCATATCTCTGCTCGGCTAGAGGAATGCAGAGACTGCTTGAGGGCTGCATTTCAAAAGGTAAATTCAAATGTGATGCAA
This sequence comes from Chamaea fasciata, assembly GCF_029207755.1. Classification (NCBI taxonomy): domain Eukaryota; kingdom Metazoa; phylum Chordata; class Aves; order Passeriformes; family Sylviidae; genus Chamaea; species Chamaea fasciata. Next base: position 15,079,219 of record NW_027094089.1, read on the forward strand.
TCCCAATACAGGTTTCCTGTGCAACTTGAAACAAGGGAGAGTTGAAAGCCATCACTTGGTAGGGAGGAGGCAATATGAATTCAGTGTCACGGGAGAAGCTTCACAGCCTGGTCATCATATCATTTCACTGAAAATATCCAAAGGCAACTGCAGAACACCAGGTGACTGATTATATTTCTGGTTCTGCTGTTCATTCAGTATAGACAGTTAAAGCTGGATGTCTTCGAGTGCCTTATCTGGAAATTAGAAAAAAAAAAAAAAAAAAAAAAAAAAAGCTGAAAACCTGTATCAATGAAATATCCTTCATAAGAACAAAGATCATTTATTGTTATGATTATAATACTAAATTGAAACATACCATGGAAGAAAGGTGCATAATTGTTAGTGATGACCTTCATAGCAAAGTAGAGACACATTTCAAGTTAAGCAACTGGTCTATAGCTATTGATGATATGTGATTGAATTATTTATCACAGCCTGAATGAGGGAAATTACATTTTCTATTGAAAACTACAGCAATACAGTAACAATGGAAATTCTTAGAGAACTGCTAGGTTTCATACACAGAGAGAATGTTGAAGCAATATGCATCGTGTATTATTTCAGATGTAGGGGGAGGGTACCAATTAGGCAAATTATTAAGCCTAGTAATTTAAAAAGAGAATGTAGGGATAGAAGAGAAAATAGGTGCATTAGCAAACCCTTACAACAGATGTCAAAGTGCCCTCAGATCCTCTAGTGGTAAAAAGCATCTGATATATATAAACTTTCAAAGAATATTTTATGTGATGATATCACCTAGAATGCAATGACTCTGAGGACTCAGAAAGCTATCTAGGAGACATTCTACTAAATAATTTAGCACAGGATGACAGGAAAGAATTAAAGAAAGAAATGTTCCCATCTAAAAGTTAAAGCAACAATCCACTCTGTATCTACTGTTAAAGCTCAGGGTCCAGATGGTTGCCCAATAGAATTTTTAGCAAACATTTGGAGAGATAATAAGGCCTGTAACAGTAGATAATTATTCACTTCTATATGGCTCAGTGCCCCCTTCATCTACATTTGTTTCGGTAACAGGTTTTTAGGAGAAAAAAAAAAAAAAAAAAAAAAAAAAGGAAAAAAAGAGAGAAAGGAAGCAGGCCATCAGGTTTTCAGTTTTGGGGTTTTTTTTTTTTTTTTTTTTTTTTTTTTTTTGTTTGTTTGTTTGTTTTTTTCAGTTGTTCTCTCTTTTCTTCTTCCCTGTAATTTGTAATATTGTCTGTACTTTATCAATGCAGATGTCCAAATCCAGGTGTTTGTCATCTTGCTATCCATGGGCCAATCTTGACATGTCTCAGAAAGATGAACTTTGGTATTTCATGTACTAAAAAGAAATTAAAAATTAAATATAGAATATGATTTAGATTGTGTGTGGGGCTTCATTTTTGTTTGTGTTTTTTTTTGTGGGTTTTTTTTTTTGTTGTTTTTTTTGTATGTTTGTTTGGTTTAGTTTGGTTTGGTTTGGGGGTTTTTTTGTTCATTTATTTTTGGTGGTGGTTTTTTTTGTTGTTGTTGTTTTGTTTTGTTTTTATTTTTTACTCATTCAGTTCATTGGAATAAACAGAATGTGCATCAGAGAGCATGATAAGCTGGTAGTGTAATTCCCTACAGTTAACAGTAGCAATACACTGTGTTTTAGATATGTATTTTGCAAAATGGTTACACTTGAATAGAAATTGAAAGGGAAAGGCTGGGCCAAATCGTTCAGACCAGAAATTATCTCTGCTCTGTCCAGCAGTTAATGGGGAGAGAGGAAGTTCAAGTCCGTAGTTTGAAATACTTAGGTGTAAAACTTCTTGCAGGGTTATGGGAGTTGCTATACATTTGCAGCTAAAAATTATTCCTTAGTTTGGTAAAGCACTAATGTGAAATATATGGGCTATGACCCAAAACCAGTGTTACCATCAGCAAACTGAAGTGTAAAAGAGACACTGTTAAGCTAAGTCAGTAGAGCTGTGGCAGTGTCCTAGACCTTATTGTTTATTTTATGTTTTTTCCGGCAAAACCAAATGTACATATCTAAACTGTGAAGACACTGATTTCTTTGAGAGAGTAATGAGAAAGAAAGTAAATGTTTGGATGCTGCTGTTATTCTTTTTCCCTTAATTGCATTCTGTTCATCTGGAGAGCCAATGGGTAACCAACTTGAGCTTTAACATACTTAGGTAACAAACTTCAGGTGGGTGAACAGATTGGAGATGTGCTTCCCTTGAGCTTGGGCTGAACAGAGATCCAGGCTGTTGTAAACTGGCACCATTTCAATTAAATCAATGGTGCAGCACCAATTTGCAGCAGCTGATGGCCTGACCCCTTCATTCTCTCACCCTCTCAGCTGTTAAGGAGTGAGATGGCCATTAGTCCAGTTGTTAGTGTATCATCTGGACAAGACAGTTGGAAGAGGATATTGCATAAATAGATAAAATGAGAATTAATAAAATTCAGGGCAAGGTAAAGAAATCAGAACAAATAAGAAAAGAAAAAGAAAAGGTGTAGAAGACATCATTCAGAGGAAAACTGAAGATAATAAAATAGTTCTGATTTACCAAACGCTTATATCCCTTTTAAAAGAAAACTAAAAATCTCTATAAGAATTAAACCAGTAATGTTCTGAAGACTGAAATACTGGCAAGTTAGTAAGCAATATAGAAGACTTTAATGTACTGTTTCAGCTATAGTGAGGATAAATTCAATAGTTAAAACTCTGTTTGTCTATTTTAATTTCAAACACAAATGAAAGCTCCATGTGAATTTTCCCTTGGTCTCTCTGCCCTAGGCTGGATCAGATGTGAGGACTTACGCTGAGCCCTCCTCCCACTGCCTGCTCCACAAGGCCAGATTCTGGGTGTCCATTATCCTGCTTATTTATATTCAGCACAGTGGGTTTCTGGGACATGTGTGCTGCAGAAATCTACCCAGACCCTCAGTACCCACTCTGTAGGTCTGACTGACTCTTTTTTCAGATCATGTGCATGGTATGGCTTTTCACATCTGTCCACACAGCAAAATTCTCACCTTTCCTCTCAACACATTGTATCTCAGTTTGTATAATATCCTCAGCAGTGAATTTTGCAGACAACTTTTCTTTTGACCTACAACATGGGATTGTCTCTCTTTTTCCTTCATGTCTTCACTCTCTCTCTGTTTTCAAGAAGGGCAAAAGACAGTCATAGCTCAGGATTGCTCTGTACATAATTTCTCACTGTTGTCAAGAGGTTAATTCTGACCACCAGTCCACATATGATGTTGAACCTGCATCATCAGCTTTTGAAATATTCAATCATTTGGTGCTTTCCACTCTACTTATCACCATGGGGTTTCATTGGCTTTTCCTTTAAAGGAGAGCCATAAAATCTCTGCAGTTCTCTTCAGATTTTTCCTTAAAGCTCTTTCTTGCTGCTACACCTTTGCAGAAAGCCTGTCAGTACATTAACAGCAACAACAACAACAACAATAACCAGTAGCGTTCTGTTGTCCCCAGTATCCCTGAGGAGCTCTTTAGATTTTACCTTTGTCTTGACCATTATTTTGGGGGCAGGGGCCATTTTTATGTTCCATTCATGTAAAGTACCTGACACAATGAGATGGTTCTGTACTTAATGTGCTCAAGTCTTTCAATGAAAGAAAAAATAATGAACATCTTGTTCAAATCGGGCCTTTGCTTTCTATCAATATTGGGTAAACTTGATACAGCTTGATACGAAGTTAACAGACACGAACACAGTGTCTGATCATGGAAATCATAAGACTCTCTTAAAGGAATGGAGGCAAAACTGACTGAGGTGTTGCACAACTGGAGTTATTGCTTGGACACCTTTGATTAGTCAGTAAACTGAGGGAAGCAGTGATCTTCATTAGAATTTTGGTCCTGAGACCAGATAATCAGGGCAGATCCACCTGGTGGATACAGTTATAAATATTCAATTCAATCACCATTTTCTTTTTCTTCCTGAAAATCAGAGCATCACAAATCAAAACAGAGAAAATATTTTTTTCTGCACTGACTACAGCACTGGAAATTTTTATCATGCTAAGGAATGTAAAGAATTACACTTGCTAGCTAAATTCTGCATCTAAATCAAGCTAAATTCAGCCTATATTTTAAAAAAAGAACAGGATTCATTGCACTAGGTAGGAATTTCACTAACCTAGAACTACAGTTAAGCCATGAGTGATGCAGAAAAGTGGTGAAGTTGTTCTTATCTGTCTGCTGAGTCAAACTCCAGGACAGTGCTAGACAGCACTCTGACATGGAAATTAAAATCTTAGGGATTAGACAAAGCTTTGAGCTCTTGGTTTTAGACAGTTAATAGTATTTTTCTAGCAGGAATTAGAAATATCAGCCCTTTAAATTTGACCACTTCAAGAAATATTCTTTCTTGGATGTGATATAGGTGACATTGCTGTAGACTCTCTTTTGGTTGAACACAGGTTTTATACTGCTGTTCACATTGCACCAGAACTGCTGGGGAAAGGACCAATTCAGCATCATTAACTTTAAGGACTAACTGTTGGTGGTGGTCCCTCCATGATGGAGATGATTTGCCCTATTTCCCAGCATATCCTTTTGGGAGGTGAAATAGAGTCACAGCAGGCAGTTTCAGCTCAGGCAAAAAATATCTATCTGCAAAGGAAAGACTGGACCATGGATCCAACTATTCATTTTGAGTACAAGGTTTGTCCTGAGTTCCACTTCTCAAATCACAGAATAGGGAGTCTCTGTATTTTCATAGGAGTAGGGAGACAATAAGAAAAAGGGATCATAATAGGTACATGTTTGTCTTCTGACCCACATCAGGAACATGTTTCTGACCCCCCTAACTATCAGACACATAACCCAAAAGAGAGGCGTTAACTCTTTTTTTCTTTTTTAAAAGTCGAAACATACAAAAAACCACTTGGACACTCAGACATGGACCCTCAAGGGTGACAGCCCTGTGACAGTATGCGTCCTTGTGAAATGATGCAGTGTCTGTGTTACTGCCAAAGATATTGCTGTTTTACTCTCAGAGCTATGCTGGGCTTGGCTCTTGAGTGAGCTGCAATTGGTGTCAGATATAATATTATGCAGGGGTTATATATACATATGTCCAGCCATATATGTTAAAGTTATTGTTATTTCTGCTTTACCATAATGAACAGTTACTCCCTGGTTTGTTTCTTTCCTCTTCTTCTTCCTCAGCTGCAGGGATTTTTTAGCACATATGACACACAATTTGGCAAAAGTCAAAGCAGAACAGCATTGCTGAGGCAAAGTGAGCCTATGTGCTGAGCCTAAGGCTACAGCCAGAAAGCAGCTGTCAGTGGACAAGTAATAGATACCCCTGGAAGACTGAATGCCCACACAGTTGCAAAAAGTAGCACATTCCTTGAATAGAGTAACAAATAAAAATGGCCAGGAACTGCAAAGCTTTGTTCCGTACCCCCCCCCCCCCCCCCCCCCCCCCGGCTTTTAATTCACAGATTTCATCTAGCCCTTTTCCAAACCCTAATTACTTCTTATTAGTAAAATTGAATTTATAACTGTCTTCAGCAGACTTCTAACTATACTTTTAAGTTTCTACCTGAAAATAAGTTGCAAGTTTGGATAGAATCTTCATATTCAAGGTCAAGCTTTGCTCCAAATTGGAACTTTTCAAAATGAGAAAAAAGTTCTTGCTCCTAACTCTTAATTTTTTAAATATGTCTCATTCATAACATTTGGTTGAGAGCTGAGGAAAAATAATCTGCATAGCTATGTAGCAAAGAATTCTCATCTCTATGTCAAGTTTATGGAAACAGTGAAGGGATGGCACTCTACCCCTCTGAGCTTCTCCTCCTGCAAATGCTACAGTGCTTCCAATTTTGATGTTGATCTAGCAGGTGGAAAGGTGGAAGCACTGTGAGAACACACAGTGTTTAATGAGCAGTCTTTGCTGTGAAGGGGACATTAGCATTTCTAATCCTGTGTAGTATCACTCCAGTTCCAAAGCTGTGTGTCCACAGGATGGCACAAAGTCAATTTACCCAAGCCAGTTATTTAGTTCAATAAATTTCCTCCTGACCATGACTGGAGATGTGCTTATGCTTTGAAGCATGTCTCTCTTCTTGTCAGTGTGGGAAATATAGGAACAGTCAGTTTCAAAGTTAGGGGCTGAGTATTCTGGAGACAGACACAGAGGAGCCCAGAGGCTGCAGCTCAGTGTGTGCGGGAACAGCATTTGGCCCTGACTCATTCCTAAGTACCTGAAAACACCCATGACAGAGAGTGGGGCTGCTGGTGTGTGGGGAAAAGCATCCTCCCTCCTCTGTAGCAGTGTAGCTGGACAGTGCAAATATTTTTCTGGACTCTTGGAACATTCTCGAAGTACTAAACACATAGTCCATCTGCCAGAGACCAATATTTTCCTGAAAATACGTTACAGGCCAAATGATACAATCTTCCTGTAAGTCAGATCTATGCCCACTATACCATTCTCTTTTTATTGGCTACTCTATATTGAGCATCCTTTCAGACTGTTTAGAAAGAATGGAAAATGTCTTGAAATGGCTACATAATTTGAAAGGCAGTAATAATGAAGCTTGTTATCTTCACACACAGTACAATAGTCAGCATATTTCCTAAAAAATTCTGCCTTCTGCAGTTGTTTTCAAGTGGAATGTGAGTTTTATCAATTAAGAGATAATTTTACTGAGATTCACGGTTTCCTTTATTATGAATTCTTTTTCCCATCAGTAACTATTTATATGTACTTTCTCTTCCTCAGTGATGAAGAAGTTGTTGTTTGATTGCTTGAATTTCAACATTATGAGGTCAATGCCTTTGCTCTCCACTTATGAAAGCAGGTAGAACATTTTCCTGTATATTATATCTAATGAGGTGAGCATGAAAAATAAGCCTAGGGCTGCAAAAGGGCTCTCTATTAAAGCAGGTGTCATGAAATTCCTAGTAAAGAGAAAAATGAGAAGAGTTGTCTTGATCAGCAGATGCAAAAAGATAATTTTTTCTTGTGACAGTGGAAAGGCCTCTCATTTTTCCAGTCCCTACAAACTAATGAGAAATCTCGCATAAAGTCAACAAAAAAGGCTGCATGGATATTACAGTGGGAAAAAATGGGCAAGTCTTGCCTCATTGAACAAAGGTGATCACCCAGATGATATCAGCATGGAAGGACAGTTTCCCTTTCATCTGCAGCTCAGAAGAAGACACGTGCCCTGAAATATTTAATATGTTCAATCACTGTGGATGGAAATAAACGATACTTCTCATCTTTCTCTCTCTTCTGCCCCTAGTCATCTAGCAACCCTCTTAACTGGCATATGCTATGGCTCAATGACCTGCCTTCATTCACACCTAAATCAGTACTAAACCAGTCAGAATGATAGATAGCAGCTTATCAATAATTGAGAAGAAAGGCTTAGAGATGTCCCATTATCTGAATAATTAATGCTGCACATGGGCTTTGTAATTCCTTAATAAAACTGACTGATTGATTTGCTTAATTAATTCCTTCTTTGACAGGCTTATTGCATTTTTTGGAGACAGGGTTGGACAAAAACTAAAAAAAAGAAAAAAAAAAGAAAAAAGGAAAAAATTGAAAGGAAGACTCAAAATTCAGAAGGAAAAGAAAGATTTAAAATCTTTCAAAACGTTTAACCCTACACTGGAGAATAGAAGAGGTGTTCGACAGTTAATTCTGCCTTGCATCCCAGACTGTACCCAACCTCCTCTATCTCTTGTCAACCACAAAAATGGCCCTGCAAATAGAAATATCGACAACAAAAAAAACACCCAAAAGATTTTTTCTGCCTCCTTTGCATTTCCCCTCTTTTCACATCCCTCTGCAACTGATCAAACATTATGATAAACCGTAAAGTGTCCCATGACCACACCAGTAGTAAACTTGGCTGAGCCTTAAACACTTTTGAAGAAATAGATCTAAATGAAATGTTTAAAGCCCACTTCAGTTCAACAGCAGTAATTGCTTTGAATGTTGGCTTCTGCCACCACTGCACTGCTCTGTCATAAATGAAATGTTTTCTCAAGTTGGAGGGTTTATCTTGGGGGTAAAAAAGGGTAACTGCTGGATCAAAATCAGCAGGCACTTTCAGCTTGTTGTCTTTACATTTTTATTGTGTTGTTTATTGTGTTAAACTTGCTTAAACTGCTGTGGAACTCATGTGGTTATCTAGTGTGAACCTCTCCAAGTACCATTGGGTTTACCCTTGTGGCATCTCCTAATCTTGGTAAAAACCATGGTCACCGAACATGTTGATAAGGACAGCCACTGGAACCCGCCCATAAGGATCATGTAAGCAATTCCTACATGGTGAACACCCCCAGATCATGATTCAACACTAACCCAAACCTCAGTCAGCACTTGCTGCTAAAATGCTATTTTGCATTCAAATATCTTGCATGGAAAATCAATTTATTTAGACTTGCCTTAGGGAGATTATCCTATTATCTTCCTCTTTACTAAACCAGAAAAAAAAACCCAAAAAACAAAAAACAGCAAAGACTGGACTGAACCTGCTGAAAAGTGAGCAAAGTTAACAGATTTTGTGTGCTGTGCAGACTTGGAAGGCCAGCACGCCATACTGTGTGAAGGCAGTCTGCAGGGAAAGGGTAGATTACTGTGCAGACACGGTTTCTGGATTGATTTCTGTTATATGCTAATTCAGAGACGCTTTACAGTATAGTGAAATCTGCAGTGCAGACATTCCTGTAGGTTTTAACTGTGGAGAAGAGATCATTATCATGCTCTTGACAAGCGAGGGAAAAGGAATGTGTGGACAAGATGACTCAGATCAATATTCATCACTGAAACTGTGTTGAAAAAAAAGGACAATCATTTGACTAAAAAAGAATTATCCTGAATTTTTCATATGAAAACTAAATGAAAGATTCCTGGTGTTTCTAGAGGATGGTTCTGGGCTTTGGTTGGTTAGTTGGGTTTTTTGGGCTTTTTAGTCAGAAAACTAATTTAGGACAACCTCAGTGTTTTCCTTGGAGCTTGATCCCTTTTAGATGAAAAGTACTAGAAAAATGAAAAACACGAAAGTGGAGAAGGTTAATAAGATTTGTTGTGAAAAGTTAACACTAACTTTAATTAGTTCAAGGTTAGTTTAGACAGACAGCTTTAGGTCAAATGTTGTTCATCTTTCTCAATCAAGCACCTATTGAGAATGAAGAGGAAAATTTTATAGACTGTCTGTGATGGAAGGGTAGTTCTGGTCAAAGCTTTCAGGTATGTGGAGTTTCAGGTATATCTCATGTTGGCAGTGGAGCACCATTTTCTTTCATGATGATTTCAGAAAAGAGGCAAAAATTATTTTTTCATGAGGACAAGATCTGTATGATCCAGTGTTTACATTCAATCAGTTATTCAACTCTGTATGTGTGGAGGATCTGAATCTCAAATGATACATTAAATTGGATGCACAGTTGAGGGAAATAATTAGAAAAAGAAATGGCTTTCTTGAGACTCATGATGAGGTTTCCAGGCTCATCATAGGGGATATTTTGACACAACCAAGACAATTTGTTTTCAGCAGTTCTTCAGCTACATAATCCACTATCCCTCTACTCAGCATTTCAAACCACAAAATAACCGAGACTTACAATTTCAGCATCTTTCAGAGCTGGTGTTGGACATCAGCATTACTCACTGCCTGACATGATCAAGCCAGTTATTTCCTTCTGCCTCATTTGTTCAGGATGGCAGCACCCCTAGAAAAAAGGATGGACTTTTTAAGCAAGATTGTTCTCATGCAGAAGGTGGAGTCTGAAAATTTACACTCTGTTTAAATAAGATTGCTTCTCTATCCTGTTAAAAATGTTGGGACAGGAGAATTGGTGCATTATCTAGTCACCAATATTTTATGGTTTGAAAACAGCTACAGTGTCCTTTATTTATAGTAGATTATTTTCAAGTATCATTTTTTCCCCACGGATACAAGGGTGTGATTGTAACAGGTACAGGCAGTACCCAGATATTCTGCTTGCACTTCACTTCCTCGTGCCCCTGTGTTAATCCTATATGGAAGCACAGGAAAGGGCTTTGTCTTCCCAGATTGGATTTCAAAGTCTAGCCCTAACATACTGTAAAATCCAAGATAAGTATTTTCAAATAGTTTCCACTTAGTTTTCAAGTGGAAACTGGAAAACAGTGTTTAATACTCAGAAACAGTTTGTAAGTATTGTAAGACAATAAACCACATTTGAAATGCCAATCTAAATGGAAAACATAAGCTACTTGTACTGCATCTCCCCCATAGTGTTCCACCACAATGGCTTGTGTGTGAGTGCAAAATATTTTCCTTGTGGTCTAAGATGTTTTCTCAGAGCATGAAGATGTTCCATATCTCCCTCCAAAAGCCTGGAGTTGTATGCTGTGGCCCCCAGCTCGGATGAAGCAATGGATTTCACACCTGCCCTGACTTTGGTTTTTCTGGGTTATTTTTTGGCTCATGTACTTTGTTGATATGGGCACACAGAGAATTGGGCTCACTGCCAGTCTCATGGGAGGTTTTCATTGGAAATTATCTAGAACAATTGCTGTTTCTGAAACAACCTCATGCTGAAAGCTCGACCACAGAGCAGAAAGAATTCTGAAGCCATTTGTGATGTCCATACTCAAAGTGTCCCAAGGGACTGGTTTGCTGGGTGAGGCAGATGGTCCATGATAAACGACAGAGCAAAAGCTACACTGTATTCCTCCCATTTCAACTGAGCTGCCTAGTCTTGCTCTCTGCTTTCTCCTCACTGCTTGTTACTTTGGGTCAAATGGGAATTTCTGCAGCATAACTCCTGAGCATTTTATATTGCTGGAATGGACTATTATGCCTCATGGTGCTTTGCATTTTGCCTAAAAGGTATTACCTCCGCACAGGCTGAGAAAAAAAATTGGCAGTGCCTGTCAAAGAAGCTGTCTCAAAGACACAGCTGTCAGCACACTATTTTGGGAGAAACTAGTTATCCGTCTAGTCCACTAGTGTGATGCTGCTTTCACTGAGCTGAATGCGAATATGAAGCTGAGTACCTGCCAGTGGAATAGCAATCATTAAGGGGGGGCGGAGGGGCGGCAGAAATAATGAACTCTAATTTTCAATTTACTGATTAGGATGTTAGTTCATATGCTGCCTCTAAGGCATCTTGTAACAGCAAGCTATCATATTTTAGTTTTCACAAAGCTCTGCAGTAGAAAACAAAGATGAAGTGTTTATGTTTTTTTTTCTTAATGAAAAAGAACATCATTACACTAACTTTCACTTTGATTGTATTGAAATCTCTATTTCAAATTTTAAACAATCCTTTCATTTTAGTGCAGGCATGTGTATGCATGTATAATATATGTGCATATCAGAATTTCAGCATGACTTGTATATATACTTTTATATATACACTTACCTATATTTTCATAAGATGTATGTATATATGTGATTAGATATTTTCATACTCATTCCCTCTCATCTTGCTTTTTTCTCAGTATTTAATTTAATTTTTCACAGTATTTAGTAATATTTAATATTCAAAATAAATTAATTCATGCAATGAAGACTAGTGTTTAAAAAAAGTTTATCATGCTAAGAGCTGCATTTTCCTGAAAATGTGGTATTTATACTTGCCAAAATAAATGAAATTAAATGTTTTGGTTTTTTAAAGGTGGGAAAAAATATTGAAAATAAAACAATTGTGTTTTTTCACCCCCACCCCCCCACCCCCCCATTAGGCAACTTATAGCTATGAGTGACTAAAAATTGTTATTTCTTTGTCTTTTCCAGAAATTTGATTTAGAGAAAAAGATTAAAGTTTCTGTTTTCCCATGTAACAGTATCTCCATTCTTTTTAGCACAGGGAAGTAATCCTTGATAACTTATAAATAATTTAAATATATAGATTGTGATTTTCATTTATATATATACTTGAGAATTGTTTCCTGGTAAAAAATAATAATGCAGTCCAGTGGTTCTAGAGATTTTATGGGTACCATGTGTGAAAAAAAAATACTTGCTTACTTATTTCTGGCATATAAACAGGAGCTGAAAAATGCAAGATCATAGCAGCTGTAGAGATGCTGATCCTAATGATACGGAACTGGGATTCTTGACCTTTAGCTATGGGATAAGCCTTTGATCCCAAAGGAACAGTTGGTCATGTTCGTGCATAGGGTAAAATTAACTTAGTGCAACAGAAACTAATGGTGCAGACAGTTGCTTCAAAATTATTTGAAGGATTGAGAAATGCAAGGTCTGCCTAAGTCTTCTGTGGAGTTGAAGCAAGTTGGGACTTAAGGAACAAGTAGCTGTACAACCAAATAATAGACAAGTCATATCCAACCCATGAGAAAGACATTCCCTCTTATACCTGGAGACACTACCTAAAAGTAGATCTGTGCATGCATAATTTTACTTTGTTATTAAGGATATTATATAATCAAAATGCAATCTGGAAAATGGTCAAATGTATCATTTATGGATTTTTGATTTAATAGCTAAAGCAGGTGCCTAATAATGATGAGAGTCTGAACGTGTGTTTTGTGCATACATGAAATCCTCTTGCATCAATAATCTTTACTGGACACATATCAGAAGAAAACCAACTTGAGTACAGTTCATAATGTTCAGACATCTATATATAAATAGCACTGAGATAATGCCCATTGCTAAATTGACAAAACAAGACACATCAGGACTGGACTCTCTGATGGGCTTTGGACACACATACAAACTTCTATATTTATCTGTACCCAACCTTTTTAGTTTTGACCATTGCCAAGAAGAGCATTGATCCATATCTTATTTCAAAGTGGAAACACAATAAAAGTTCAATTGAAAATTAATAAAGTTTGTTAAGCCATCAGTTGCTCTCCAGCAACACTGAAGAATTTCTGAACTTGCATTTATTGAAATGCAAATCACTGATCCTAAGTCCCACGGCCTTCATAACTATCATTTAAAAATTAGTTGCACAGACCAAATCATTTCAGTGCTTGAGTATCTGCCTGTTGAGAGTTCTTTAACTTCTGGTATTGATAAATTGCTCCAGTCCCTTCCTGTAACACATTCCATGCTAACTGCAGACAGTAAAGAGGAATTAACTGGTTTCAAGGGAATAAGTTTCCTTGTCTTACTGTGTATGTTCACTCATAATATAAAGCATGGAGCAACAGCAAACCAACAGGTTGCACTGACCATGCCTTTTCCAATACTGAACTGCTTATATTATTACAGCCTGAAGCAGTTATGGGTTTCCCTTGTGGTTTACTGTGGAAGAAAGCAGGTTCAGGACAGCTCAAATAAATTCTTCATTCCCTGCGTCACTGCAGAGGCAGAAAACAACCATAACACTGTGTTGTGGCCAGCCCTCCTCTTCACTTCTGGTCTTCTCCTCTTGTACAAACTCCTCACCATAAACTGAGACTGAGAGGGAGCTTAATCTCTTCATATAAATTTTCATTGATTGGAAAGGCCGCCAAAAGAAGTGGGCTGATCCCTAAGACTTTTACCTTTTTTTCCCTGTATGAGTAGAACAAAGGCGGTTTTATATAAGTTAAACATGAACCAGGTTTGTATGTATCTTTTCCTACCTTATTCTGGCTGCTAACTGTACATTCTCCTAAATCTCAATTTGCTGTATTGTTGGAAGCCTCTCCTTGCACCTTTGGGAAATGCCTTTCATCTCAGCTCCTCTAGTTTTATTCCATTTAATGTTTCTCCTCTTGACTGGCAAACATCCTCGTGGCAGTTGACTGAAGGAAGTGTCATGTTAAGCTGAACAATGCCACTGCAGCACTGAAAACAACACAACCCATTACAGGAGAGGCCAAAAGCCCCAAAGGGAATCCTGAGACCAGGAGTCTGTAGTGTCCATGTATTGATTGCTTTCTCCTAAGTTATTGAACAAAGAATATATTATATTATGACTCTGGCAAATAGAATGTCCATTAATGTTCTGGAACTCCGCATGGATTATGTTTTAAGGTCTCTTTAAAGACTGGAAATCTCTGAAAATACAGCACTGTTTCTTGCTGATTTGGAGTTGTAATTTTTTTTGTTTAGATTTGTTTGTTTCAGTTTTTTGGTTTCTTTTCAATAGTTTTCCACAAGAAGTAAAAGTTCTAATAAGACACATCATGCAGTGACTAATTATTTTGAGCAAACATATCATCAGAGTCTAATTATTATCCAAGTTGGCTAGGCTTGCATTTTATGTTTTCCTTTAGTTCATATATAAGTTGCTAGATTAAAGCAAATAAAATGTTATCACCCTTATCATTACCATCATTAGGAGTTTTGCTTATTGCTTACATCTATGGGCTCTATTCTCACATTGCAGTTCCACTACAGCAAAGGTACAATAGGGAAAAAAAAATAGGCTGTCCTGCCTTAAATAGTTTAGATAACTAATTTAATGGGTAGCATCCTGACAGGCAAATGCAAGAAAATTACAAGATAACATTTATGGAACAAGAATGTCGTTATAGCCTCCAAGTAAAGATTCAATTCAGTTTTCAGTAAAAGCTGTAATGAAATGTATTCATTTCTTTCGTTAAAAGCATAATCAAACTTAAATCTAAATTTTCAAATGGGCTACTAATTTTGACTGTTTTTATTTCCAGGTAAAGCTCATTTAAATAAGCCTACTTTTCATCATATGGGAATACAGGCTATGTATAAAGTTTGATATTTTGAATTACTTATAATTTTTCAAATTTCAGGCCATCCTTGTTAATGAAAATCAAATCACTTAATTTTAAAAGGAAGATTTAACTATCTGGAAAGTTTAAAGTGAGTCCACTTATGAGTTTGAATGAGTTCAAAATTATTCCTTTGGGATATTTCATAGATAACTCAATCTCTTTCCTGCCTTTCTCACAAATGAGTTTACCTTAACATTGGTAATTTTGAGTATATATCAAATGTTTGAGTTGTGATATCTTGCAGCTTAATAAAACAACAGCAACATTAACAGTGAAGCTTTAATCCAAGCTAGTTTATTATAATTTTCTTTATTGGTGATCTCATTAATGCTAGAAATGTTAATGAAAACATGCTTATCTTTTGTAGCATGCAGACAGTTCTGTTTAAACTTTGATCCCTTAAATGGAGAATTTTCATTCCTGGTTTAAATGTGAAGTGAAGGGCTTGCCACTTCTCCAGAGTAAAAAAAATCACTCAAAATCCAGGATATAAGTCAGACCCCCTCCCCAGTTCATTCTTTATTTTGAGAATCTGATAGATTTCGTCCAACTATGGAGCTCTTTATTTTTCCCCCAATCTGCCCTGTGCTAGTCTCAGTCTCCACATTCTCCTCTAAACCTTCACCTGTCCTGCACAGAACTGCTGTGCTGTTCCCTTGGTCTCTCCACTGAGTGCAGCCAATCCCCAAAATTTAATTCCTAGTGATGCAAGACAGACATTTAAGCAGACGTCTCACAACACAGAACCACAGAACCATTAAAGGATCATCAAGTACAATTGTTAACCTTACACAGCCAGCTCCATCACCAAACCATGTCCCTAAGCATGAAGAAGGTCTTTGCCTTTATGTCCTGATTCCTTTTTTTTTCCTTCCTCAGGGAAACAAAAAAAAAAAAATGAAAATAAACCAAAACAAAGTAAAACTGTACAGACTTATGTTACTGAACAGGTAATCTTTTAACACGAAACTAAAGAGTCAGCCACACATATCTCAGAGAACTATACAAGTCTTCTCAAGTGGGTCAAGATTTCTTTATTGACAGTAGTTAGTGGCCTTGGTTCCTTGCTTCTTATAATAGACAAGGATTTCTCCTTGTGAAATGCCCCATAAAGCCTCCAATTGGATTCAAAGAGCATTGTACCTGGTTTCAGTTCAGCAAGGTGTTTCTAGAAGTCAGTGCTTTTTCTTGCTTTGCAATGACATTGTGCTTGCCCTCAGCCCATGTGCAGAAAAGGTGTAACAAGGTGGCAGTGGATTTTATTTTTCTTTCTTGGTGTGTTGGTCAGTGGAGTACTAATGGATACTGGTGCAAGGAAAAGGAAGACAAATCTGGGGATTGATTTGCCATTCAGAATTGTGTCACCTGTACAGGCAACTTGTGGCTTGATAAAAGACATTTAATCCCTGTAGTTAAACTCCGTCTGCAAAATGGACGTTGGGTCACTGCTATGGCACGTGCTATTGTGAGAGGGAAAGGGTTTAGAATTAATAGATGACTAGAGGCTGGGTGGCAAAATTCATCTGATGATGGGGAGGTTCATAATGAATTTGTGACCTGGGGGAAAAACATCAGTGATACTTCATTCCATTACTTCAGTATTGGGATGAAGAAAAGACCCTGTATCATTAAGCAGCTGGGAAAGAAGAGTAAACTGGGAGAAAAGAAGGAAGTGGAGTATAATCTTTTTTAGTGCAGTGAAAGGAAGTAGCCACACTCTGCATGTAAGGGCCTCAAGCATTTCAAGGCCAGTTAAAACCACAGTTTAATCTATTTTCTTTACCTTTCAGGATTCTTGATACTACATATAGTAAAATCTGTTTAACCCACCAGCTCCTTTTACCCTCCCTTTCTGGTCACCATTTGCATTAAAAACTTCATATGACTGCTCTTCAGAAAGCTCACCTAGGTGTCCCTAAACTCTGAGTTCAAAGAGTCTCACCTCACCAGTCTTATCCATATTCTCCATTTGTAACTGTCTCTAGTTTAGAGGGACCCTAATAATGAATTTATTTACTTTCCCTTGCAAAGGTTGCTATCACCATTGTATAACAGAATCTTTTCTGGTCATGGGACTTACAGGTTAAGAATCCTTTCTCAGCTCTCAGATTCAGATTCAGAACTAAAGGAATGTTGTTTCTAAGAATACCTAATGCTCTCTGCCATCCTGTAAGCAATAAAGTTTGAAAACTAAAATGACAACCTGTGTTAAAATAATTTGGTAGGTGCCATCTGATTTAAAAAAAAATAATAAAAAAAATCCTCTTAGAAAAAAAAAAAACAAGAAAATTGCCCACTGCTATTTAATATTCAAGAATAAGTCAGTTGCAAGCAGCACTAGGTTAATCAAAGCATTTATTTGAAGTAGGCAGTGTTTAATATAGCTTATATTTACAACTCACATAGAGGGTCTCTGTATTTCATCTCTTTAGTTGCCCTTCAGAAAATATGTAGGGTGTTGTTTTAAAACATAAAAATTCTGAAGTGGGTGTCAGATGAGTACACAAATTTTCAACAAAGGTTCTGCACTTTCCAAATAGGGCTATCAACTAGATACCAAAAAATCCCATGACCAAAAAAACCGAAAAAACAAAACAAAACAAAACAACCAAAAAACAAACCAAAAAAAAACCTCAGAGAAAACAAAGATTTTCAACCCCAAGTCTTGCATAATTTAGGTGCTATCCTAAGTTCAGTACTTTCCTTTGAAAAATAGGTGTTTTTCAGAGTGGCACAATCCCGAGGGCTTGAGGAAGATGTACACCTAGGCCAGACACATGGGCACAGCACTGGAGCTATTTTTAAATAATGAAAAATGTCATCCCCCAGCATTTTTTTTTCTTTTCTTTAAACAACTTTTTTTAATATTTTGTATATTTTTTAGTCACTCTCACAAACTGGATTAGACATAGAAGTGTATAGATATTTCTTCCTTGGAGCCATGGAAGAGACAGAATGGTGAATTTTCATCTGCAGGTCTCAAGTATATGAAGTTCTGGTTCATCCTCTGGCAGAACACAAACATTATACAGGGGTTATACTAAGTAAAATCAATGGTTCTAAGTAAATCAGCATTAGTTCTATGGAATGCAATAACACTCCAGCAATGCTTTTTTGGCTATTCTTCAATTTAACCTCTGTAGGAAGTAATTACCCACATCATTACTGAAACTAGTTTTAAGGCATCACTTCAGGAGGATAAAGAAAAAAAAAAATTATAAGGTGAATGGGGAAGAATATCAGCAAAATAATTTGGTAGATGGTATAATGCTAGTAGTATTATTTCTTTTCCTTTATGTAACTTTTTGTTTCAATTGAAAGATTGGACAGATTCCTGTCACTAATCCCAGCCTTCTCCTATCTAATTTACTATGTGATATACTTTCATAGTCAGAATTGTTGAGCATCTTTTATCAGCCGTGTTTTGTATGTTTGTTTCTGTTATATTTGGAACCTGTATATTTGTTCCTGTTATTGTGGAACCTCCATGGATTTTCATAGTGTTCTTTTGTCCATTTGAAAATACTACCTTGTTGACAATTTCTTTATCCCATTCCAAATATGTGAATAGAAAAAAAAAACAAACCTGCAAATTGTTGTGGTATAAGTTAAAACTGCTAAATAAATTCTGTAGAAAAATTAAAAGCTGCAGTTTGCAGTATAATGCATATTTTATTATTTCCTCCTTACAGTGTTGTTTAAAAATACATAACATCTTGATGTATGTATATTTCCTTGAGGAAGGTGCTCTGTAGCTCTGAGGCAGGATAAGTAGCATGCGATGTGGCAGCTGTAATGTACCAGCATATTTTCCCATAAAAAGAGGAGTAAATGGGCACATAAATTCCATATAAACTGTCAGCATGTCATCTATGTTAACACTGGGTAAGCTACTGCCCTTGAGCCTCACAAACTTATGCACCATCATTTTTCAAACAATTCACTTCAAGAAGTTGTACAGCTCCTATGGAAACACTTGGCCACTTCAGTTGACTTTCGTTCCTATGTAGGACACAAAAAGCGATGAAACGCAGCCTTTATCTGGTATAGGTGATGTTTTCTCTGGTGTCTGAAACTCTGCGAGGTGTTTAACTATATTTTCTGATAGATTATCCCAGTCCAGGTTTCATCTCATCTGGCTTCAAGTATCAGCAGAGCTCTTCATTTGAGCGAGTCACCTTAGGCTCTCCAGTCACTCGTGGCAGTCAACTGGGTGCTGAGGTCTTTTAGGGAGCAATTCATCTGATCTACTTTAGCTGTGTACTTTAGCTGACATGCATCACACCTCGAAAGAGCCTGGGGAAATCAACAGACACCAACACCAGCATTATGAGTATCTAAGTTAGAAAGCATAAGTCAACTTCTGAATATCCCCAGACCTCAAAAAATAAGGGTTCTGCTAAATTTTTGTTTCTTTGTTTGCTTGGTTTGAAGTCTGTTTGACTACCCTACATCTTTGGATGGATATGTGTAAGTTGAAGTAGCTTATACATTTGTCCCATGTCAGTAGCTCCTACTAAGCTACCCACTTCAGCTTTCTTGTTTGTGAGTAGGAAATCTGCAGATCACCCACACAGAGTGAGCTGTGGAATATGGAAAAGCTATAGAAACAAGGAATTATGATACAATTTTGATGAACTTCATACAACATTCAAATGCAATTATATTCCAAATACCACACACATTTCTGGAAAAAGATGCAAGTGTGCATGAGTTGGAAACTTTCTAGGCCAAAAAGTTTGTATAAAGTTCATTATTTGTACTACTTGTTTCAAAAACTATTCCAAAGGTAGGGAGAAAAATCATGTTGATAATTTTACAATGAAAATTTCTGTATATTAAAAATTCTTTCTTGAATGAAACAAAAATTTATGGCTAAAGGAAGAAGACAGGAAGAAGAATCCCTCTGACAAATTTAAAAAATTGCATCGACAAAGAAAATTAAACTCTCTCCTAGTCACCCTTCCTCTTCAAGGTCAAGCGTTCTCTGTCGACCTCTTGAAACACGCACACAACTAAATTATACAGGCATATCATTGTTATCATAAATACATTATGTAGGCCTATTTTCATAGTTAATGTAAGAGGGTTAGAGAAAATTCTTACTTGATGATGCAGGTCAGTAACCTGAAAATGAAGAACACTGCTTTAGATAGATGGACAAGGAAAGTCTTTTTGACCTGATTTCGATGAACTTTAGCTGAGTTTCAAGTGCTGAGGAGGTATTTTAGTCTACAGTAGAAAACAAACCAATCTGAAGATGTTTCCTAGGTTGTTCTCAATAAGCTATTCAGCATTTCTCCATGTCATATTTTCCATGTGACTCAGGTGTCCAAAAATATTGCACTTTTAATTTAAATTGTTCAAGCAAGCATTATGAAGTGCTATTATCAACTAATGAAGCAACATAATCTGAAGGTTTAATAAAATCAAGAAAATTCATCTGATGCCTTGACTAAAAGGACCTTTCTGAATTCATTTAATCAAAATATAGGGCGAAGGAGATGATTTGTCTCTGAGCTAGGTGCATTATGCTGGTTCGTTTTATGTGATTTATTTTGCAACAGATCTAGTCTTTGATAAAGGATTTTAGGCAGTCTTGCAATGAAATAAAGTAATGCAATGAGGAAGAGGAAGTCAAACTCATCAGAGTCAATGTCTACAATTTTAATACATCCAGTCTACTCATAAGTCATTATTTAAGTATCTTTATTACAATTGTCTCTCACTTTTAAAAGTACCTTAACTTATATTTGGTTATATTAAGAGTTTTTTTGTCTTCTTAGTTTTTTGTTAGTTTTTGTTTTGCTTGTTAATTTCTACTTGTTAAGGTTTTTTTTTCCATTTGAAACCTCCTAGATACTTAGTTACATACTAACATTTGAATACACAAATCTCATGCCAATTTGTTTTCTAATGTCAGAAAACATAAAATAAGGGGAAAAGCTATGTTTATTGCCCCCAAAATATAAATTTGGAGTGTTCTGATATTCATGTTCAAAAACTCACCTTTCAGACCCTCACAGTCATGTTCTGAGAAACAAAGCAAAGTCATGACCACAAAGTTGGCCTATGGAAGGCATAAAAAGGAAAGGTAAATATATTGGTTATGTTTCATCTCTCCTTGGCATCCAATAAAACATTATACACATACAATTATACCAATTGAAAACCAGAGACAATCACTGTTATGACAAAAAAGTGGTAGCTGCTTTTGATACTCTTACCAGGATTGAGCTGCAGTGAAGTTTATCTTTTGTTCTGGCAAAGGGATGATTTGATCTCACACCCTACAAGTGGATCTACTAAAAGACAAAGAAATTCTGACAGCTGGATAGACTGCCAGTAAACATCTTCATGCTGTTAGGTTTGGTGGCTTGGGTAGTAATCCTCATGAGAATTCTTTAATCTGTTTGCAGGTTGACTTTTTTGTCTTATGAAGTGCGTACTGAGAGTAGAAAATGAAGTAAAACAAAATGAAAGAACAATATATTGTTATAAAAGTTTATATTTGGTACTGTTTGTTTTTCTTAAAGCTGAGGAGAATTCATTTTAGGATGTGATTTGAGATTTATGCATGCTTTGGATCAATGTATATAAGCTGTTTCTATAGCTAAGCCACAAGCTGTGATCCCATCAGATCTCCAGGGGCACTTCCAGCTGTGATCCTGTCAGATCTCATAAGCTAAATTGGTTGGGCCAACTCAAGCTGTGATGCTGTCAGATTTAATCAGTTAAGCAGGTTTGGGATGAGTCAGTGCTTGAACAGGAGGCTTACAATGAATAGGCTGGTTTCAAAGGAAGTCGTGGCTGTGATAACTCCACAAAGGTGGGAGATGTTCCCTTTTCCTTCATTGATCTGAGGCAGAAACTCTGCACTCCCAATATGTCACACTGCTGAAAGACGATGCTTAGGAAAAGGTGGGTGAAACTGAAGCACTTCTACAGATCTCAGCCTAGATAATCAGACTGGAAAAGTTTTTGCTTTTTTTAATTCCTATTATATGTGTTTCCCAGAAAGAAATCAGAAGACAAACATATGACACTGGAATGAGTGAGTTTGGTCCAAATCTTTTTTGGACAACTGTATGTATGTTTTCACTTTGGAAACTGCATGACCATCCATGCCAACAAGACTTTGCAAGGCTTTTTAAGATGCAAAAAGAAGGAACAAGTGATTTCATTATGTTTCTCAGGTAGTTTCCACTGCAGTGTGTTAGGATAAGTCTTCTGAATGACTGGCTTTTCTTTCTCCCTAACAAAGAAAACTACATATTCTACTGGTGATATTATTCCCTTCAGAAGCCTTCAGAAGCTACTTTAAAGTTCATTTTTGTATGATACCAATATAGTGAAGAAAAATAAATAGGTGAGGCTTAGGAGGGTTCCTGCGTAAAACACCTTCCTTAATTTATTTTGTCATTCACTCTTCCTCATTTCATTGTGAAAGTAAAACAAAAAGACAAAGAAGGTTGTGAAAAAAGATCATCTCTGGATGAAAAGGTAACTATGTTTTGAAGTTGTATCCATTTTTTGGGGATGGTATTGGATTTTTTTGTGTGTTTATATTTGCAGCCTTTTCAATAGATATTTGTACCAAAATATTTTCTGTATTAGATTATTTTCATCACAAGAAGTCGCATTTTCTTGTTATATGGTTAACTTCATCAAATAGATAAGGCAAAAGCTGTGTTGGAAAAAAATGAACTTGACAAAAAGAAGTGTTCAATTTCAAAGAAAACATTAGATAAAATAACCATACAACAATAATGATGCAAAATTTTCGCTACACATTTCTTTTGTGAAGTAAAATAAAAGGTATTCTTAATCAGGAAAACTGCTGTTGTGGAGTATTTTCTGAGCAGCTTTTAGGAACAAGATCTTGTGCTGAAATAACCCATCTCCATGATGGGAGGTACTCTGAAAGACAGGAATCCCCTTTCTCAAGAATAAATCGTGAGAATTATCCTGTTGTCTTAATAAAAAAAAGGCAAATATCGCTAAAGAAGTACTAAGTGTGCATCCAGTCAGCTTCTTCTTCCTTTGCTTGTAATGGATTGTAGGACAGAATAGAGGGGATTTTTTTAGCATTTTTCAGGAAGTCTTGTCCTGATTTAAACTCACAACAGTTGTGTGTGATGATCACTTGATGATATACCCCAGAAGGATATACCTTCAGGAGCAGAGAGATGAGACTCACAAGGCTGCAAGGTCTAGCAAAGTGGAAATCTGCAGTCAGTTGGGACTCCTCTAAGAGTCAGAGGACAGGAACAGGAAATCTCATTTCTGGGCAGCTTTGGACAGAGGCACACAAAAACTGTTGCTTTCTTTCTGTTGACTTTAAAGGTAGAACGGGGGACTGAAAGGGATATCTGTGCAGATATCTCTGTTAGACAGATGAATACAGCCCGTATTTCCCCCAAAAATGTACACCACAGTATTGGGCTAGCTATTCCCTTTCATTTGACTAAACTCAAGAGGTGTCATTTCTCCTCAACATAAGCAGTTGGCTTGATCCCTTGCCACTGATTAGTCAACAGAGGCAAAGCACGCCTTATTTGCAGTAAAACATCTGAGATGTAGTTTTGAAGTGTTAGGTCCTGACCAATTTTCTTCTCCTCCCAAGTCCCTGCAAGCTGAAAGACAACCACCTTTAAAATTCAGATGGTCAGTCACCATCCAGGTTGGAACAAAAATATGTGGACTACATCCTGGCTGTGCCTCAAGCTGCCTGCATGCTCAGACTGCTCCTACCACCCCAGTGAGACTTGTTTCATCTTCTCAGTATTATCGTGACAGTCACACAGAGTAGAAACTGCTGGGTCTTTAATCAGTGTCTTCTTCTACTTTGACATGATTCCTAGGTTGTGGTGTGGCTACCCAGGAACATGCAAACTCAGCATGGTAGTCTGTGCTACAGCTCATCTTGCACAGGGGACTGATGCCTGGAAGAAGCTGGATTCTCTTCCCTGGGCCTCAGAGCTGAAACAGGTTTCTGTTTGCTTGCTTGTCTCTGCTTTGAGGCATAAGGATGTTTTCCCCTCCCTTTTTTTTTTTTTTTTTTTTTTTTTTTTTTACTGGATGCTTAGAAATTCCAATTTGAAATGTTAAACTGTAGATGAAGGTTTTTATGTTTGTGTCCAGATTAGTGCGGTGGGTGGGAGGGAGGGAGAAGGAGATGTTTTCCTCAGGAGCAAAGTCCTCAGCACAAGAAAGTACGTCAATAGAGATGAGGGGAATCTAAAGCATAAACGTTGTCTTCTTAAATGGCTGAAGTTAGAAAGAGTGCTCTTTGTGAGACTGGTCACAAAGGGAGCAAAGTGTCTGCACCAGAAAGACGGAGTGACCTTTTCAAAGCATTAGGCATTGTTCATTTTCATTGAATTAAGTGTGTATGTGCATGTGAGTGTGTTGTGTGCTGAGCAACTGACAGATGCTGCAGGGTTTTTTTCCTAAATGCACCAAGTCTTTGTTAATTACGACGGGAATAGAGCTGCATTTTGTAATTCACAGTTAAGTTCTTAATTTTTAAATACTTCCTGAGACAAAATGGATACAAGCAAACAATGCTTCCCCCTTAAATCTGTTACCAGAAGATTCTGGAGGAAGTTTTCTTGGTTTAATTTAGCACTTCATTCACATTTCAATATACCTTTTAATATCGTGTTCACATCAACAACCTTGATGTTGATTGAAGGGACAAAACAGCAGAGCAGAACCAACACAGGAGGTTTCTGTAATGTGCTGATGACCACTTCCTTCTCAAAGTAATAGAGCAATGACAATGAGGAGGGTTGCTGTGCTAGTCCTTGTGCTCAACACCAAACAGGGGATGGTGGGGAATGTGAAGCAACAGGGACACATTTCCTGCCCTGGGCTTATGGAAAGGAGACTTTGGTCTCTTCAAGGAGCTAGTTGGTAGAGCGCTGTGGGAAATTGCCCTGGGGGCAAGAGGCCCAAGAAAGTTGGCTAAATGCTAAGGATTGCCTCCTTGAAACATAACAGTGATGTGTCCCAACAGAGAGAAAGTCAGGCAAAACCAGCAAAAATCCTTCATGGATAATGGGGTGATTGAACAAGATTTCAAAATGTAAAAGTATTTTTGAAATTTTTGAAAACAAAAATATTTTTTGTTTCTCTAGAGGCCTTTTTCCTTCAGTTAGTGAGTACTGTTTCAACTGAAGATGTTTCAAAATACATTACAAAAAATTACTTACATTGTCTTATAGTATTATGAGTAATACGGGATAACTGGTGCAGAAAGTAACAAAATGCTTAGAGTAACAGCAGAAACAATGAGAAAGATTTCAACATGATCTAGTGGAAGGTATCCCTTCAAATTGCAGGGAGGTTGGAATTGATGGTTTGTAGAGGCTCCTTCATATCCAAATTGTCTTATGATTCTAGGATTCCATCAGTGACCTGAGTAGCAGGACAATTCCACTCATGATTCTTAGACACAGTCCCAAAATCTCACTCTGCAATGGGCTTTAGATGTAGACACTCATAATCAGGATATAGGAACATGTTCAAATGTCTCAGCATCTATTTAAATATTAAGTATCTATTTAAACAACAGTTGTATTTCTAAAAACATTAACACGTGAAATGCTTTTTAGAGGCAACTCTTTTTCTTTTTTCTCTGTGTGTAGGAAATGAGTTGCTTTGAAATCTAGCAATAAATACACTGGAGCAGAGTTAGAATCACACTGACAATGATATTTGGAGCTACACTTTCAAAACAAGTGAAAAAATTCTATTGATCACCCTGGAAAACAAAATCCATAGATGCCAGACATTCCCAAATATCTTGGAAATTTAGGCAGCTGTCTTTTATGGTGAGACACAAATTTTTACTGCTGTCGCTGGTGGAATGCCAAGTTTGGAGGAAAGTTTGTACCCTTCTAATCCCCTTCCCCTTCCTCTAAAGATACAGAAAAGCCACAGTGAGTCCATTTTAACTCATAATTGAAATCCTCCTCTCTCTAAACAGAAGCACCCCTTAAAATAAAATAAAATGCCACATAAAATGCAGTTCCTGCTACAATATAAAATGTGTTTTCACTCAAGCTCTCTATAGCATTATCTCTAACTGCAGTGTAACTAAAAACTAATAACCTCATTTTTAATTAGCTGGGTTTGTGGCATTTTGCACCCATCTCATAGTTGTTCTTTGTGCAGTGTATATTATTATTAACTTTGGATGTCTTCAAAGAGACCTTAAATATACTTTGCATACTCTCTTCTTTTCTCCTTTCTCAAAATTGTTCTTTAAACTCTTATTCATTAAAAAGAGGAAAAAAACACAACGTCTTAACAGTGATCTTAAGCACAATACGAGTGATTCTGATTTTATGTAGCAATTCTCTTTGTTCTTCTATTATCTGAATTCTTTCCTCTTCTTTTAGTCAGTAGAGTGGAAATATATTTTTAAAAAAACATATTATGGTGTTTCAATCTGACTGCCCTAAAAATCATTAAGGTGTGAATTTAGACAGGAAGACCACAAATGCTGTGTATTGCTTCCATTGATGCCAAAATAGTACTGAGTAATTACAGAGGGTACATAATATGTTGTGGCTTTCAGTCCTTTTAGAGACATTACTTATACTGAGGGCTGATAGAAAGGGACACTTTTATATAGAAGTGTTCACTGCACAGCAGTGGTGTAAACAGGAAATTTTCTCAGTTTGCAGCCCTTCATCACAGCTGTTAGAGAAGACAAGACACCCTGTATACATTTAGAAAAACCTGTAAACCATTAAAAGTCTGACCTGAAGTTTACCCTAAACCGAGATGGGTCACATCACTGATGCTTACTGTGTCTTATCAGCAATAGTGCAGATTGTGGCCGTTACACCTCCAACTGCTATCCCATCACCTCTCAGGGCCCTCTTGGAGCTGAGCAGGGCTGTGAAGGGAAGCCTGGGTGCATGGTGTAAAGCCATGGAGGGCAGAATTCCCTGTCCACAGCACAGGTTTTGGAGTTAGTTGTTCTGTAAACATCCCTTCCAACCCAAACCATTCTATGACTCAGTGATTCTAAGAATACAAAGGGATAATGGTCTCTACATACTGACTTGTGCCACAGGGATAAAATACATTTTTTTGTCACATTTAGACTATCTGAATTATTTCCAATTGAAATTATTCCCTCTCCTTGATGAAAGATGATCCCATTTTTCAGTGCATATAAGGAGGGCTGTTCACAGCCCTGCTTATTTAGAATGCCATTTTAGTGATCAGTTAAATTTCTTTGCATCTTTAGAATGCAGTTATCTAGATTAAGAATCACTGAATTGTTTAGATTAGAAAAGACTTCTAAGATCGAGTACAACTGCTAATCCAGCACTGTCAAGGCCACCATTAAATCATGTTCCCAAGTGCCACATCTCCATGGCTTTCAAGTTCCTCCAGTGATGGGGACTCCAGCACTGCCCTTGACAGACTGTTATGCCTTGTCAACCCTTACAGTAGATATATTTCTCCTATTATCCAATCTAAACATCCTCTGGTGCAATTTGAAGCAATTCCCTCTCCTCCCGTTCCTGTTCCTTAGGAGCAGAGCCCGACCCCTGGCTGTTCCCTTCTGTCAGGAAGTTGTGCAGAGCCAGAAGGTCCCCCCTGAGTTTCCTTTTCTGAAGGCTGAGCCCCTTTCCCAGCTCCCTCAGCTCTTTCTGATTGTCCAGACTGTTCCTCAGTTCCATTCCCTTCTCTGGACAAGCTTCAGCTCCTCAATGACCCAGGATTCAAGTTACAACCTCTCCCAAAGCCCAACACAAAGAGGTGGTCATTGCCCTGTTGCTGCTGGCTACACTATAGCTGACATCCTGTGCTCTGCTGTGAAGCCACATCCCTAGCAAACATACGCCTTATATTTTAGAAGTTTGGGCAAAGGTCACAATGCAGAAAACACAGAGACGAGAACTGCCTCTTTCATTGTGAAATGCTGATGCTCAAAGCTGGAGTTGATGCAGGCTGAACACATGGAATTTTTTCCTTCAATATGTTTATTTAGACAATGCATACTTAGAAAATATGCAAAATGCAAAATGAAACATAAACTTAAAAAGGAAGTGGGAGTTATTCATGTGACTGATTTAAAGTACCTACCTCTGATGTCTCAGTTTGGATGCTGATTTCTTGAAGATATTTATACAATTTAATCTACAGTGTGACTCGTTATACAAATTTTCAGTTTCTCACATGAATTGCTCTCTCAGGGATTTTATCTCATACCAGATTAGGAATTTATTTTGATTGTCCATCATTCAGCCAAATCTGCACTCTCTTCATAACTTGCTAGAGAAAATCTGCTAAAAGAGATATAGGTTATTGAATTTGAACCTTAAATGCATGGAAGACATAATTTTCTTCCTATATGTTTCTCTTTGCAGTTTATGCTTCCAGTCATCCTCTGTACAATTGCACCTAGATACATTTGGTCAACAAACTTCTACATAAATACAAGATCCCTGCTACAAAGGTAATGAAACACTAAGGACAATGGAAATGTATTTAAGGAATACTTTATTTTGTAAAAAGCTCAAAAAAATGTGTTGCTTTGTATTCTGTTCCCTTTTCTTTCTTAGTTTTCACTGACTGTCTCCTTTTTCTGTCTCTGGGTTCTTATGTTTTTGGGGGTTTTTATTAGATGGATTTATAATCCTGTTTTTTAGAGTGTCCTTGAATAGATTTCTATAATTAGAAATTATAAATAGAGATATAGTCTTGGGTTATGAAGCTTACTTTTATTGACTGCAAGAGAAGGTTTAACTTCTCCTTATCAGATTATATTTGCCAGAACTGTGGGAATTCACTGTGCTATAAAAATGGACCTTGCTTCTAGCTGGCATTCCCAAGAACATTTAAATAAAAACAGCGATGAAAACCCAAGCAAATATTATTTATGTCAGTTAGATATCAATGAAATCTAAGGCTTTCAGGACTAGACAGGATCGATTTTTAAATTTCTCTCTCTCTCTCTCTCTCTCTCTCTCTCTCTTTTTTTTTTATATGA
This sequence comes from Chamaea fasciata, assembly GCF_029207755.1. Taxonomy (NCBI): domain Eukaryota; kingdom Metazoa; phylum Chordata; class Aves; order Passeriformes; family Sylviidae; genus Chamaea; species Chamaea fasciata. The sequence continues at coordinate 15,107,962 of NW_027094089.1, forward strand.
CAGAATGACACACTCTTCACTCAACCACTCAAGCTGAAGAATGACTCAAGAACCCTGTGAAGGTCAAATGCATTTTCACCCAACTGATGCTCTTGTAAAACTGACTTAACCCTCCTTGTGCATTTCTGCACAGCATGGAAGTTAGTTTGTAGCTCCAAATCAGACGAAAGTGTGGCAAGACCTTCCTTTTGTAGAGCTCTTTTGTTTTAAGTAGAATAAATTCCCTATAAGCAGTACTGTAATTTGCACATTGGAATGCCTTCTGCCTATAATGTTCTTGCCAGCAGAAAACACTGTCATTTCACAAATGGCCCCACAGCTCTCCCCAAAGCTGTGCAAAAGTGTTCAGATACAAACTGAGAAAGAAACTAATTCAGGCCCTGATCCTACAATGGACATCTAAGGTACAATGTGGACGGCACTATCAAATTGGAGAGATAACACTTTGCTCACAGCATGCCACAGCAGACATAGCAATGTGATAGAGAAGGGAAAGGAAGCTTGGATGCATTGTGGGTCGGCAGAGAAACATGTTAGATGAATATCTAAATGTGTTTCAGTAAGTGAATTTAAGCCACAGAATAACATTTGAGTGGAGAAAAAATAAATAAAAAAAGGCAGTACCACCTAGACACAGCATATTAAGATCTGAGAAGTCCAAAAATCCCAGAACCACAGAATATGCTGGGTTAGAAGGGCCTCAACAGGAGCATTGAGTCAAATTCCTGGTGTTTCACAGGACACTCCAAGAATCACACCATGTCTCTAAGAGCATTGTCCAAATGCTCCTGAAACTCTGCCAGGCTTGGTGGCTTGGGGGTCTTGTTCCCACTGCCCTGGGAAGATGTTCCAGTGCCCAACCACCTTCTGGGGCAAGAGCCTTTTACAAATACTCAACCTAAACCTCCCCTGGAGTGTCTTCAGGCCACTGTCTCAGGTCCTGTCTGTCTCTGGTCACCACAGAGAAGAGATCAGGGGCTGTCCCTCCTCTTCCCATCTGACTCCCTTATGCTTTTGGAGAACAGAGATGACATAACCCGCTGATAGATCTTTGCAGTGCCGACCACCAAATCCCAGAGCAAGGAAATCGAGATGTCAAGGGGACCAGCAGCCTTTATGAGCCTCACACCAAAAGAAAACTCACTAGAAGAGGGATGTTGCTTTTCCAGGATCTCCGGCACATGTCAACGTGTTCCACAACTTTCAGGTTGCAGATTTTTCCTCATAATATAAACCAGCACCTTGAAGAAGTAACTATGTTATATAGCCCTATTCTCAAACAGCTGGTTTACTGTGGACACCGTAGCACTATGAGGACTGGTGACAGAACATGGCCCTGTAATTCACAGTTCTGTGCAACAGAAATCTTTCTTGGCTATTAAGATAATATTCAGTTCTGAGCACACATTGAATAAACTTTCCTTCAAGTTAGTACAGCGAAAAGAGAGAATAAAAGCGACTTATGCTGATCTTCCTGGTTGGATCTGGGCATTTATACTATGGTTCTAATGATCCCCCTTGCAACAGTCAAAGATATCTGTGAAGAGGATGTAGAAGGAGAAAGAGATGAGGAATAAGACTAGAAAATACAGAAACAAAAAACAGACAAAAAGGATTAAACTTGATTCACAGAAGGAGGAAGCATGAGAGGAAGGTAGAAGCAAGGTCAGTGTTAAAAACCTATACTTTACAAGATGTCCATTCTTATGAGGGTATTCTGTGCTTCATACTGAATTTAGTCCTATGAGAAACATCTTCTTTTTAATTTTTAAGTACATGAATAACAAAAAAGAAAATCATATTACTTTCCATATGTGTTTTGGGTTTAAAATATTAATGTTAGATCAAGGGAGCCATGTTAGGGAGCATATATGCCAAATACAAATTTTGAAAAATGGGGAAAAAAGATCAGAGTTTTGTTAAAGATTTGCTTTAACTACAGGGTTCTGCTCTAGAATCCACTACACCAAATGACAGGATCTGCGAAGGAGGTGGAAATTCTGTTCTGCATACTTTTTGTATCATAAAACATGAGAGGCTTCAGCTCACATCTCCTAGTCTAACAGGCTAGATTTTGATTTTCTTGTACATAAGCCCTTTGTATCCATGCAGGCACTGTTTCGAAATGCCTGGAATTATCCCAAATATATTTAGACATTTAATTTCAGTGCCAAATTTAGAAGTTTAGTTACTATTGTATAGTGTTGTTATACTATTGTTATAGTGAGTAGAGACAGAGAAATAATTCAATCCTTTTAAGACCCTACTTATTCAATGTTCTCCAGTAACCTGTTGAAATTTTGCAGGTGATGTCTGTTTCCACTAAGCTTACTAAATTCAGAAACAGTGGCCCTAATATCTATAATATTAAATATTCCCTTCTCTCTTATATCTTTTCATTTAGGAAAATGAAGCACACATACCTTTCCACACTGTCCAGCATCTGAATTGTACAGTGGTCACTGCCTCATTTCCCTCAGGGCCCTCATTCTTACATTTGTGTCTCTCCACAGTACCTCTTGGCATGAGAAAATATTCTGGAATTTAGAACCTTGTCACCTCTAAGCCTTGCAAAGCTGGGGACCTTCCTCCTGTAATCAATTTTCACTCACCATGCAGTAGCCTTTTATCAAACTACCCGAGGCTTCCGCCTTGTTGCCATAACCATGGCACCCCAAATGTTCTTTTGTACCTTGCACTGTTGGATTCTGACCAGAATGAAATGCCCAGTTTCTGCTCAAAACCTTTTTTCTGGTGATGTTTAAATAATTTTGTTCATCCTCTGCCTCTTCACATTTCACCTTATAGCTACTAATCTTTGCCTGTGTATAGATACACCCACTCTTTACCCTGTGGGTTTTAGTTTGCAGTTTCATATTAAAACAAACACATCTTAGGAGAAAATGAATGATACTAATTTTAAAATCCAGAAAATGTTATCAAGAATATATACACCAAAACTTAACGGCCAATTAGTGTGCAACACCTGCACCTAATCAGGCATGCTCCAACCAGCACCGGCAGTGACATAAACAGTAACTACCAATGGGGAGATCTGAGCAAGTCTTAATGAGAAGTATAATTGTACTCTTTTTTCTAAGAAGATAACAGGAAGAAAACACTTTTTTTTTGTCATTTTCAACTTGATCATTGTCACCACCTGCTGCCATGCAAAGGATGCCCTGAAGAGAAGGCTTGAAGACTTTTTCGGTTAGCTCATCACTTTACTTTCCACTTGGACTCAGGAGAGAGGGTTAATTTTTTCTCTCTTTTCTCCTCCTTGTTTCATTCCCCACCCTAAGGCAGCTCTGAAGGTTGTTTATACTGTCAACTGGGGTGCCTAATAATAAGCTATATACATGTAAACCTATTTGAACTTTCACTGTGCAGCAAAGGAGGGCATAAAATGCAGGGTGAAGTAGAGAACAGGTAGCAGAGGGGGCAGGACTGGATTTCTCTGCAGACCAGTTCATGTCCTTGGCTTGACTTGGATCATTAAACTTGTGTCAGAGTCAGGTATCTACTAGGGGAATAACAGTCATAAGCCAAACACTTTATCCAAAAATTAGAAACTTCACTTCTCCCTTCTTACCCTCAATCTGAATCAGTAATGTGAATACCAGGGGGCCCTCACATCTCTGGTCAAATTGTTTTGCTGATGATGCTTTCCCAGCCTTTTATGTTCTTAAACTCTTAGTCACCTTTTGGAAGAAGCATTTTAGAGGCATTAAGTTGGAAGTCCAGGTGTAATTGTATCTCTAGAAGGTATAAAGGGTACCACTGACAAGTATTTAAAAAATACACCAGGGACATACACAAAGGCAGAGCACCTTTAATGTGGAACTTGTTTAGATGCAGGGCTGGGGAAGACAAGCCATTTCAAGACTCATTTCAAATATTACAAAAGGGCATGTTCTTCCACTATGTAACACTGATATCAGGAATTCATTTCCATGAGAATGTGTTAAGTATGATAAAAATTCATTTTGTTGAAAAAACACAAGTCAGAAAGTGTAATCAGATGGAAACTCTTTCTAGCTCAGAGGATTTTGCTTGCTTGTTTGTTTGTTTTAAGAAATTATTAATTTAGAAATAGATTTTTTATATTTAATCCTAATATTTAAAGGTAGAACAAGATATAAATAAATATTTATGTGTGCTGGCCATCATTCAAGGGTCTAACTGTGCTGATGAAAATTGATAAATGGAATAAGCAGAGTGATTTGCACAGGGGTAGCACATCTGGCGTTCACATCACAGCACCATGCATGGGTGAAAACTGAAGAAAAACTCATATTCACTGTATGATCCCATGGTTGTAAATAATTAATAAATAAACTCTTTTTAGGCATTTAAAAATATTCTGCACCTCAGCCAGCTGCTGTCTCCCTTCAGATGGAGCGTGATAACCACTAACAGGATCTCTTCTGGACTGATAGAGTGCAAAGTTAACAACTAACTTAAAACACCAATTCTTGGCAATCTTAAACCTCTCAGTAAAGCAGCACTTTGATAGGACTTCTTCAACTATATCTCATATTGACGTTGGAAAACAGTGGCTGAAAAGAAGACAGCCCTGTGACAAGAACAGAGTTTATATTTTCTCCTTTTCTCTCAGGGACGTTGTGGAGAATGAGGAAATGATGGATGCAAACAATATTCAGGTAAGCATATTTTATATTTACAGTTCCAGAAAGGCCTCTGAAAGGGAAGGGAACGTGTGCTTTACAGGAACTCAATCTTACACAATAGAATTTACTTGGAGGAAAAGGGTTCAGCTGAAAAAAAGAAATTATAAATTTATAGAGCAAAACTCAAACCTATGTATTAAAGCTCTTTACGAATATGTATGAGACTGGTTTTGCTTACTAATGTGCAGAGAAAACTGAAGTCTGACAATATTTTAGGACCAAATATAATTTCAGTTTGAATTTTAGCTCCATGTCTAGAAAGAGTGGCAACCAAAAATGGAGAAGGATTCCTGGGTTTCGTATGGATCAGAGGAGTGATCAGATTATCAAGTTACTGGACAAAAACTTGACTTTCTTCTGTTTTATTCCTTTTCAGTGAGAAAAGACAAACCTAGCTCAGTTTCTCAATAGCTGAAGAAGATTCCTACGTGTACCAGAAACCTCCAATATGTCTCTTTCCCCTCTAGGGGCAGGTAGCAGCTACGCTTCACTCTTTCCTCATCTTTTTATGTTATTAAGGAGCAGGCATAACTACCTGTCTCTCTTGCAACATCAGAGGCCTTTGCTTACAGAGTGTTGCCTAAAATCTGTGTCTGTCATGTTCTAGGTTATGTGCTGAGCATTACACATGCTTGTGTGCTTCCAAGAGGGGACTGGTGAGCAAAAATACTTGAGGGGAGGAGGAGGCTGTGCAAGAAGCAGGATAACCTGCCCTGCTGCTGCTCAGTTCACCAGTAACTTAAGTAGAGGTAAACAGAAGACAGACTTTCCTGAAACTCACATGTGGGACTTTCTGCTGACCCAGGACAGAGTTTTAAGAAGGTTGTTTTTTTGTTCTTTCATTTTGTTCTGTTTAGGGTTTTGTCAGATCCATGGATTTGCCCTGAAGCTTTCCAATGAGAAGTGCTATGAACCATGAACTCGTGTGTATGTCTCTATATCGTGATATGTAAATATGTAATATTTATGGGTTTAGATGTAGGTCTCAAGGAGTTCAGGAACTGTCTGCAAAGCAGGATTATGTATGTGAGTAGTTGTGGTGTTATGGTGGCAAGATTTACTGGTCAGCTTGACTCCACAGCTGGAAGTGAGCCTAAATTTCCTGGTTTCAGGTGCTGAAATCTTACTGCAATCCCAGAAGTTAAGGGAAAAAGAAACCTTGGATTGGTGAAGTAAAACCTATTACTTTTTACAATCCTATGAAAGAAGATAAACCTGTGAATTAATTTTATCAATTCTCTTAAGAACAAGTTGTCTCAGGAGATTTCCGAGTTTTGTTTTAAATTGTGTCTAAAATACTGTAAAAAACTGTCATTTTTCCATACAGCTGTTTTTACACTTATTCTTCAAATCCCAGCTGATGCTGGGGATTGCAGATGAGAGTGAAAATGGGAATGTGTGGCAGAAGTACATTACAGAACAGTAATGAGGTTTTTTCATCATGAATTTGGAGAAGCTGGAGTGCTTAGGATGCAGCAGAGCTGTGAGATAGGACAACATGTGCTTCTGTTCCAAGTGACACTAAAGCCAGGATCTCTGAACAAAAACCCATGTGGTGAATAGAACTCTGTATATAAATTATTTGCATTACACAAAAAAACCACTGAAGTCACTACTTTGGCCTTTAGAAAATCTGGGTTTAAAGACTTGCCACTTCAGGTTAGATCACAATGGGGGCATCCAAATTACTGTAGTTTAAGAACACCAGAAATATTTTCTTAACAGTGAAATTTAATTAATTACATCATTAAATTAGTAGAAAGTTCTGTGGCCTGACTGAGACACAGAGTTAAATGTCACTCTATTATGGCAACACTCTGTGTATACTGAGCAGCCACAAGCTAGCAAAGGAATGTCTGTGCCAGATTTCTGGGGCTGTGTTCAATTACTCAGTGCCTATTTTCTTTATTTCTTTGCTAACTTTTCAAGTCATTTATGATCTTGCCTCTGAGAGCTCTGATTTTACTTCCTCTCATGATGTATCTGCCTGAACCCTTTCTAGCTTTTTTCCAAGGTTATGGACTCTGTCTTCTTCCATGACTTTTCTGACTTCTCAGTTTTTAACTTGGGTTCTGTCTTGTTCCTAATGAATTTACACTGGCTCTCTCTGTGACCTCTATCCATGTCGTTGTGTAGTTGCTGGGAATAAAATTTCCCCTTTCTTTCTCTGTCCTTTCTGATTGTAGGGGAAAAAAAAAAAAAAAAAAGTCTGGGCTTGGCAGTTCTAGATTTCCCTTCTAGTGATTAATTAATTAACACTCCTAACCCTATTCTTTTTCTTTCCTTTTTTTTTTTTTTTTTTTTTTTTTTCTTGCACTCTGGTATTTGCCACACTTTTTTGCAGGCCTCTAGTTCTAAATAACTTTGATATTTATTGTATATATTTACCTAATCAGGACCTAAAGCACTCAGGATATTTATGTCACTTGAACAGCTTCATCTGTTTGGCAGGCACATGCTGACCATATTAGCACAAAAACTGTGGTATCAGGAGGCTCCCTTTCATCATCACTGCTGCCAGGACAGAGACAGATGTTCCTGACTGACTGCCTCTTGAAAACTGGTCTAATGATGAGACACTTCCTCTAGGACAGACAATACATCTGGGTCTGGGTAATGCAGAATCTTCCCACCCTCCATTCCCTGTTGTCCTGAATACACCCAACCCTTAGGTTTATGAGACATGAAGGAGAGATGTAATCCCTTCTGCTGAAGATGGGCCACTGCATGGAAGGGCAGGGAAGATTCAGAAGGTAAGAAAAAAGTAGTCCTGAATGTCACTCAGCAATTAAAAGCAGTCTGTGGATAAGAAAAGCTCTTAATCTGGATCTCTAGCTCCTGTTCCTCAGCAAGTCTCACTTCAAAAGGAAAAAGTGAGCCCTTCTAAATACATAAAAGTGGCTTTCCTCTTCAGAGCTTTCTGAGATGAGGACTTTGAGAAGACAGAGTGGTCCCTCCTACAAGGTCTTCAAGTCCCTGTCTCCTGAGCCCAGATAATCAACAGACAAAAATGACTGAAATGTCAACCCTGCCTGTGAGAGCACACACCCAACGTAAGCACAAAGTCTGAGGGAGCAGGATGAGACTGCAAGCTGACAGGAGGGAGGGATGCACACTGCAACAGCAAGACAATTATGATTAGTGTGGACAATTATGATGATGATTTAGCCGTAGGATCCCCAATAGCCATTAACATGATACCACATTTTCCTGACAAAAAATATTAAGAAGGAAAATTCAGTGGCTGAGCAGCAGTGCTGAAACCCAGGAGCAAATGTTTGCCTTCAACAGGGCTGTAAGCCACACATGAGAGACTAATTAAATGAGTCTCTGGCCCTTAGTTATGACAGAAATGAGAGAAAGGGGGGATCGTTTTGGGGTTTTTAATTCTCCAGCTGAGGAAGAGCGATGTGGGAAGAGCAGCAGGGAAAAGAGAGGAAGGAAAAAATTATATTCCAGGGCAAAACAGGATTTCCAAGGTTTCTTTTGTTTGAAAAGCCAGCTAAAGGAAAAGAATGCTTCCCCTCCTCACTCCCAAAGATGGAGCTGTTGGAACAGGAGAGGAGAGGCTGTTCGAGCTCACAGGCAGGCACACAAAGTTCTGCATTTTGCAGAAGGACTTTCAGTCTTCTCCGAAAACACAATCACTTCCTTTCTGGAAGGAGAAATAAAGATCCGTATTATTATAGCAGCTGCATTATTGCAAAATTCTGCCCAAACACAACGACTGATATTAAGTATCTAACCCCTCTTAATTGTCTATTTCATGGGCTTTAGATTTCTGGATTGCTAAAATAACCATCTGAAGACAAGACTTCGATTCATTTTGTTTTATTAGTATTATTATTTCCTTACAATAATAATAACAACACTTTACACTTATACAGTGCTCTTCATCTGCAGATACAGACAATAAGGACTGGATTGCTGTTATTATCTTATCACACCCCACAGATGAAAGGGGATGGGAAATTGTCTGGTGAAAGATGAGGCTGGGGGACAAATTTCCTGAAACTCTGAGGCCCAGTAGTGATTCAGAGGGAAGGGTAAGTGCCTGAAAGTTTCAGCTACTTTGGTGAATTTCTTTGTTGATAAATATTTTCAAAAGATTTCAACTTTATAATCTTTACTGAAATGTTAATTAATAACAGAAATGGTTCAGTAGTGTCATCTGAGCAGTCTTGAAGCTGAGAATTTGGGGGTGTGCTTTTTATTTCTTTGGAAAAATACTTTCCAGTTGAAGGAGAGTTGGAAAAATGTGAAGGAAGGCAAATAATTTTATTTAGTACACCAGCCCTGACATACATAATGCCCTGTTTACTTTTAAAGTCTGTGAAGAAATGAATGATCTAGTGCTACTAAAGCCATTCACTTATGAATTTGTGGGGACTGTAGGGAAGTTAATGACTTGAAACAAAATATTTTAAATTCCTTTTCTGTTCAGAAATATACACTTTTTGTGAGCAATGTGAGGGAGTGCAGCAAGTTCAGTCCCATCTCCTTTTGCCTTGCAGCCTAACAGAGACAGAGACAAGAAGTTTAAAGAAAAACGAAAGGGGCAGCAGAAAACATGGGGTTAATATTACCCTTTGACTGTGTGTTCTCTTCCCCAGGCAGGTTAAACACCCTCATATAAAAAAGAAGGTGACAGAAAGATGATTAGGTATGTTATAATTTTTTTTTTTCAGTTATCTCATTTAATACACAAGGAAACTGTGGCCTGGTTTAATGCTCTCTAACACCAGATTTCTATAATGTGGATGGTCACCTGAGCTCTTCACCTCTGGCTTCTTGTAATATAAGGATTGAAACAACAGGCTATTTTAGCTGGTTTATTTGCAGTGTTAGCCAAGGGGTGCCTGTTCTTCCCCACTGACGAGTGAGGAAAACAAGATGAACCAGAAGAACCCTAAAAGTGTGGCACATTTGGGTTGTGACGCACGGAGCAACCACAGCTGCAAACTCTGTCATGTGAGGCACAAACAGCTGTGAGTGGCACCACTTTCAGGCTGTCCTTCACAAAGTGGCAAGGTGAAAGTCAAAGTCAGATTGTGCAGACAAGAACAGTCAACAAAAAAACTCCTCTCTGGAGGACACAATTGTTGTTGTGCAGGGCATAAGACACACACCTTATCAGCTCCAAGGAAATGGAGCAGCATCACACAGCTCACGGTGATGATCACACAGATCCATGGTGAAGGCAGAGAAGGAAGACAGGACTTGACTCCCAAGCCTCTCATATCACCCTCAGTCACATTCCCCTTCTTCAGGGCCTTGACTCAGTAGCTCCACATGCTCTCTGCTCCCTCTGACACAAAGGGAGCAAAACTTATGGCAGAGATGGAGTCACATAATGCAAACTGCTCTGCTTATTTTTAAAAATAAATACAAAAGAAAAAGCATGCTCATTTGACCTGGCACATGTCTCTCCCCTTCAGTACTGCTATTATTCCCATCTTAGGCTTTTCTACTTTCTCTCTAGCCAGCAGGAAAGAAGCAACACAGAGATCTTTTATACCACTGAGACAAAGAGGTATTGATCCTTTTTGCCTCTGGAAAAGGTTTCTAATAATTTCCAGATATATCGTAGATTGTGGTGCTGCTATCTTTATTAAAACATGACACAGAATAGAAAGCAATTATTTGGGGTATTTTTTCTTCTCTTTTTTTTTCTTCTTTTAAGAGTATGTTAATTTCTTTTGTTTTAATAGGATGTGCTACCAGACCAAATGACTTGCAAGTTGAGTACACAGAAAGTGGAAAATGAGAGGAAGAATACATGCTCTTGTGTTTCTAATTCCTGACATTTAAATATGCTGTTTTGTCCTTTATATTCAAAGAATTTCATAATCTGCAGCTTGCCAACCCCCTGTCCAGGGAAGCTGAAGAGAAAAGAAATTCTCTGTCCAAAGGAAGTCTGTGCTCGGATCAACAAAACATTCCTCTGTCAGCACTGGCCCTTTGCAGTGATGGCAGCAAAACTTCCGTGCACAGGCCTTGGCCCTGTGGATTTGGGAGATAGCTTTTAGCACAATAAAAAGGATAAAATGAACTCAGAGTGACCCTCTTTCTACACAAACTTATTCAGGCAGAAGCAGAAGTGAAGAATTGGCTTCCCTGTTGGCTGCACTCAGACCAGAGCTCCATTCCAGCCAAAATGGTGGGTAGGATACTCAGGTTATGTAATACTGGTACTAATATATGGTAATTACTGGTAATAGCTACATGCTAGGGGAAATTTGTCCACAGACATTAACTTCTTGTTTTATTTTCTTACAATTGTGGTAATTATTGATTCATCAGTGAATTGTTAAGGCTTCACCAGGTCCACCATGGATAAATAGTTAAAACAAAGATCTGTAAACACTTTTGAATAAATTAACTTTTTTAGAAATTCAAACAGATATTATGCTGGGTTTTCATATGCTGTATTTAGATGGTTTAAGGATTTTAACCTGGAAGAAGACACAACAAAGGTTCAAGGAACGTAGGGTACATGTAGAGTATACTATAGTTCCCCTGTTTACAGAATAAACACTTCCTGTTAAATGCATCAGGCCTGAGATTTCACTTTGTCTGGAACATCAATTACACTCCTTTCCCTAACTCCAGGCTCACAGGCATTTAAATTTATGATTAATCTTTTCAGTGACACATAGAAATTGAATCAAAGAAGCACTTTGCAAAACAAGCCTGTACAAAACACACACTTCTCTCATTAGCTGTACAAGTGAAATGCACTGAGTGTTTAAGAAGGAGCAGATATTCCTGTGCTGTCCTGCTTGTTTAGGAGTCCATGGGGACCCTGTGAGTAGTTATACCCTGCCACAGATTTCACAAGACCCATAGGGACTCCTTTCCCCTGACATCCACACAAGTTTGGTGGCAATCTAGTGGAAGAGGGAAAGACCCTCCTGGCTTTTGGTGTGGAACACTTACCCCTCAATCCAGATTCTCTTTCACAGGGCATTATAGCTCCCTGCCAAATTACTTTCTACGAGGCTGTAAATGTAGACAGAGGATTCAGAGTTTTTTTGGTATAAGTTCCCCTGTTAGCATAAAGATGAAGGAATTTATTGCCATGGACTCTCTTATTGTAGCAGCTACAGAAATACTGTGCAGAAATCAAAATGAAGATAAATAGTCTCCAAACTATTTTTGTCCTAAACTGTCCCAAGGCATAAATGTAAACAGTTAAGTAATTTTGCTGATATTGCTGGACAGCTGGTGACTTTGAAAGCTGATGTTCGAGTGTGGGAGTAGCTATTTATTAGCCTAAGATCACTTCATTACAGCAAGCTGGTTTTCATGTTTTAAAAACAGCAGCACTTGTGGGACCTGAACAGGATTTTACTTTTTATTTTGGTGGTGATAAAAAAATATCAAATTATTGGTTCCTATATTTACTTATGCATATAATATCTATTTGAATATTCTTCTGGAAATATCACTGTATATATTTCCTTCTCACATTAACATGTCTTTTCTATCATGCCCTATTACTCTGTATGTTTTATTCAATAATAAAATTAAATACAGCAAGAGGTTTTGAGTGATGTCTTTCTCTAGCCTGTGAAAGGGATGCTGATTTCATATGCCATAAAGGTTAGCTAACTGAAGGAACTTTCACATGCTTCTGGTTCAGATAAATATTGATAAACATACAAAGAATATTTATTCAGCATTTACCTTTATTCAGCATTTGCCTGAGCTAATAGAATCTTTTGAGTCTGAAATTTTATTCTGAAAATGTCTCAGGAGCAGAGCAGTTTCTTGAGAATTACACTATTACTTCCTGTTTCCTTAAATTAAGAGGAAATCAGGAGCAAGGTAATAAAGAGTAATAAAGGTAACAAAGAATGAAATTTTTGTGAACCTCTATGAATGATCAGTTTGGGTCAATGTCATGTCTTGCATACATGTCAAAGTGGAATAAACTCTTATTTCACTTGAATTCATTCATCGCTGGTGTCAAACGAAAAAGTGACAGACAAAGAAATCCTACCACTATCCCAAAGAAGTGGCAGCGATATATAAGAAAATAAGTAAAGCATTTACAAATGACCAAACAAAACAAAACCAAAAATCATCAAAATCAGACCAAAACAAAAACAACTCACAAAAACAAAAACCCAAACCAGACCAGACCAAACCAAAAAAACCCCCAAAAAAACCCAAAACAACAAAAAAGCAACAATGACAGCGACAACAAAAAGACAAAAAGAAACCCCAAACCAAAACAAATAAACAAACAAACAAGACAACCCACCCAAAAACCAAAAAAAGAAAACCAAGCTGAAGGAATTTCTTGAACTGCAGCAAAACAAAAAGAAAAGCAAAGTTGAATGACAAATAACGGGTTTTAAAATAATATGCCAGGGGATGAGCTACAGGAATGGGAGCAAACCATGCCATTGAACTCCTGTGAAAGAGAAACATATTGCAGACAGTAATGACTCATTTGTGTGTGCTAGAAGGGATTTCAAGAATGCCCCCTGTACCCCATCTGCCACAGAAGAGTAGACCTGAACATGTAGTCTGAAGGAAAAAAAATTCAGCAAAACCAAAGACGTCAAAAAATATGGGAGCATAGGTATGGCTGAACCTGTGTGGTACAGATAGCAAATCCTACTTGAGGATGTTAATTTGGAAATCACCAGTGTGACAACCCATGAGCTTCTGTGGGCCTGTGGATCTGGATCAAGTGACCTTCTGAGGCATCTTTCTGCTGCTGGTAAAAAAAAACTCCTCTGACTCCTCCCTAATGGGGAAGAGCTTTGCTTTAAATCTTAATACATTAGGGAAGAAAGGGAATACCGGACCTTATACAATTATCAATGGAGTTAAAACTCCTGTTCCTTGTCATTACACTCAGAAAAAAAAAACCAAAAACCCCAACAACAACAAACCCCCAAAAATCTAAACAATCTCAGTGTTAAGTAGATATAAAATATAATCTTCTTCCTAGAATACTTTTTTTTCTAGTCTATTCAGTAAAAAGTAACCCATATTACTAAAGCCCTCATCTTCTATAACCTAGTAGTCTTTCAAAATGCAACTGGAAAGGAGGCAAATTTACTAGAAGAAATTAATTCTTTCTACATTTTCAAAATCTTATTTACAATTCCTCCAGAGCAATAAATCTCCTGTACATTTGCACACTGGTACTTGTTGGGATGCTCAGCATTATCCCATAAGATCATATTTGGCTTGAGTGAGGGTGGCAACTGCTGGAGTCATTGTCATGTGTGATTTGAAGTGAATGTTCAGATTGTAAAGGGATTTTGGGGGATTTGAGGGTGAAACATCAATACCCATGAAGAAGATGAAAAGAGAGAAAGGAGGGGAAAAAAAAAAAAAGTAATCTGGTCAGAAACTTCTGGCTTTAAAATAACTGGTATGAAACTTCTCAAGTGGGTAACCAGGAGCCTAATGACTCCTAAAAAATCATGAAAAAACTCTGAAAAGAAAGGAGTGAATTACCTGTAAAAGGAATTCATAACATATGTTACTGATGCTGCATCAGATGTGAATGTAATTTATAAGTAGAAGATAAAATAGAGGCGTTTGGGAAGGCTAAAGATGCTTTTACAAATTTAATATAGAAACATCCCTATTTGTGAAATTTTAGTGAATTCATTACTTGAATTGAATCTACAGTTCTTTAAAAGAAAGCCAAGTATTGATATTGCAGATCAGACAATAATGTGGGGAAGAAAGTTAAATTCATTACTTGTTATAAAGGATTCTTTTATATATATATATATGTATGTATATATATGCATATTTATTTGTTTTAATTACTATCTCGTGTTTTTCTCCTTGTGATCCTGAGATTATGAAGGCATAACATGTAACAGTGTATATGTTTGCACAGACACACGGAGAAAATGCACAGGATAGCTTCTGCCTGGGAAATGGCATTCCATGCTGGTAGCCAAGATACACACTACACTAAAATCTGTTGAAAGAATCGCCTTAGAGATACTCCCTGTTCCTAACACGTCTGCAGGTTAAGTGCCCTCTAAATCCTCTAAGAAGATGCAGATGTGTCTCTGAGGAAATCCACAAGTCAGTGCAGAGTTTTAAAAGGTCATTTCACGTGCTTTAATCTCTCCTTGTAACTATTTTAACAGCTTTAGATATTCCACATTGGAAAGAGGCACATATGAGGCTGAGGGAACATTTGCTTAATGAAAATAAAATATATTTTACTGGCTCTTATGGTCCATTTTGTACAAAATAAAAAGTTTCCCAAAACTTCTGGTCCCAGACTGGGTCTGAGTTCTGTGTTTTCTTACCTGATTCTTCCTTCATAAACATTTTCAATAGTACTTGCATGTGTTTATGATAAAATGCATGTAAGCATGTAGGGTAAATTTAGGATCAGGATATTAGTCAATACTATTGCCATGATTGTTAGTAACATAAAATCAATAGATGATATTGAAGAGTGCAGAGAGGAAGAGAAAAAAAAAAAAAAAAACCAACAGAAAATTACCAAATTTTGGTCAGAGAAGAGAAGGGTTAAACAAACTATGCTCAAAAAAACCACATTATAGCTCCAAATACTGAAGCAAAATGCACCAGGAGGCGGGAAACACCCTCATTGTGTTTAAAGAGCTGCAGCATTTTGCTGATGGGCAAGTTCATATGTAAGCATGAGCTTTTGACTTCTTTATATGTATGTCTTTCTGGAGGTGAAATGGTTAAGCCAGTGGAGCCAAAAAAGAATAGATGAGGTCAAAGTGCTGGGGAGAGGAAATAAAGCATTCCCTATTGCTGATGATAAGCTGTACAGAAAATTCTTTCCAAGACTATTTATCTTGCACCTCAAACCTTCAGAAAATACTTATAGCTATAAAGAGCTTAGAGTCAATGGACAAGGCTTAACTTGGTCCATGAGTCTAGAGGGTAATTCACCACCTACCCATTGATCAGGAAGCACAAATGTCACCACCTGGTTTTATAGTGACCTGTGTTCTTTTGCTTCCACGATCTGCTGAGCAGAGACAGAAGAATCAAGGTTGCTCCTCTCACAATAGATGAAATCACGAGTTATTTATCAGGAGTTATCATTATTCATATATATGAGCTCAGTTTTCTATGGCTGATAATACAGTCGTCCTCTAGCATTTACCCTAATTGATCAACAAGGATCAGAAGACCTTTATTTTCAGAGGGAATTATTCGACTTTGGAGATCTGCCTGAAAATTTTCTGCTTCTAATTAATCTCTGAGGGCTCAAAAATACTGATAGACTGTAAATGAAACAACAGTCCTTTGACTAAAAGACATAATTATGGGAAAGTTTCGATCACACTAATTGAACCACACACATTATTGACGAAACTGAGACTTTTCCTGGTTTGGACGTCATGGACTTTGGCCCTAAGGAGCAACCCTGTTGTCTACCCCACACTTGTGCATTGTGCAGGAGGGTGGTGTGACCACACAGGAGCAAGCAGAGCAGGTGTGGCTGATCAGGAAAACACCATGTGTACTTCTTGGACCAACCACACTGAAAAGGGGGAAGATTGCTATCTGTTTTAATATCTCTGGAACAAAACAAGTGAACCATCTACAGTGTATAACAGATGCACAAATTTACCTTGGGTGATTAATGTATTTTGAGCAGAGAACTGTCATCTCAGGTCCTATATATTTTTAATCTGCTTTAGTGCTGCACACCTGTGGTTTGTTGATAAACCATTTACTTTTCAGTGGAGACAACTGCCAGGTTTAGTGCTTTTGCCCCTTAATTACCACCTGACTATTTCATACACGTGTGCACATGTGTACATATCGTGATATTCTCAGGCAAAATTACAAAAAATAACAAATGATGACAAGAAGATATAATAATAACATCCAGGGTGAGACAAATGCACCATTTGGGCACAGAGTGAGTTCTTTGAAAATGTGTATCTGTAAGAAACCCAGAGGACTGTAAGAGAGGACCCACAGCTTTACAATAACATCATGTACCTTTCTTTAGTCACACTTTGGGCTCGGGCACATATTAAGCTGCAGAAAACAGCCTTTAATAATAATATACTAACCTGTCATCTTAGTACAGGAGCACAACTGCTGCTGTTAGTAAGCACAAAAAGACGTACAACAACATAACCAAAAACCAGGTGTAGGTCCAAAACAGTAAGTAGCAATAATACAAAAATTTCAAGTATCAATCTGTCTTTTTATCACCCAGATAGTGATATGCTTTTAAAGCCAGAAATTGTCCCATCTAACTTAAGAAATCAATTTTTACTTTAAGTATGAAACTTTCATTGATTTTCACTTCACAGGAGTACATATTCCTGGTATAACTATTACCACTGCATTGCAATTAAAAAGATAAAATAGCACCTTTTTGTGAAGGTATTAAAATTGAAGAGCTGGACATTTAAGCTTGAAATTTAGTTTGCACTGCCTAGAAAGCAACATTGCTCACTGACAAATGACTATGCAGTTCTTGTGAGTTTATCTCCATGGAACAATAATTCTGCTATAGATCATAGTCATAAGGTCCAAAATATTGGCCACTGCATTTATGCGACATGATGTTTCATGACCTATAAAACCAGATCACTGTCATAACCAGCCACAGATAAGAACGCATGTCTGCAATTTCTGGAAATTATTTCAATAGAAGATTTATCTACCTTAAGACTTGCTGGTAAAATATTCATATTGCAGTTGATGTTTATTAAAAATATAAATACAACCCTACATTTCCTGTTTATTTACATACCTGAATGCTGTCATCACAGAATGGGAGACATACAAGCTTATTTTCATCACTCTATGATTTTTATATGGATTCTTTCTCTTTTTCAGAATGGCTTGAGATAACCCACATTACAATCTTAAATCACTAGCTGAGGTCTCAGTTGCCGTGTCTGTATTTTTTTAAGGTGCATATGAAGATAGATCGTAACAGAAAAGAGAAAAAAATAAGAAAAAAAAAATCAGCTTAAAACAAGATAAAATGTACCAGGGAAAATTCACTCACCTCTCTTAGAAAACTTAGCTCTTTTATGTGTGCATGTTCATTCTCCAATTTCCATCAAACCACACTTTCCTGCCTAGGTTGTTGGAAAGGCAAGAGATGGCAGTATTGACACATCTATGAAAGGCAGCAGTTCATTGAGTAAACTGGAATGTTAGGTTTCTTCTTCTTCACGTTTCATTTTTATGGTTTCTTTTTTGTGCTCTTTTCCCCATTTTCAATGCATACTTTCTAAAAAAAAAAGACAACCAACCCAAAAGTCACACATCGAAATCACCCCAATACTCTCCTCACCACCCTCTCTGAAAAATTCTCTCCTTCATATTTTGCTAAACCAAGGGAAATATACAGAGATGACAATCTGGAAGATTTTCTGTTGTAAAATAAAGAATAAAAACTAAACAAAAAGACAGGGAGAGGGGAAAAAAGGGGTGGGAGGAAGCAAGCATGATAAATTACTGATTACTAAATGGAATTGTTTCAATCAGGAGCTTAAAAAAAAAACAAAAAGGAAAAGAGAGGAAAGAATGAATTTGCTTCTTTACTTGATTCTAGCTTTTTGCAAGAAGATCAAAGAGATTTATGACCTATGTCTCTTTGAGTCTGATACGAGAAAAGAACATGTTCTCATTAATAGTCATTTTCTCATCAAAACAGAGCTTTTAGGCAGACAACGTGCAAAGCTTTTATAAAGCTGATTGTTGACAAAATTTTCAATAAGTTTCAGTGCAATGAGTGACACACACAGAGGAAAACTATGAGAGTGACTAACTGCTCCACATTCTACAGGGAAAAGCAAGTCTTTTCTTAAAAAAAAAAAAAAAAAACCCACCAGTGAATGTTGTGAGAATCACAACTGTTTGAGCATACAAGGAGAGAACCTCACTGGTCTTGGTGGTTTTTGGAGCAAAAGTAAAAGCGGTCAATTTTTTGTTCTGTTTCTTTGAACTTCAGTAAAGCTTCTTAAAACTGGAAATCTAGAGAGAATAAAGTTTCCTCTTGAGATTTCCTGTTCATCCAGGTTTCAGATGAGTTAGTAATACAGGCAGCTGGGGACAATCTCCCATGGTATATTACTGCATAATTAGTTACAATATGGGGATTTTATGCCTCCCACTTCAGATTCCAGAGACCAGATACTGGGTAGAACGGGCCATTTGTTTCTTCTGGTATACTGGTCCTTGTTGCCAAAGAGCCAGCTTCACTCTGCTTAGACAGAATTTTTTGATCTTAAATAATAACAAAGTGATCTGCAATTATAAAGCAAATATACAAGAACATTTTCACAATTAGAGTAATAGAGGATGTAATGCATTTGGGTTTGAGGTTGGGTTAAGGACCTGGTCTGAGTCAGCTCCAGTGTCATCCTCATTGCAGCTGTAAATCTAGCTGAAAAGATTCCTACTCCCACCTTCCCCCAGAAACATATTCCTTCATTCTGCTGATTGACCTGTACTTGGGTGTTTTTACTACTCTCTAATCTGGTGTTGTGATTAGGTTTAAGAAAATGTATGAATCTCCCCTCAAAACTAAGCTTTTGCTGTTCTTGTTTTTAAAGCCAGCATATTTTACGAAGTAGTTTAAAGAAATGTAATGAAGTTACTTCTTCTGAAAACATAGAAATAGGCTGACGCAGAGACATGAAGAGAAATGTAATGAATCCTCATTTAGATTTTTGTACTGAAGTTTTTAGGTTTTTGTTGGATTTTCTTTTTCTTTGTTTTTATATGGGTTTTGTTGTTTACTTTTTTTTTTTTTAATTGTTTGATACAGAGAAACTATATGCGTTGTTTAAGTCCCATCAAATTTATATAATGCTTGAGGGCTGGAGGAACTGCTAAGGAAAAGATCCAAAATGGACACAGCACAGCACAGTGTAAGGTCTACAGTATAAGATTTACAGAACTATAAGTGCAACACATGTGATGAAAAAAAAAAAAATTAAGGCATTTTTGCATGATGCAGTTGCTCTTATGTGGGTTGGTAGCAAGCCCTGTCTAAGGTTAAGGAAACAATAGAAACATTTTGAGTTTCTGAACAATTTTTCCTGGCAGAAAAGTATCTTTGACATGTCCAATTTCTCTGCAGTGCACATGCAAGACCTTGCTATATACATATAGATATATACATGCATTTATTAATATAAAAATATCACAGATCGCAGAAATCCCAGGATATTCAGAGTTGGAAGGGACACAGAAGGGCCGCTGAGTTCACCTCTTAAGTGAATGGCCTGTACAGGAATCAAACACCTTTGGCATTATTGGCACTGTGCTCCAGCCAACTGAGCTAATATATATCCATACTCAGATTTGTGAGGCAATATACAGATTGTGAGTTTATACTGTGGGTTTACAGCTTTACTGTACACCAGACCAGTGAAAAAGAAAATTTTTGTTGGAGGCCTTATTTTTTTTTAAATTCTCTTTCTCCCTCTTTTGCTTTACAGTTTTTCCTATTGTCACATCTCAACCTTTTGTGCAAAGGCAGGACCAAATAAGCAATCATGAAAAAGAACAGGAAAGCTCTCTATTAACTTGCTGTGTAATGGGAAGAAATGTAGAAGCATCAGTGGTGCAGCATTCCCACAGCACTCAGCAGTATTCACATATGCCTTTCTCCCACTGCACTTATTACATGATGCCATAATTTGCCATATTTCTGTTCACTGGCATCTTAGGTCTGCATGTATCATGTCTCTACTACTACTCTTTTGGTTCTCTGCCTTCCATTCTCCTCCTCCTGTCTCCCGCACCAGTGGTCTGCAGGGACTCATTTGCCACTCTGCTTTAGAGTACAGGTAATCATTCCCTGGAGGAGACACTTGCCTACATCACCAGCTGCTGTAGGCTAGGGTATGGAAACAGTGAAATTTAAAATTTCTGATGTACAGAGCGCATAACCACAGAACCCTTTCACCTGCATGGAGAAGCTGTTTAGTGGCAGTTTAGGTGGTAGGAGTACATTTGTGAGCCTACAGACTGGGCTGCCAGACTAGTTTGGATGGAAGAACACTGAAGGAAAAAATTGCAATATCTTAACTCCAAAGCTTCTTTTCTTTGTCTGCAAGCAGTAAGTGTTAAGAGACAGCAGAGCATTCAGTAATGAACAGAGGAAAAACATTGTTATCATTCCTGGCCCTTAAGGAAATTTCTAGGACAAGGAAATACTTGTCTGTAGATTTGAAGAAAGAGAGTGTGACACATGTTTAAGCCAAGTTTCTTTCCTTCAGACTGTTTTTTGTTGACAATTGAGAGACAGAGACATCCAAGTTTGGATCAGAAGCTGATTTTATTGAGCACACAAGGTTTTACCTGTATGGCACTTATCTAGAATTCTATTGTTGGTAACCAATTTCCAATTTACACATTCTCCATGACATCATGTCACCTGGTAACATTACCTTATCACAAAGTTTCACAGCGTGTTTCCAGGTCACTTCTTGCCCAGGGAGCATTTGTCCATGTTTGTCTGTCCCACGGTTTCTGCTCGATCAGGCTTAAGATATCAGGCTCCTTTATCAGTTCCATTGTACTCTCTGTTTTATTCCCCACAGTTGTTCAGTGTATCTTCAGGCTTCTCATTTCAGTACCAATGAAAACACTTGGCTGACAAGAACTTGAAGGACAGTAAAAAATTTGGCCTGCACCAGTGTCCTAATTTAGAAATAGTTTTAAGTGTAAAAGGTTTATCATAATAATTCCTAGTGTTCAACATTTTTCTACACTGTCAGAAAGTCCTGACTTCACCACATTCTAATGTTGTCAACTGGTATGAATGACATCAGTAAATAGCAGCCAGGAAGGATATTGAATAACATGCAAAGATGGCTCTTGGGATCAAATTAATGGCTGAAGCAATCAACCAAGTCTTGTGCAGCTATGGAAGGAGCCAGTGGAAAGTTTTGTGACTGCTGACAAATACTTAGGACCAATGAGTTCTGTGCAATATAGTAAAGGTAAGAATACTTTTAGAAGCCCTGAAAGTAGGTCTCAGAAAGGGAAAGTGCAGAGAACTGTGAGCTGGCTGCAGCTGCAAAACCTGAAAGAAGAAAAGATACAATGATACAGCAGGCAAGGACATGAAACAACAGTTTGAGTTTTTAGGCTTGGCTAAGATAGACCTCAAAACAGAAGAAAAATGTGCTTAGCAAGATAGTAGAAGGTTTTAAGCTTAATGATGGAATATTGTTAATAGAAAACATACAAGCAAGTATTGTTTGAAGCAGGTTTACGTGTGTTTTTAGTGATTGGCTAGAACAATTTTCTGTGAGCTTTAGCAATATGATATTGGCTGGAAAACTTTTAAAATGCCCTGTAACAAAGAGATCTTTGACAGCTGCTGGCAAGACGTGAGCTGTTGCCATCTTTCAATTGTCTCAATCAGCAATGAGGCTGATGCTGGAATAAAGCTTGAGGAGCATATTCCAGCAGTCCTGTCCTGTTTGTGAAAACCTCCAGCACAGAGTTCTTTCTTTTTCCCCCCCTCAGTGCACTGCAGCAGAATTCTGTCTTCACAAACAGTGCACCAGGATCCATCAAGAGATGAGTTTTCTGTAAGAATGACGCATCTCAGCTTGCTAAGTGGTGACTAAGTATAAGGATGCTAGGATTTAAGAATGCTGTGAGCACTTTCAAATACAGGGCCTGGATGTAGCTTGTGGAAATTAATTTTATGCATCATTGTATGACGAAAAACGCTCTTATACCTTCCCCATGTTATAGCAGCACATCTGCAAGCATGTTGTCACTAGATGAAAATCCAGATATTTTGACTTCATAAAGCAAAGTCATCGTCACAAATAAAGTTAAATAAATATTAGTTTGGTTGTGTTTTTTTTTGGGGGGGGGGGTGTTCTTACAAATGGGTGCTGAATTTCGTTTTCAAATAACAGTGATTGTTACGACTCTTTATTTAAGTTTCCACTAACGTTTTAAAGCAAGATTGCATTTTTTCACCCTTAGCAGTACTTTTTAGGAGGTAGAAATGTATTGCCTAGATAATTGAATGTCACTAATAGTTGCTAGATTCAGTAGTAGAAAAACTGCATGTGAAGTCTAATGATAGACAAACCCTTACTGAAGTATATGCTGATAAATTAATTGAAAAATATGCCTTCAAAATGGGGTATGTACCTTGCAGTGCCTCCAACTGTAGTCAGGGGTATAGAGCTGAGTGCACTTCTCTCAACCAGAAGCTGGATTAGAAGAATTAATGCTATGCTTCTTCATTTCAGAGCTCACATAATTGAAGCAAGTAGCTGGCTTATATCTGTTGTGATTTAGGAACAGAAGACACTGAAGAGATGGCACTTATATTAATTTACAAGGTGAAATAGGGGGATGCAGAATCCTCTCTAACATTTGTGATATAGAAGTGATATCAGTCCAATAGCTCAGGCATATATTTTATAAGAGGAATGAATAGATTAGTGTTCTTATAGTATTCAAAAGGCTTCATATAGCACTTTTTATGCATAGAGTTAAAGTGTTTTAAAGTAAAAATATAGGCCATCATCTCAGTATTACAGCTGGGCACACCAAGGCTCAGGGATTGAGGATGTGTATGAAAAGTGATTTAGCCAGGACTGTACAGGAGAGCCTTGTTTGAGTCAAAGCTGGGACTCAGCTATCCTATCTGATTTTTGTCAGATTTATATTCAGTCACCCACATGCAGGGGAAGAAATAAGTCCTTTTTGTGTTTGTTTCTACTTTTCATTTGTGTCACAGTTTCTGGGATTTATTCCATAGCAGATCAATCTATTTTGCAATACATTCTTTTTATTTTTGTCTTAAAATGGTGACTTCTTTTTGCAAAGGTAGCATAAAACTACACAGATATTGTTTTGTCCATCCATCTGTCTAAGCCTCAGGGCCTGATTATCATTTTCACTGAGACTACTTTATACTGCTCCAACCATATCAATGAACCTTACAGTCATGGCCATAAATGTAATTTACACCTACTTGAGTACTCCTATGCTTGCCAGAAAGATGTATCTTAGGAAGAAAGGGCTCTAGTAAACTTTGAAATCTGAATGTTGACTTCTTTTGTAGGAGCATTTCTTGTATATTCAAGTGCACAGTCCAGAATATAGAGGCAACCAGCTCTATTTGTGGTAATCTTGACAGGAATACCATATAGACACCTTTACTCCTAATCTAAAAAGTTATTATGGTCCTTCGTGTTATTTTTGTAAGGCAATGTCAACAAGTGAAGAGCTGTGGAGAAAGAATATAAATGAATGTGTGGAATACCTGGAAAACACTTTTCTCACATTGACATTTGTGACTGTGATAATAAAAGTACAAACAGATCCAAGCCATTAAAATCAACTCTGAAACAAGATGCCATGACAAGCTCTTATCAGTAACTGGATGTGGAGTTATAAGTCTAAATCTACCTCTACTCTGAGGGTGGTGAGGTACTGGCACAGAGAAGTTGTGGACATCCCATCTTTGAGAATGTTTGAATCCATGCTGGATGGAACTGTGAACAACCAGGTCTAGGGAAAGGTGTCCCTGCCCATGGCAGGGGCTAGAAGATCATGGTCTTTTAACTCTCTCCCAACCCAGGCCATTCTATGATTCTATGATCGTGTTTACTTTGTTCCAAAGGGAAGCCTCCCATGGAGCAGACAAGAGGTATCTCTGAGCACCCATCACTCTGAGAAGGCTGTTGGATCAATACAGATTGTTGATCTAGAGAGTGCCATGGAGGCTGTTTTCACTTATCCCATAGAATCATTCAGTTTCTTTGTTCGGCGCTGTGTGACCAACTTGGCTTCATTTCTTTTTGCTGGCCAAATCTACTATCAGAATCGATAACAGTGGCACTCATCAACAACATGATTGGTCCTTTCAAACTGAAAACCAAAAATGCAAAAAAATATTTTACAAAACAAAGGTAAGACTTTTCTAGACTACACGTACAAAGATGAAAGCAAGCTGCAGAGAAGTATTGTAACCACCAACTGTAACAGATGCATATGTCTTATGCAGTAACATATCTCTAGATGTGGTTGATGAAAACAGGTGCAGAATATTCTCTCCTAGTTTTAAGATATTTCACTGATTTTCTATTCATGTCCATAGATTTTTAAGTGGTCTTGATATTGATAGTCTCTTTTGGCTTAGTGATACCCTATGCCAATAAGTACCATAATCCATTTATGAACAATGTTTTTGTGTTGATTAGTTAATAATGAGCTGCCTTTCAGATTCAATGAATATGTGCTTCGTCCTCTAGGCAGTCTATTACCCCTGATAGAATGAGAGATATTTTTGCTTTGTCTTCTGTTACATATCCTATGACTCTTTCAAATTGCAAAGACAGAAACAAATAGCCAGAAATGCTGATTTTTTTTTTTCTTTTTTCCCCTGACATTGCTGGTTAGCCTACCTCAGGAAAGTTCAGTGGAAAGTTCTCTCCATCTTTTTCAAAGCTGGTGAGACCTAGGACCAATAACTCTGAAGTTGATATCATTATGATGAAGTTGATATCAGTATGATATCATTAGCCTTGGAATTCCCATGTGAAGCACACAGATTAAAAAATTTAATTTAAAAGCTGACACTTAGGGGTCTCCTTCAAGGATTCTAGAGATTACCTGTGCATGGTCAAGAGAAATTATCCCAGACCCAGGTCTGAATTTCAAATAATTTTGTTCTGGGCTGAAGCTAGGATTCTTCTGCTGCTATCAAACTTTCCTACAGAAAGTGTTTTATCATTTTCTTAGATACACCAACAGAAACACAAAGATTTAGGGAAGAAATTTGAATTATTGTCCCCAAACACCAAGTGCTCAGTTTAACCCATTGAGTCTAGGTAAGCATATCCAATGGGCATCCAAGTTAGGTGCAGGTCTCATTTCCTCACCTCCTCATTTTTAGTCTCCTGTAGCAGAAATAAACAGAAATCTGAGAGTCTACTCTTTGTATCCTCTATGATATGCCTATAGTTTTATTTTCTGCTCTGTTGATTTTAACTGGTCCAGCTTAAAGACCTCCTCAGAAATGTTAGTCATGGATGAAAGTTCCTTGTCTGCCACACACAGGGATATCATTAGCTGTCCATAGACATATTCCCAATGGGGACAGTGTTGCAATGCAAACTGCAGCCTGAACTCTTGAAGTCAAGCCTGAATTCCCAGTTTTTTCATTATCAGTGTTATATGTTGTGTAACCCTGGGCAAGGCACGTAATTTTTCCGTCTGAACCTGTAAAATGTGGTTATGATGTTTGCTTCCTCACACCCTTCCTCTCTCTCATCTGTTTGAAACCTGATCCATGTCATGGGCTGTGTGTTGAAAATCACCTACTGTAAGTTAATTGCAAGATCATACCTATGGATTGTAAAATCCTGGTGGGAAGGACTTGTAATATTTTTTCATAGCGTCTACCAGACTGGTGCCCTGATCTTGACTGAGGCCTCTAGACCCCAACCTGGGCTTAAGGTAATAAAAATCCTAATATTACACCTAGTATTTATGCCATGGGAGCAGATATTTTGCCTTAATTTTACTTTACCTAGCCAAGCTTCTGTCAGATCACAGTGAAGTTTTCAGTCAAGGATTTTTTGTTTGTTGGCTTGTTTGTTTGTTTGTTTGCTTGTTTGTTTTAAATTAATTTTGTGTTCTACAAGACAGAGCAGACTATGTTTTAATTACAATTTATGTAATCTATGTGTGTGTGTATATGTAATTATTTATTAGTTTTTTTTTTGTGGGTTATTATTACCTATTTTATAATTCCATTCAGAACAAAGGTGCAGCAAACAAGACATCAAGATCAGAGCTGGCTTTGAACATCATATTTTCCTAATTTTTCTTTTTCTTTCTCCTTGGTCTCTTTCACTTACTTCCCTTCAAAGCCACTTCTTGTGCCAAGAAACCTCTCTTGCATCAGCAAAATTATCCAACATTTTGCAGCAAATTTCCTATCCAATAATTTTCAGCAAATATGGTTTTAAATAAGTGAAGAAAAACTTCATTCTTGCTGCAGCATTCTGTCTCATTCTAATGTAAAAGAGACAGAAAGGCAATGAAGAAAGAAGGGAGAGAAATAACCTCTTAAATCATAAGCCCTCCATGCATGTAAACCCGGTACTTAGTACACAGCCTCGTCACCTTGACATTTATTCAGCTTGTTGGAGACTCGTGTGCCCTCAGTCAAAGCTAATTAACACTTAATTGACTTCATGAGAATTTTGTTCAGCAGTTCTGATTTGCCACTGATTGTGAAACATGTAGCTGTAACTTTTGAGAGCTCAGCAGTTGAGGGAGGTTTGGCAGGTGTCAGGGGAGTCAGAGAGCGAATGGGGAAAGGGGAGTGGAGGAGTTTGTGTCTCCATCTTTTTTCTTCCTCTGACTCTCATTGAAACTGATACAAGGGCACAAGAGTAACAAAATAAGGCATTCAATAAATTGTCATTGGGGATACATTTTATTTCGCTAAAAGCACAATTTACAGTAGTTGGAGTTTGATTGATCTGTTGATAAACACTAATGTTTTGCAGTTGACAATTTTTCCATGTTAATTTCCTTAACTTTGGCAGTCCTGGCTGGCAGGACCCTATAAATAGTATGAGTGTCATCATCCTTTTTAAGTTATTAATGAGCCATTGTGTTTATAGAGGTTGGGATTTGGGGACAGGCTGTGCTTGACTGCAGTTTCTGACATTGATGTGTTAGCAGTTGGAACTGGGGCTGGATCAGAACAAGGAGGGGAAAAATGGAAAAGAGCAAAAAGAAGCTGGTGCTAGCTAAATGTATTTGGAATGGACAAAAACTGTTAATAATCAAAAGATAATTAAAAGTATAAAGGAAATTACAGGATACCATACACAATCTGCTCTAATTCTGGTGCCACTTGAAATACACGTCTGACTAATTATCATTTCACCTGTGATGGAAGATTTTTTTTTTTTTTCCAGCCCTCCTTCCCACTGTGCAGGGCCTTAGCCTATGTCCAGACTTCTATGATTGCCAAGGACTGACAAGACACTAGAGAAAGCATGACTAATTAATTAGGCCATGGCATCCACTGGCTGGATTCACAGAAACTTCAGTCAAAGCTGCCAAACATGTGAGCACATGTTTGGATAAGGATGTCCTTCTCCAGTTGTGATGTTCTAATGAGATGTTAAATATTTGCAGAGTATTAAGTGGAAGGTGATTTGTGCTAGGAAGTAGCATGGTATCATTATTTTTTTATCACTTGAAAAGTCAGTGAATCTCTCTGTTTTGTAGATGGGTATATGACCACCTCCTTCCACCACTGAGTAAATGACAAGCTGATGACATTGTGATAGCCTCCAGGCTCTCTAAGAAATTCTGGGAGCGCCTTTAATGTTACAGTAGGATGACACATGCCAGAACAGGAACCTCTTCTCTTTTCACAGGGCCATCAACAGTCTTGGGTGCAAATCCCTCAACTAGACAAATGTCAGCTGTGATTCTTCTTCTGGCAAAATACACAAAATGTGGTCTTCCAGAACCATTTTGCACTCTCTGCAGCTTCCCTTATCTTTCATTTTCATTATACTTACAGAGAATTCTATTTTCTTTGTATTTAATCGCATTTTTACTTTATATAGGGATTTATATGTCTATGTGTAGGCAAGTGCACTTATGTACGCTCTACACATGTATGTGCCCACACAGAAACATACATGCATGTAGATACATAAATCCAAAGTTACTAAAACAAGTCAAAATGTACATGAAAATTCAGATGTGACAGTACTGACATTTTAAGGAGTTATCAAAACATTTCTGCACTGAAGAGTTGTCTTTGTAGGCAAAGGCCTAGAAGAGACCACTAATATCACAAAATAGAGTGCTTTGCAATGAAAATTAGCCATGGACTGTTTTTGTGGATAGGATATTATTAATTTAATTCTTATTCTTATTTAAGTATGTATTTACTTTAGGGGACAAGTGAGTTTGTTTATTTGCTTTTTTGAATTTGGATCAGGAGTGCCTTTCTCAAACAAATTCCCTATTCTTCCTCACAGGCTATACTTTTTCAAATTGTGGAATATACAAACTAGATTGCCCACAGATGAAACCACACTGTAAAATGTACTTCTAGAACACACCCAGTGTAATCCAATCACAAGTGCACATTTAGCCTCCAGGACCAAAGCAGAGCTTTTTTGAGGTGGAAAACCCATGGACATTACAGACACCTGCTCCTCTGCAGAGTCACAGCTCCACTCCTGTTGATCTTCCCTGCTTGCTAAGGCAGACATATCTCAGTAGATCACTGATTTAATGTTTTCTCTTTAGAGCACAATCAGAGATCAAGGCCTACAAAGCTGCTTCATCTCACACACCGGGCATATTTTACCAAAAGAAACAAAGTTTCTGTAAAGAAGCCCTGCTTCAGAGAAAGTGTGGAGTCTGAGAATTATTTACTGGTGAACTTAAGACACATATCTCTTAAGCACCTTCGTCACCTGTCTGAGATACCCAATAATCTCAGTGCACATAACAAAACACAACTTACCATGAATTTCCTTTCAAGAGAGTGAAGTGTACATATTCAATCACAGAGTTTTGAAAGAACTGATGTTTTTCCTATGATTTAGCTATAAATTATATAAGAACAACATTCTATTTTTTGTATCTGTGTTTGCATAACACCCACTGCAATAGCTTCTTCATTACAGACCTAGCTTGAAGATTGGTACTAGTATGAATATTATGATTCCAGGGATGAATAATCTTTTCTAAGCTAGCAGAAGGAAACCCATGTCTTAACGATAAGAGTACAAAAAAAGCAGCTACCGTATTTTCCATGGTACCAAATGGTTAATTTGGTTGTGTAACATATGTGAGAAGACACAATGAAAATGTCTGTGAAGAATAAAAAAAATTACAGTTTAGAATTCAATATAGATTCAACTCAAATGCTTAAAGCTGTTAGAAACATACCAAAGAATAGTTGTGAACTATTACACATCCTTTTTATCAGTTTCATTTATTTTGCATACAACGAAATACTAAAACATCCAACCAGTACCTGAGGCAACTTACTTCACCTTACTGCAGTAAAAGATTCATGGGGAGTTCAATTATAGAATGATTGGCTAATTTCAATAGCTTGTTTTAGCTATTAAGCCCTTCACAAAGACTTTATGAGTGTTTTAATGAATACCTTGCAAGACTTTCAATGTACTGAAATTTGTATTAAAACACTAAAAGAAGTGTCCCACAATGTAAGGTCACTTCCATTTGTTCTCATTACAGCCCTAGAAGGGCAAAAGAAGATTATCTAGTTTCCTTCTTTTTTCCCCCTCTTTTATTTTGCCAGCAGAAGGGATGTTATTTTGAGCACATAACTTGAAGTGCTAACTTGTAAGTAGAAAGACTTATGGTGACCTAGGAGATTGTTGGATAATACTACTAAATTGAACTTAGCCTGGACAAATCCACCCTTTTTTTTTTTTTTTTTTTTTTTTTTTTTTTTTTTTTTTTCTCCAGGTGGTAGTACAACTGCTATTTCAAAACTTGAGATGGAGTAACAGTAGTTGGGAGATGTTATAGGATTCTTAACAGCTCATACAAAACAAAGATAAATGAGGGAGATCACTATTAGAATTAAATGATATATGAATATGTAACTGTTAATCTGTGCAAAAGTGTACATGAGAATTTCAAGACTATTTATACCATTTGAGAAACAACGTATAAAGGCATACTGACTCAACAAAAATGTGAGGAGTCATTCAGAGATAATAAGCCTAACAGCCTAGCCTCAAAATGTGGATTTATAAGAAGAAGACACTTTCAAAGATTTGTAACATTAGTTATTTAAAAAAAAAAAAAAAAATCAAAAATCTGCCCTTTCAGGACATTGATTCATATATTTTAAGTAAGTGGCTTCCAGGAGGAAGTATCATGACATTCCTATGTAGGCCTGAATATTTTTGTTTCTTCTGATGGGGCGTAACCAGCTCAACTGTCCTAACATAAGAGGCAGCTGTAATAGATGTACTGTATAAAATTCGTGTATTAAATTTGTGTGTGTAAAATTACACATTGGAATTGAAAAACCCCGGATTCCTGGAAACGGTCTGAGGGCGTCTCCAAAAATTCCAAAGTGGTTTTTTAGCTTGGAGGTGCCACCTCGACATTTGCAGAAGAGATAATGTAGAAACGGCTCATTAATCACAGACGGATCACATCTTTGCAGCCACTCAAGGATCTGATATTGATCTAGATGGAGATTAGCAGGTGTTTGCATCAAGCCTCCCAACAGAAAATTCAGAGACTCCTCTTTTGGACTTTCATACAACTCTTCAGGAAGCTCTTTCAAAGACATCCCTCAGGGGATGAAGGACATTTCGGCAATTGTATTGTTTGCATGATGTCATGTTTTTGGGCGAATCTGCGTTCTTTGTGGCAGTCGTGTTTTTGCCTCAGGGCAGAAAAACGGTATAAAACACCTACCCTGAGACCCTGAATTTGTGTACAGTATCCTGGTGAAGTACCTTTTGCTGCTCCCGGATTGTCCACCCAGCATTCGATCGATGTTGTCCTGATTTATCGTGGCATCTCAAAATTGATTTTTGAAATAGCTAAATAAATCTTTGGATTTTTGAATTGGCTCGTGATTATTTATAACACAGCTGTCATGTGTTAGAAGGTGTCACAAAACATCAAAGATCCCCAAAGCACTGCAGACTCATCTCTGGGGCCTTCTGCCACAGAACAGTGCATGATCCACAAAGATGCATCAGACAGTGTATAACTGCCCCTCAAGGAGAGGCACCTGAGTATTCCCACCTGAACCTGAACCTGAACCCACTGAACTTCATACTGTGGGGGTTTCTTCCACCCTTGATGGTCAAGACTGCAACCATCCTTTCTCGTGGAAGTTGCAACAATCAAGTCTAACTGCTTGATCCTTACGTGGTATTATCTTTCCTCTCCACCATCTACTCTTATCCTTTCTTTATCTTTCTCTCTTTTCCTTATATATGTTTTTAGGTGATAGATATGTGATCAGACACAGATAGCGTTTGAGTTACTTTCTGTACTTCTTCATATAGACTGAACTTGTGGCCTTACTTTTTCTGAGTTGTAGCATTGTGGAACTGTGAGGCATTTGTCTATGCAGAGGTGAGACACATGCAGAATTATCCTGAATCAATTATTAAAGTGTATTATTTCAATCTCATTAAACTGTCATGTGGATTTCTGACTGAGAATTAAAGTGGTCTTACTTTGAATTTTTAATTCACTTCCAAAGTTACACTGAATTAGGGCCATTTGAATTTGAAGTAAATATCCAAAGAGAGATCTTAGGTTATTCCAGAATAAATTCACTGATAGATGAAGGTTAAATCACAAAATGGATCCAGGGGGATGAAACAAAGTATGGATCAAGTTTGTTATATTTAGATAAATTTTAATCAATTATTGGAATTATTTGTTAAATGCTGTCCTCATTTGAGCATGCAGCAAGGACAAAAGGATTACGTGCATGGGGCCACTTATACTAGATCAACTGATAAAAATAGACTAGCACATTTTTGTGATGGATAGCATTGTCTCATGATCCAGTCAATTTTAAAGTCACTCAAAGATGTACTAGAGTAGTTTTCTAAAGCCTTGGAACCAAACTTCCTTCCTTCCTTCCTTCCTTCCTTCCTTCCTTCCTTCCTTCCTTCCTTCCTTCCTTCCTTCCTTCCTTCCTTCCTTCCTTCCTTCCTTCCTTCCTTCCTTCCTTCCTTCCTTCCTTCCTTCCTTCCTTCCTTCCTTCCTTCCTTCCTTCCTTCCTTCCTTCCTTCCTTCCTTCCTTCCTTCCTTCCTTCCTTCCTTCCTTCCTTCCTTCCTTCCTTCCTTCCTTCCTTCCTTCCTTCCTTCCTTCCTTCCTTCCTTCCTTCCCCTATTTGCAGTGCTCCGTGTCTCCTCCCCCTGCTCATTCACATCATTCAGCCACACATGGGCTGCTGTACATATTCCTCATGAATTATCCTCAAAATCTTCACCCAATTCCATGTACAGAAGTCTGAAGCTGTGAAGTCTGAAGATGATTAAAACATTCACTTGATTTTGTTCTGAAATGGACAAAGAGAGCCCAAATGGCTTCATGTTATATCTTTAAGTAAAGATATAAGTGCCTGAAGGCAGTAAGAGGAAGTTGGAGAGCAATGGCTTCATACACCTCAGAGCACAGAGCAAGGACTTGCCAAACCTCTGCATTGGAGGTTATGCAAGTAAATGTAAATATTGCAGCACTGACATCGGCTTCCAAGATGCCTTTATATTTAGAGCATTTTTGTATGAGAATCATACCATCATAAAATAGATTTCTAAAACAGTGTCCCCAAAATCCTTGTTTCTGGCTGCTGATTATACAAGAATGCGAGATTCTTATCTTAGGTACACAGAACTAGTGCAGATGAAATGAATCTTACCCTTTTAGTTTGATTGTCTGGCTGCTGTGCTGCATTATTGGGTTATTTTTTCACTTGTGATATATTACAGCCTTGTTTGCCATGAGTGAGAAATGATCTACCCATGACAATCTCTTCCAAAGTTAATTTTAAAGATGAAAAAAAACTTTGCAGTTCAATTTCCTCATAGTAAGAGGTGCCATTTTCTAGGCTGTTCCTTCTTATCCATTAACACATGTAACAATATACCCTGCCAATAATACCTTTCCTGGAAGGTATTTCCAGAAAGAAAGAGTAAGCCACAAAGTGGTGGAGGAAGTGACTTTAGACAGGTTAGAATTACCTGAAAATAAATAGTGTTTGTTCTCACAGCTGATATGAGGATAAGGTGGTCGTGAGACTTATTCTGACATTCAATTCATTCTGGTTAGGTTTTGTTCAGCAAATAGTCAAAGAACAAATATCTGACTGAAGTCTGCTCCATTCACATCTGAGCTCTTGATTGCTTAGAGGAGGGAAAAGGACTTGTAACCCCAGATCAAATATTACAGCTCCTAGAAAGTAACAACTTTCCTAAATATATATCCTCTTAAATTACATTTTTCTATTCAAATTCAGGAAAACATGTTTCCCTTCTGGAACATATCACCATAAGCAATGGTGATGCACTCTATTTCTTTTCCAGTATTTTTTTCTTATTTCTGGGGTTGAATACAAATCAATTTTTTTCAGAGTTTTCTGTCTTTATAGAATTTTGCAAATTAATTTTGTGAAAAAAAAAAAAATCTTTTGAAGGGGTCAAAATACAACCAAAGACTGTTTTACAGAAAATAAAAAGAGGGTTTGGTTTCTACAGTTGCTGCTTGCTGTTTGGAGCATCCATCATTATGGAGACTAGTCTATTGTTAGTAAGTGATCCAACTGCAATAATTTCTACCTTTTCATTCAAATTCTGGGAAAATGGCCAAAATTTCCCTTTTGATTTTGCAGGAAAAAAAAAAAAATCCTGTCTGTTCCAGGTGTTTTGATATGCCTTCTGACTTCTAAAGGAGTTGACTTACATCTCCCAAAGCTATATAATCCTTAATATTTCTTAGGGGAGTAGAGGAGAAAAAACAAGTTAAAGATCCTACTATGGGCATTAAGATTGAGCAGCAATCCAGGTGGATGTGAAAAGATGGACACAGTGTATTGTGTTTCAACCATAAGAGTTACTCTGAGACAGTGGAAAGATTAGATCCTGATCATTCTTCCTCTTCTGGACTCACTCCAACAGGCCACATCCTCTTTATGTTGGGAAGCACAGAGCTGAATGCAACACTGTAGGTGGAGTCTCACCAGAGCAGAGCAGAAAGGGAGAATCAATCCCCTCCCTTGACCTGTTGTCCATGGTGCTTCTTATGCAGCCCAGGACACAGCTGGGGCTTTCTGGGCTGCCAGTGCATGTGGCTGGGTCATGCTGAGCTTCTCACCAACCAACCAAGTCCTTCTCCCCAGAGTTGCTCTCAAATCATTCTCTGCTCAGCCTTTATTTGTGCTTGGGGTTGCTCCAACCCAAGTGCAGGACCTGTCTCTTGGCCTCACTGAACTCCATGAGGTTCAGACAATTCCACCTCTCCAGCCTGTCCTTGTTCCTCTGGATGGCATTCCTTCCCTCCAGTGTTTGACCTCGCCACACAGCTCAGTGGTGTTGGCAAAAGTGCTGACAGTGCCCCCAGATCCTGCTGTCCATTTTGACGACAAAAACCCTGAGCAGTGTCAATCCCAATGCTCACCTTTGAGGTGTCTCCACTGAGACATCAAGCCACTGACCACAAGTCTTTGAGTTTGACCATCCAGTCAATTCCTTATTCACTTACTAGTCCATCCATCAAACCCATGCTTTTCCTTTTGAGAGACAAGTATGTCATGTAGGACATACACTCAACGTCTTTCCAGCTTATAAAGAAGCTTAATCCTGAAACATGTCATAAATCCCATCCCTGTGGTCTCAAGTGGGCCTGAAAATACAAGCATGGACATCCAGAATGGCATAATCATGCTGAACCTCTAAACTTAGCACAAATAAGATTGTTTTTTGCTGTTGTTTTTTTTGGCTGTGCAAAGACTACCTCAACCTGAATAGCCTGTTCTTCAATAGTTCTTGCATTTGGAGTTTGAAAATATGAGGGGGAAATAGAAGGCAAAGGAGAGAAAAGAAAAGTTCAATGAGAAAATTTTGGCGCTGTTTGACGCTTTAAGTTTTGGTGGAAAAAAGTGTAATAGGAATGTGACACTAAAGGTTTTATTTCTTCACAAAACACAATTGGAATCAAATTAGATATGCACATTTCACTGGGAATAGCTCACAAATAATTCTCCATGGCTATATGCACTTCATTCAGTCCAGAGTTAATTTTGCATTTTGCGTTTTGCTATTCTCAGAGGATAGTTTAACTTTAGTTCTCTTCTAAGGATGTAATAAATAGCTAAGAGTGTGGTTGTGTGTGTATGTGTATGTGAAAGAGGATATACTTGTTTCTTTTAAAAAGGACAGGGGGTGAGAAAAGGAGATGGTTTTTCGTCTTCTTGTAAAGTCTGGATTAAACATATTTGTGTGCCAAAACAGCAATTCCATATGCTCAAAATGCAAATTTTCAACATATATGAATCACAATTTTTCTTTAACAACTAATTTTTTTTCACTAGCTAAAGTGTTTCCACAGTTCAGTGATCCTAAAAATATGCCAGTAAAACCTGATTTTGCCACAAATAGGAAAATGACAGAAAGTTTCATAAAACAAGGCTTTACATTTGAAATGAAATGTGCTAGTTTAACTTATTATGGTAGGCTCTATCATTATAGAGAAAGATGAAAATATCATACAGGAATAGCTGCATGGTCTTGAGGACAAGAGGAATTGAAACCAAATTTATTTAACAGACTCAATTGCCATATTATTTTATACAAGAAAGATAGCAAGAATCTTGCTTTTAGAACAAAGACTGATAGGGATGAAGATAATAATCTTGGGTGCAGCTATTTTTCACCAATTATTATTATCATCAGTTTAATTTGGATAGTTGTAGGATCCTGGGATACAGGGAAGAAGAAATGTCATTTGTACAATGTACTCCTGTGGCTTGATAAGAAATACTAGGAATAATTATGGGAACAAAATCAAATGGGAGAAAACACAAAGAGGGACTATTACAGAGACCTGAGAAGGGAGAATCTATCGAACTGCTGTAGATGAAAGCGGCTGGGTGCTTTTAGCCTGGCAAAATGAAAGATGAAAGAATATGACTGCAGCAAATAAACATTTTGAGAGGGTAAACATTAGTAAGCTAGACTGGCTACTTAGAGGGAGAGAGATGTGCCAGTAGAAGAGGAAATATAGATATAATGGCTGGAAGTAAGTAAGCAAAGGTTTTAAAAAGTATTTTCTAAGAACAGAAGAAGGTGGTTCAGGAACTGACTTGGTAATGTGGTCACAGGAGCAGAAAAAGGTAAAATGGTTGAGTTTTCAGTGTAGGCTGCATGTCACTTTTGCCTGCAAAAAGTAAGTCTGGACTCTGTCTCAGGAGGTACCTTACTGCCAGTGTCCTGAAGCCTGTGCTAGCTTATAAAGGGATGCTAGCTTATAAACACATAAATGAGCTGTATACAATCCAACAACAGACAACTGCATGGAAATTACAAGGAACATGAAGTACGCCACCTACCTGAGTGGGTAAAATTGTCAGTAAGTGTGTGATCCTGAAATAATCCAGCTGACTGAAACTTGCTGAGACAAGGCATAAGAAATGAGAGGATAATTCCAGAATACAGAAACACCACATATGTCTGAAAGCCATAAAGAAACAAGTGTTGCATATTACACACATAACATTGAGAACTGAAAATAACTTTGAATTTAATTTACAAAAAATAATGAGTAAAATTATTTTTATCTTCACTACTTTTTTTTTTTTTCCGTTTTCATACTGAAGGAAAGATGTAAGAACACAAGCAGAACAACTCACTCTATTTGATTTCATTCTAATCACTATTACAGTTATGAAAAATCCAGGACCACTTTTTAGATGTGAATGCAATTTTTATGGATTACTTTTAAAATTAATGAAAATAATCCCTAAACTGAATGAGAAAAGGATTTCCTGAAAGTCCATATAGAGTTTCACAAAAGAAAAAGAAGAAAAAGCAAAACAAACCCATGCTGAATAAGTAACTAGGTCTCAATTCAGTTTTGTCAGCTTTTGTGAAAACTGTTTTTTGGTTTCTGTGTAATATTTGATGCTGTACAGAAGTTTCACATTTAGCACCTTGTTGCTTCTCTGCTTTTATCCTGCTAGCACAAACAGGATTTTTACATATGGTAACTACTCATGGGACATTGGGCTAAAAAATAAAAATAAAACTGCTTGAAATTCTGATGCATATGCTGAGAAACACTTGATTGAGAAAAAGATGCAGATGAAACTTGGTTTCCAAATTTTCAGCTTTTTAAAATAACCATCAAGCAGTCCTGGTCCCTCAAGGTTTTAATTTTGCATGCATGAAAATTCAGTTTATGAGCAAAACATTTTGTAGGGTTCCAGTCGCAGCTCATTGGGTGTTGCTCTTCATTTGTCTTCACCACTGGAAACAACTGTCTAAAAAGCTCTGCACTCTATGGACTTCATAAGCATGTGAGCTTGAACACCAGTAGAGTGTCTCAGCCTGCCACCTGTGATCTTTTCCTCTGGAGAGGACTTTTTGGTTCCAAGGCTGTTCAGCATATGTGGAAAGCAACAATGAACAAACTGTGGGAAAGCAGCTGTTTCACACTGGAGAGTGGGTTTTTTCTCGTATGTGTTATAAACCCTCTTATCAGTTCCTAACCTCTGTGGGGTCAAAGTGCTATGCTTGGGAGATGTTTCTGGTGTGGGAAACACCACACCAGAATGGAAGGTGAATTGTGTGTGTGTGCTGATTTATCTAATTTTATTTATTTTCAGGAAGATTTAAGTGAAATAGAATCATCGAATGGTTTGGGTTGGGCTAGAAGGGACTTTGAAAATTATCTAGTTCCAGCCACCCTGCCATGGTCAGGGACACCTCTCCTCACACCTTTCACCCTCCCCATCCAGCCTGGTCTTGAACACTTCCAGGGTGGGCAACAGACTCCAAATCTCAGACACTTTCCTCATGCAGATTTTTCTAGCTGAAGTTTGGTTTCTATCTGGCTATGATGCTTACTTTAAATAATCAACCTGTCTCTCTACGTAGTGCACCGTATTTCACTTACTCATGTATCTGGCCCATAAAAGGGGAATTGTATCTAGGTGATCTTTAAGGTTTTTTCCAACCCAACCCAGTCTATGATTCTGTGATCCAAAGTAAGTGAATAAGGAATGGACATAATTCTTCTTTACAGGGCAACAGCTACTAACTAAGGCTCCTTGCTAGATTTTATCTCCCAAAAAGATGTGGCATGTTGGACAAAGTTCCTTTTTATGATTAAAAATCTTTACACTGAGATTTTGAAGGCGTATCCACCTTGGGAACTGAAACTGGGGAACCGCTGACAAGAGCTTGTATTGAATATGAATCTTCTCCCAGGTCTTTCTGCTCAACATGTCAAAACCTGCTTACACATAAATGCAAAAGGCACACATATCAGGAAAGTTTTTTTCTATCTCTTTTTAAGAGATACCACAATAAGAACCAAGCATATAAAAGAGAGGATTGTCCTGCTCTGCTCTGACCTGGTGCAACCTCACCTCAAGTCCTGAGAGCAATTTTGGGTGCCACAATATACAAAAAAGATACAAAGCCATTAGTGTCCAAAGGATGGACCCAGGGTGTTGAAGGACCTGGAGGGGCAGTCATTTGAGGAGCAACTGAGGGCACTGAGTCTGTTCAGCTGTGGAAGAGGAGACTGAGGGGATAGCTCAGTGCAGTTACAACTTTTCCTTGTGAGGGAAGAGCAGCGGTAAACACTGACCTCTGCTCTGTGGTGACAGCGACAGAACCCCAGGGAATGGGCTGAAGTTGTGTTAGGGGAGTTTTAGCTTGGATATCAGAAAAAGGTTCTTCCCCCAGAGGGTGTTTGGGCATTGAAACAGGCTCCCCAGGGCACTGGTCACAGCATCAAGCCTGATGGAGTTCTAGGAGTGTTTGGACAAGGTTCTCAGGAATGTGGTGGGATTGTTGGAGTATTCTGTGCTGGGAGTAAATGTTGTTGCAGTATTCTGTGTTGGAGTCAGTGATCCTGGTGAGTCCCTTCCAATTTGTCGTATTTTATGGTTCTATGAAAGGACTTATCACCATCTATACTTCTGAGGACTGCTTCAGTCAAAGACTCAAAAAAAAAAAGAAAGAGGAAAACAGAGTGGTGTGGAGAATGCTTTCCTGGCCTGGACTCAGTGGTTCATGCAAGCATGCAGAGGGAAAACAGGGTTTTGGGAGATAAGTATGGGAATAACTGAGAATAATTTCCTAATTGTGGTGCGTTCAGGTACAGCAAAACAACCAACAACAACAACAGCAACAACCAAACAAAAACAAAACAAAACACAAAACAAACAAACAAACAACCCCCCCCAAAAAAAACACCCAAAACAGTAAGAGCTGTTGGCATTCCTCTAAACCTCATTAGCTAGTCTGGCTGCATAATAAAGAGTTTAGAGAAATTAGGACCTGAACAAAAAGCCTGGCCCATATGTTTGTCTTTATCTTGCTCCTCCAAAGGGCAAGTATCCCCTGTTCGGAGCACAGCATAAATAGTGACAGAAAATGGCACACAGCATGCAAGCTTGTTTACCAAGTAGTACAGCTTCTTTCCAGTTTTGTTATCATGGGAAAATAATGTTGTGTAATTGGGAAAAGAAATTAACAAACTTCCATCACACTTTACCTTTGTTTAGAAACACAGATCCTCCAAGAACAATGCCTTTTATTTCACATTAAGGGAAACATTCTTTTCTTGCTGTTTGAACCAGATCTGAATATTAATAGCATAATATTGGCTTGGTAGTTTCTCAGCATCTTCTATTTGATGCTCTGCTAAAAGACCATAAAGCTATAGTAACAGAAGACAAATCTTCCTCATGTACCAGTGTTTGAAATCAAAGGGTTGTCTGCTGTATGGTTGTGCTCTTTGAGCTGGTGTTTCTGTTTTCAAGGCATTTCCAAGGCTAAGAACCTTTTCTCTCCCTCCAGAAATTAATGCTGGTAGAGATGTGCTGGTACAGTTGTGTATAGAGGCAGAAAGTGACTTATAAGTGCACCATGCAGAAAGAAAGAATTCCAGATGTGGCAAGTTCAGCAAGATTCATACTGGCTTTGCTGGCAGGAGATCCCACTTCAACAGAGGGGCTATTATATCCTTACCAGGTACATCAGCCTCCTAAGAACTGCTATGAGAGATGGCCTTGGCCATGTTTGTTTCACATGGGATTTGTAGCAAATGGATAACAGTATTAAAATTGGAAATTTCACTCAGTAAAATGACTTCTCGTCCTTCATTAATGAAGCAAATCAATTATTTCAGTTTTCTGAAGCATTAGTGTGGACAATTCTGGGCAAACATCTTTTTCTCTCTTTAAAACCACCTAGGCTTATAAGTTTTCTCTTCCATCTTAACATTTTGGCAGGCAGCAAAACCTTCAGTTGGAGCATGTAATGAGTCCAAAAAAGAGTGAAATTTAAGGATTCGAAATAAATGGCCTGATGGTCAAAAGGACTGAAGGCCTAGAAAAACATAACTCTACCATCTTAACATGTGTTAAGAAACTGCATATTAGGCTCTAGTTTCAGAAAATCTTAGTTAAGACGATTAACTAGAATAGGAAAGGTTAAATCTGCTTTCATTTTGGGCAACAAGTGTGATGAATTCATTAGGAAAGAGAATGCAGTAACTGAGCTCTGCAGAAAAGCTATTTTTCCAGAGCTCTTATTAAGGGGGGAAAAAAAGATTCTGTTGAAACTTTTTTTTTTTTTCTGATGTCAAGCATTTTTCTTTTCTTTTCTTTTCAGCTTAGTTTATATACGGTAAATAGTGTTATTTTACAAAAATATCTGCAAGCTTTTGGTTCAGACAAGCTCTTAAAATAATAGTATTTAAAAAAAAGTCAATATAATTTTTGCAATTATTATGGCTTTTCTTATTGAAACTCTGGTTCTGATATCTGTGATATCAAATGTCTTAGCCTCTCTGGAGGAATTTATTAAAAATAAATATTATTTATGTGGTGCATATTTTCATATTTACAATTCACTCCTGTCTAGAGAGGAAAAAAAATAAATGCGTCTGTACAAATATTTGAAAATCTGAGTTGAATTTATCAGTCAGTTGCTGCAGAAAAGAATTTTACTCTTTTAATACACTAGGAAAATATCTATTTTATTTTATTTTTCCTGCTAGGTATTATAACATAAATTATAAAAAATTAATGTGGTCTCTCATTGGATGATTTTGCTGTATGGGTATGGATGACGTGGTGGTGGAGAACAATAACTCAAGTAATGGCATCTAAATGAAAAAGGGACAAGTTTAGATGAGTTTCAGAAATCTTAGAAATTTTCACAACAAAATTTATGGATCTGTGCCACAGCTCTCTAAAGTAGAATGTTTTTGTCTTCAGAGAGTTTGGAGTCCAACCTGCAGAACTGCCACAGTGCCACTGCAGTCCAACCACAGTGCTGCCCTGTGTTCAATTCTGGGACTGTCTTTGTTCATTACTAGTGTACAGATCTATCATGGAAGAGAGATAATATTTATGAACTGAAAAAAACAGAGTCAAAAATTCCTGTTCCTATGCTAGATGGCCAGTGAACTATGCAACTGAAGCTGGTTAGAAGCCTCTGTAAAAGTTTTCAGTCAAAATTAAAAAAAGTATTTCCAGGTATGTTAGGTGTTTTAGAGAAATACATTTTTGTCAGAAAAAGGCCCATATTTTGGTTTTCCTCCCTATGTTTGTCGTTTCTGTCTTTAAATATTAAGTAAGGGAAAAGAAAACAAGAAATAAAAATACATAGGAGAAAAAAACCAGTGCTATTCTAATTTTTTAAAAATTGTGAAATCAATCAAAAGTATAAAAAATACTCCAAAAAATCTATTAAAAGGTTGCAACACTGCAGTGAAGATGTGCTTCTACATCAATTCTATCTTAAATGTGCATGGTAATGTTATGTTCCGTGTTTTCTCCTGGACAGACAGTTAGTGTGTATAACTTCAGGAATAATCACTAATTCTTGGGTTCTTAAGCAAATCATCAATTTAAATTCCTGTTTCAACGTTCTACATGTTTTCTATTTTAAACTCAGCTGAACACTATCTGTTCCCGGGACAGAAGACAAAAGCTCCATTTGCTTAGACGTCCAAAAGGAAACTGTTATTCCAATAAACAGGTTATTGTAAACCATTGCAGCAGCACGTTTTTCTGTTAGACATGCTGTCTTGAAACTCTCTAATTTTCAGTCTTCAATTTTCAGTTCCCTGAGGTTACAAGACTGTTTTCAGGCTTGCCCAATAGTTTCTTGGGACTGGACCAGCTGTGGTAGAGAGTTGCATGGTCTGTGCTGAAGAAAGTTATGAAATACTATTAGCATAATTTATGGTAAATATCTACTTAGTTCTTTCCAGGATAACTCACAATACATGGGACTTCACACTTTATATTATGGTTTAATTTGTCTCAGGCTATTCTGTCTTAGTACAATATTTATCAGCAAGGGAGACTGCCTGCTCTGTGAAACACAGCCCTTTGTGGTCTTAAGGGTTTGTGCAATGTTTCTTACAGTAATATGAATATTTCAAATGCCTTGGTGTGCTTTGGGTCAGTTTTCTTGAAATATTGCAGAATACTCTCGTTAGGAGGGATGGCATCTTGCACAAGGACAATGCAGCCTGGGCATGACTGATGAAATTTTGTTAGCAGACACTCAGTTATCTTTAAGAAAAGAAATGAACAACAAACACAGTCCTTCCTAGGGTTTTACATTTGTGCTTTTGCCTTTGTTTCATAGCAGAGTCCCTCTAGAACCCAAAGTCTCAGACTGTCTTGGGAGAAATAATTCCCAGAAAAGCTTAAAAGATTATAAGTGCAGTAAGTGAATGTATCACATAGATGTTCACCATCCAGAAATCTGTGATAATAATACATATTTTCAGATCTGAGAACAATTGGTGACAGATTTTCTCAGTGAAAAAATTAAATTTACATTAATTCTCATGCTGTTATCCTCTCAGGTTGTTTTTCATGTCCTTGAACTTAATTTCAATTATAAACAGACACGTGTATATACATATTCTGCCATTCTCCCTTTACACCTACAGAACTTCCCCCCCCCCCCCCCCCCCCCCAGCGGATCCCAACTACACAACATTTTATGTTTAATAAAGTAGCAAGTTTTCTTCTTAGTGGCATAAGTAGTTCTTTTCCAGGAGGAAAAGAATGAAGAATATTGCATTAATTAAGAAAACAAATGTATAATAAGAGCACCAGATAGGTAGGAATAAATGAAATATATGTTCATAATTTAAGAGAATTGTTAAAGAGATAAGGATACAATATTGCATGTTTTATGTCATTATTTTCCATGAAGACATAGAAGAATAAAGCCAATTGATTTTAATTCTAATTCTTTTTATTGAATTGAGTCTGTTACTCATTCCATAAAGCAGAAAAGAACACTATAGTACAGGGCAAGGAATTAGAAAATATTTCAAAAGCACCTTTAAGTGAATAAACAGCCACAGGTGGAAGAATGGATGGTAGCACCAAAGGCAGAACAAAAGCTGTTCTTGAACCTTTTTCAGGCTGAGAGCAACAAAATAGTGGCCTAGGATTCATTTTTAATAAAACCCAGACTTTTTCTAAGAATACCAAAATATAAGTAAGTATGTAAGTAAATGTGTATGAGTTCATGAAAACAGGTTACGAGTGGATACAAGAAAACGTCAGAGGCAGCATAGAAGAAAATGCAAGAGAGGAGGAAGTATAAATTCTAAATATATGTACAATAGCCTCTATGCTCTCAGGAAGCCTTGCTAAGTATATCAAACAAATGAATTACAGACTGGTGTAAATATTGACATTTTAGTAGAGATCTGCTTTGTACAAGAATTGGGCTGCTTTTGATTCTGGAGAACGAGCTTAAATGTCTCTCTCCCACATAGGGGAAAAGATCTTTCTACTCTGCAGCTTTGTGCATAAAGGATCACATAACCTTTGGGGCAGTGCACTGAGGCAGCTGTGTAGAATAATCTGGAAGTACAGATAGGGAGGAATGGTCCATTTCTTGGTTGTTCTGTTTTGCTCAGGTAAGGCCAGAATGTTAAAAAGCTCAGCCACAGACTTCTGCCTATATCAGTGCAGTGATCTGGAAATCCCTGATGTCTCTATCACCTACTGAGCCTTTGCATCACTACAGAGTACTTCAGCTCACCTTAGATAATATAGTGTTTCCTGGAAAAAGGAGTCAAAATGAATTACATCTTTAGAGACTCTGTTCTCAGCTTCACATGAGATTATATTCTCGGATGTTTTAGAAAAACAAAACAAAAAGCTCAAATAAAAGCTAAGACGGCATTACCAATCTCATGTTTCCAAAAGTATCACCTTGGTGCATAAATGAAATATTTCCAACAGATTCCTACATGTGCTCTTGAAAATGTGCATGGGGAAGTTGTGAGTAGAAGAGACACTAGGGCTGGATCTACTCACAGAACAACAAAATATAGAAAATAACAGAGGAAAAAAATTCCACAGGAATCAAGAAATTAATATCTTGCCACTGATGGCAGAAAACTGGACATAGTGACAGAAAGCAGTCCTTGCCACATTTTGCTATGATTAATAGCTCCATTTCTGCAGCTTTTTTCTGCAGTACAAAAAAAAGGAGTGGGTGATTACTTAT
Source organism: Chamaea fasciata (assembly GCF_029207755.1). Lineage (NCBI taxonomy): Eukaryota > Metazoa > Chordata > Aves > Passeriformes > Sylviidae > Chamaea > Chamaea fasciata. The sequence continues at coordinate 15,152,961 of NW_027094089.1, forward strand.
TTTTTAAAGTATTTCTGCTTTTGTCAAACTTTTTTTTAGTATATGTTTGTTGGTTAATTAATCAAAATAAATCATGACAACTTATTAAAAACTTTTCCCCAGTATTTTCTCAATTCAGAAAATGTCAGATTCCTGTTGCATTAACATATTGAAATATGAAAGAAAAAATAACTTGGTCAAACTTTATCCCTTTTACTTTTAAATTCTGATTATTATTAAAAATAGGCCAAAGCAGAATTAGTCTAAGTTCTGGGAATCTGCCAAACAGAAATTGATGACGCTGTGCTATTTTTTCTTTAGGGAAATAGTACACTTCTCAGACAAAGTAGAGATAAATTACAGAAAACAATACAATGAGAATTCATCATGGAGATGAACATTACATAAAATCATAGGATTAGTCTTTCTTTTCTTCCAAAATAAACTTAGGGAACAAAATGGAGGAATATATTCTGGAGGAAAAAAAAAAAAAGAGTGGATTTAGTTATTGTCCAGTTTTAATTTTCTGGTTTTCAGATAAAAAAATAAATAGGCAGATAAAATGAGTATAAGAGGGAAAATACAGACTACTTAGATGAAATGTATTGCTAGACTTCCTTACTTCTCTCAATCTCTAGTTGGGCTATTCAGAAGTTTCTGGCATAAGTTTGGACTTAGCTCTCATAAGTGGTCATGGTTAAAACAACCGAGAATTTCCAGTAGATTTGTGGCAATGCATTAACTTTTCAGAATATTTTTTTAAAGGTTTCATTTGACCTGGGTATTTCTGTTATCCATTTTTTATTTTTTAATATCTTGCTCCATCTTTTTCACAATTTGGCTCCACATTGTCTACCAATTATTATTTTTTCTGAAGCTTTTTGTCCTGATCTCAGGTACTCCTTAAAAAAAAAAAAAAAAAAAACACTTTGGTAGACCCTGATCCCAATACAAAGAAGCACTGAAATATGCTTAGGACTTCACTGGATCATTCCTCTAGTTCAAACATGACATTTAGCAGATTTATGTCTAAATGATTCATTAGCATTTAACTAGAGAGGTCTTTTATTTTTCAATCAACCTTTCTATATTTTTAATCAAATATTTTGCTTCCCAGATTTCAAATAAAATTGACCTACACTTTCCTTATATATTACTCTCAGTTCTCCTTTCTATTTTTTGTGTTTTTCATTATTTAACTTCTGTAGCTGTGTTGTACACAAGAACTTCTGAAAAACTAAATTATATTGTCCTGTAGTAAACCAATGGACTCTTCGGAGTCTTTCTGCCAATGCCAAACACTATATACAGTCGTGATAACCTGGAAAGTATCTTAATCCCATCTGTGCATTCCCCCTAAAGAAGGAATATTTTCTTTTCAGAAAAGCACCATGTGCATGTATTTATTAAGTGACTGCATTATAAAAGTTTGAAAGTGATATATTAGGCTTCATGCTGAACTGTGTTCACTCACATATGGCTGCCACATCATTGCTTGTACCCATAAAGCCCTGGTTTATGTTATTTAAACTCTTCCTTTCTAATTGATAATCTTTAATATTATTCAGGAAGCACACAAACAAATATCATTTCTGTAATTTAAGTGTGAGATTTTCTCAACAGCCATACATTACTCAGTGCCAGATAAATTAGTTTTTTGAGATGGTTATAGACCATTATTCCATTTTTTAAGCAGAGATCTTAGCTTATACCCCACCTACTCAAGTTAAAGTTCAAAAAATACTTGATTCCAGTTCATTATGTAACTGATATTTTGGAAACAGAAAACCAGTAAGGATTTATTTATTTATTTATTTATTTATTTATTTATTTATTTATTTCCCATCTGGGAATCTGGACAATTTGGCTATGCATTTATTTCAGTTTAATTTTTTTTTCTTCATTAATTCTTGTTTGCAGGGTGAAAATGTGAAAAAGTCTTTCTTGACATAAAGATGCTCCTATTTACATTTACAGATAATGTTAATTATAGTCATGACTTTATCCACTTCAGTACTGCTTTTACCTGATCAAAACCACTCCTTTCTCACTGACTAGTGTGAAGCTCAAGACCATCAGGATAAAGCATCTAGGCTTAGTGATTTGCATAAAATAAACACTATTTGAAGTCATAGCACTCAGTTCAGTGCTCACTGGGGAAAGCTTCTCATAGATTGAACAGGCCTGGATTGGTTCCGTCTTGAATCTCAACAGTATATAGATTTTATATTTCTGTCAAATCTCAAATCTTTGGTACACTCTTCACTATTACTGTGGTCACTTTAATCCATGAATGCTCTCCTTCATGTTTAGGGCAGTGTTAGGGTGACAGTGGGCACAGAGTGATGCAAAATCTGTAGAAGCAGTGATGGTAACAGGAATAAATATTAAATGTGTACTAGATATATACAGATTTTCCATTCCATTTTTATTATGGACTGTGACTCTGGTAAACCTGAACACAGAAACTGCAGTGGAATGTCTCAGCAGAGGCAAGATGAAAGCAGATTCTACTCACCAGCACTCAGGCCATTCTTTCTGAGAGAATATTTCTCTTTCCTGACCAGTGGAAATTGCCGTCTAATTTAGGTGTGTAACATGAGCCACAGTGCCAGCCTACCAGTGTGGATCCTTCTGTCATGTTGCTGCTGATACCTGTTGGACGCTCCTAAAGAGGGTTTGCCAGGTCATTTGCCCTTCCTTCTTCAAAGATTTACAGAAGTTTTCCTATTTCTTAATAACCGTATCTTGTTCTGATCGTTTCTGCACTCTTGCTTCTGATATATTACCTCCAGCTTCTGCTTTCCTGCTGTGATTCCTGTTGCACATATTTAAGCCCCAAAGGCAATACGCGGATAAAATTATCATTGTCAGGGCACTAACTTCCATTCCCATCACTGCTCATTATTTACATTCTTTGTGTTGCAAATTACACATCAGCAAAGGAAGTCTAGTTTAATTTACCTACCTTAGAGTTATTCTCTGAGGTGTAATATGTTAATAAAGAGAAGCAAGTAATTAACAACTAATAAATTACACGACTAATAAATTCTGGTATGCTTTTTTTTCTCTTGTGGAATACATACATGAATTCTAATACTTCTTGTGCTGGTGTCAGCTGAGATAGAGTTAATTTTCTTCCCAGCATCTGGTACAATGCCATGTTTTGGATTTAGTGTGAGAAAAATGTAGATAACAAAGTGATGCTTTTAGTTTTCCCTAAGTAAAGTCTATAGGTCAAGGCCTTTTTCTACTTCTTACCTCACTCCAACAGTGAGAGGTCTGAGAGTGTGCCAGACGCTGGGATGGGGCACTGCTAGGACAGCTGACCCCAACCAACCACAGCGATATTCGACACCATACAGTGTCATGCTCACCATGTAAAGCTGGGGTGAAAAGAAATTAGAGGACAGTGGGATGATGGTGTTTTTTTTCCTGAGTAGCCATTGCATGTCATAGAGATCTGTTTTCCTGGGGGCTGCTGAACACCTGCCTGCCCATGGGATGAGTGTGTGAATTCCTGGTTTTGCCTTGTTTGTGCTTGTGGCTTTTGCTTTACCCATTGAACTGTCTTTATCTCAACCCATAGGTTTTCTTTATTTTACCCTTCTGATTTTCTCTGGCACTCACAAGGTGAAGTGTGCAAGGAGGGATATGTGGGGCTGAGCTGCCAGCAGGGCTTAAAACACTTCTACTCATGGTGTATATTCAGCACCCTTTTTAAAGTCTTTTTAGGTGGTATTCACTTGATAAGATCAGCAGTAGGTTTAGTTTTGACTAGAAAAAAGTTCTTTACTGTGGAGGTGGTGAGGCACTGGAATATGTGAGGCACTACCCCATCCCTGGATGTGTTCAAGGCCAGGCTTGATGAGGCTCTGAGCAACCTGGTTTAGTGGAAGTTGTCCCAGCCCATGGCAGAGGGATTCGAACAAGACCATGTTTAAGGTCCTTTCCATCCCAAACTATTCTGTGATTCTAAGATTCATCTCACTGAGTTTTAGACCCCAGGAAGTATACAGTACAATTCATTTTGTCAAATTGTAGATCTTTGTAGGAGGGGTTACCTCAGACCTGGATAACAAATTTAGATCAGGTGCCAGCTTTGATATGGGCAAGATTGTGTAAATTACATCTACACAGTGTGGATCAAATGTATTCCATCCTGTTAGTTATTACTTGACATCCAGTTACCATATTTCTACCATTATTCTGAAAATGCTTCCTCTGTCACATCTGTTTGATGGGATGAAAATGAGCAGTGCTTTCTTGATTTTCTTCTACATTTTTTCCCTTGAATTGGAGAATTCTGGGTGGGATGTTGCAAATTAACACAGAAACGCACATTTATTTATGTATACCAAGCTCACGTATGCATTAGCTGTTAGGCAACATCATCACTAGCTTCCATGACCTGCAAGCCCGAAGGTCACTTGAGACATTTCTATTAATCTCTTATGGGCCTATTAAAAATAACTCTTTTTATTCATTACCTAGTTCAGGAAATCCTGGGATTTATTTAGATTTTCTCTTGCATTTCTTAACCAATTTAGATTACTTTTAATTAGGATTTTTCTCTTATCAATACCCCAGAAACATAGCTGGAGAAATAGAATATGGAAATATCCATAAATTCATAACATTGAGGGTGTTTGCTAAATATTCCTGGACTGTTGTATGAGAAAGCCTTCTATAGTCACATTTAGTAAGTATTTTGGTTTTTAAAATCAATTTATGTAATAGTTGATTGTGACTTTTTTTTTTTTTTTTTTTCTGTAGGTGAGTTGAAGTTTGAACTAGACAAGAGAACTCATTCCAGTAGGTGAATTAGAAAAAGAGAATTACAGGTCAACATTAAAAAGTCAGAGTATTTAGTGTCGGACAACTGCATCTAGAGTATAAAAATCTAGTGGTGCTATATGCACTTAACTTTATGTACTGACTTATGGCAACTTTTGGGTAGAGACATATTGCTTTATTAGAAGGAGCTCTTACATCAGTTGTTATTTCACCACTATAAGCCTGGTTCTAGATCATTCTGTAACAGAAATGGGAATGAGGAGGCAAAATGCTCTTTCTTGTGCATGGAAAATTTCCCCTGACTTTTCAAAAGCCATTTGGAAAAAAAGAAACCCAAAACAAATACTACAATAAAACCCCACAAACACAAAGTGTTGTTTAGAATGGAAACTAGAGCATATTTCTCTGAGAATGCAGGACACATCACCAGATATTTATAAATACCTTTGGAATGAATTACAATTACCACTGTGTGCATAATGTACCGTACGCAAAGAATTCACAGCAAACTTATTTACTTGTGAAGGTAAAAAGGTCATGGGAGCTGAAAAATGGCTACTATTGCTTGGAAGAGTCAGAGAAACTAAGACGTGTAAAAGTGGACTTTATATCCATTCCTCATCAGATACTGGACCTGAAAAATTAGGTTTTGTTCTTTTTTTTTTTTTTAAATTCTGTACCCATTTTATTGCATGTAATTTGTATTTTTTTCAAGTGTAGCCATGTAAAACAGCTCCAGACATAATATAGTCTGGTCTTAATTGTGCTTGCATCTTGGATTAGGGCTTGATCTCATGCTTGATGTTGTTTGTTATTTGCCTTCACTGGACATTGGATCTGGCCATTGGGACTTAATTTACTCACACCCCTGTATGTGTTCCCGATACATATATTCATAACAAGCTTCATTAACCCTTTTGAGTGTATTTACATGTTAGTAGCTAATGCAGATGTAGTAAATTTAGTATTTCAGTAACAAATTTCTGCAAATTCATGAAGACATTTTTTACAGAAAATGATTATGTTGTGGGTTTCACCTCTTCAAATTGCTTTTTACCAGCACATCAACCCTGGTACTTCATTTCTCCTTTCACTGCAGTGCAGGAACATATATTGCATTTCGAAGAAACTAATTGTACTTTTCAAAGCAAACAGTCAAGACAGGTTTAATTGAACTCAATTCGTCAGCTATTTGCATTTCCCGATAAATGTCTTCACTTTTTTTTTCTCCAGAGATGTCCAAGACCTCTCCTTGCCAGGAGTCATGTTATTTTCTGTTGTACAGAAGGCTCCATGCAAGAACTAAGTATGCTGAGCATGGATATTGACAATCTGCTGATGTAATTGGTCTATGTCCAAAAGAGAAACTGGTATTCAGCATCTCATCCCTGCCACATATGTAATGGTCTTGTTTTCTTACAGAAAGTATTAACCCAAATCTTCCTTGGTGTAGAACTAGACTGGATGCCTCTGTGAAAGATATTTCCTTCAGGACTTTAGGACAGCCATTTGACAAAACTACAGCTTCCATTAGCTGAACTCCCCCAAATTCTAAAATGCCAAGATTCTGCCTACAGCATTCAGAAAATAATACATAAGGAGATAAGCAAAAAGGGTGAAACATGTCTCTTAGTGTCTGCAGATTGCTTCAGGAAGTGAAAATTAAAGTTGCAAAAAAATAACTCGAAAGATGAGCTACAGGGAAAAGCGGTGTGTTTAACAGGCTTGTTTGTAGTTGGTAATACTGCATCTAAAGGTTCCTACAAGCTTTAGGAATACACCTACTGAAGCTCCATGGATGTTGATGGTCCACCAAAATATCTGATCAGGGAAGTTTAGAAGAAACATCAAATAGCTGATTTATGGAAGTATGTGTTAGAATGTTAGCTGGAACTTAATGTAATGGTAATGTGAATTAGATTGATGAAGACTGATCTTCTTCTACGATGAAGATCAATGTAGATTAAAAAAAAAAAAAAAAAAAGTGAGAGTGAAAAAGATGTAACATTCAGTGAAATTCAAAAACCTGTAAATTCTGACCCAGTAGCAGCATCACAATTAGTCAGTGGTTAAAAAAAAAAAAAAAATTAAAAAAAAAAAATAAAAAATCAGGTATCATCTTTTCTGAGCAGGAATCATTGCCTCACTTTCCCTACACAGATATTAGTTTTTGAACAAATCTGGGATGAGGAAATATATAATAAAGCCTGTTTAATGTGGAGACACAGAACCACTTTGTGTATCACCATGCATTCACATACTCTTTCAGGCTCAACATGTTTCCCTGTGTTTCTGAATTGGGCTGTGCTTGGTTATCTAGTCGAAACTTCACACCTCATATAATCTTTCCTCTTCACAGTAATATTTTCAACTGATTTATCATGCTAAGTGAAAACAAATTGGCAGGCCTGATCTTATTTCTTCTTTTAATTCAGAAATCTTCATCTGTGGGGTAGTATCTCACTTGGATTCAGTCAATAGTCTAGATATGCTCAGCACTTGGTATTGTACAATTAATAAATTCTCTGTTGCAATATTTATTTTTAGAAATGAGTGGAAGAATATTTTTGTATCTCTCAGAGATATTCAGAAGACAGGGCTCAACTCATTAGCTCCAAATTTTGGAAAAAAAAAATTCTTGTATCCAGTTTTGCCTGCAAATCTGACTGTGCAAATCCATAATGGCATACCCAATCCTGTGCTTTGTTGCAATATTTAGTATTTCTAAATGATCTGTCTTGCCACACTAAAAGACTATACCTAGAAAAGAATCTTGTCTTAGGTAATTAGTCCAAGACACTGTAGGGAAACTAGTTGCAGAGGTAATGATAATGTGTTTTATCTCTTTGGGTGAAATTCTCCCAGCTACATATTGCCTATGAGACACATAAGTCCCTCTAAAATCCTATTCTGAGGGCTTGAGTGGGATTTAGGAGGTGCAAAACCCTTGCTCTGAGTTCTTACACATAAAGCCATTTTATTCTTAATTTATATTTAGGGCTTCCAAACCTGCATAGTCCCATAAGAAATATAAATCTTTAGTATTTGAAATACGCTATTACAATTTGCACAATTAAATGCATATAGTAATTTCAAAATTTTATGGATGAATTCACATATTTCCAGGTATCTCTTTTTTGAAATCAGCTCACAATTCTTTTTATATTATCTCCACCTTTTCCCACTCTACCCCTTTCTTTTTCTCAATTTTTGCTTCATTGTGCGTATTTAAGCATGCAGTACTTCTGCCCGATCTTTGAAAAGAAACTGGATTCCTGACAGAATTATTTTCTTTCTCATTCCATGTTTATTTTTTTATTTCCCCATTTTTTGTCTTTCTTTCTGACTGTCTTTTTGTTTAGTTTTGTCTTTTTCTCTCCTCAGCACTGTGATTTGAATAACAACTGGTGTAGAAAGAAGTTCTGCAACGCTTTTCATAAATGAAATTATCAAGTTTCTACAATTTAAAGTTTCTATTTGTAATTCTAAAAATCTTTTCCATTCCCCTAGCTTAGCTTGGGGCATAAATATCAGGGGGAGTTATTTGCTTTGCTTCTTGTTAATGGATAAGAGATAACTAAATGCTGAATTTACAAAATACTTGCCTGTTGTGAGTTTTATGCATAAGTACTATATTAATATTATCTCCAGATCTTAACTGAATAATATCTGCAAATTCAGTTCACCAGGTATTGGAAAAAAATCTACATTGTTTAACTCTACAGGACTTTAAAATGTTGTCCACAAGTATTCAGCATTAAAGCCTTTTTTCGAAATTTAAATTGTAAATTCTGAATTTTCCATGCAATGTTCTAGTCTGTCACACAGTCAGAAACAGGCTTGGAATAGAAAAACAAAGCAAAATTTAAAATATAATTAAAGTGAAATATTTTTCAATGGTGTTGGATGAAACAAAATCTAGCAGTTTTAAGGTGTAAATGATCTAGGTCAGGGAAAGTTGTTAAGTGATTAGAGCCCACGGCTTGTGTGTATTCTGATGCTAACACCATAGTACTCTGTGGAATTAGAAAAATCACCTTGTTTGTTTGTAGCTAATTCTGTATTTCCAGAGGAATCTATCTAAATTACATTTTCAGACATGACCAATAATATCAATAATTACAGCAGCAATTACCTAAATAAGGCTAGTAATGTCTTTTATATAGTATAGTTGATTGCAAAACATACAAAAGTGTTGAAATGTAGTCCTTGTCCCCCTGACGAGCCAGAAAAAAAAATTAAAGTGAGTCTCCTGTGCCAAACATTTGTGTGTAACTCATCCAAGGATGTCTATCATTAAGCAATGACTCAGGTGCCTAAAACCAGGTGAAAAACTTTCCTGTCTGGATGTCTTCAAAACCCTGCTTTAATTTTCCCTTGAACTGTCGCAATGGAGCATGAAAGATGCTTGACTCCAGTCAGAAGGCAGTAGAAATCAGAAGGCTTTATTTACAAATTTTCAGCCCTTTTATAACATGCTGTGCTTAGAAGACACGTTATTGGTCCATAGCACTAAGACTTCTACTATTGGCTGAGTAAGAGAAGTAGCAAACAACACCTGTTTTTATGGAAAAGGAATATTGTTTACATAAGGTTGTTTTGGGAAAAAGTGTTGAAAAGTTTCCCTTGAGAAGAGCTAGCTCTTCTCAAGCTCAGAAAATGTTGAGTCCCCACTTGAGCAGCTTGCTTAAGCTATTTTTTTTTTAAATTACTTTTTTTGCTGCCTAAAATTTTTACTGTAAGTTGAACACCAAAATTCCTGGTAGATATTTTTGCTCTGCCAAGGTGGTTACATAGCAATTTGAAAAGGCAGAAATTTTTAGTACATCTGAAGGTCTGGGAAAAGTTAGTTCTGCTGTTTTAGGCATTTTTTGTACTAGAAAAGGGTGGTTTGGTAAAAGCTATCTCTCTTCTCACAGGGCCAAAACTGGCATATCCCTTGTGTAAGAGGCTTCTTCATTCCTTCATCTTTTTGCCTTAAAACTGTACAGATGGGGAGAAGAAAGGAGGGGAGAACCATTTTTTTCTTCAGCAAGTAAGCCAGAAACCTTAATGCTGTTATGATTCTATAACTTGTCTTTGGTTGCCTTGAATCTTCATAAATATTTGGGTCACACCTTTCCAGTTTCTGCTGTGGATTATAACACCTCGATTATACCTCAATTACAACCCTTTCTTTTGCAAACCTCTTACCAAAGAGTGTTGACATCTCAGATGTTTGCCACTAGTAATCCCTCCCCTCTGTGTGACCTGCACGACTAGTTCCATGAGCTTTTCCACATGAAAGGCTGCGGATAACACTATTCTCATATATCACAGATCAGTAATGCCATGCCTATCTCACCAATACTCTGTTCTTTTTAAACTAGATGTATCATCTTTATTTACGCTGATATTCACACACCCTGTCTTCAAGGCAGTATAGAAGTCCACCGTAGCAATTCAATTCTCTTTTTCTCATTTTTTTTCCTCCTTTTTCCTTACATTCCCTTTAAAATACTTATTTGGCTCCACTATTTTAACTTGTTTCACTGTGTGCTTTCTTTTAGTACATTAGTACCACATTGACTTCCCTTTCCTCACCTCACATCTTCTCTTCCAAGTTCTGTCTTGTCCCTATAATATGACCATCAAAGAATGCATTTGAACACACTTTAGTCTGACATCAATAATATGACTTGTGTCTACTGCTTACCAAAGCAAGGCATTCCATTAATGACATGGAACATCAGTGACATTTACTGAGGTTATATAATTTTATTTTTATTTTCTTTTTTGTGTATTTTTTAGTGTGTTTTCCATTAAAAGCATACTCTGTTTTGGATCTCATCCTAATCAATAGGATTACCTAAGTTTTAATGTCCAAGACTGAAGTAGTCATCAAGAGTCCTTTTTACAGTCAGTGACAAAAGAAACCAAAGCCAACAGGAAGATTTTTGTCAGTTTAAAACTGGGATCCAGCAGTATGGATTGAGTCTCATTAAAGTAATTTTAAAATTTTTCTATTGACTGTCAAAGGAGAATGCACTTCAAATTGCAATAATGTTATAAAAAGTTATGAGAGATATGTGCCACTCCTGAATGGGAAACTGAAGGGATTTATTCTGCAGTGTTGAACTGTTATGTGAGAACACCCTTTTTTCAACCTCTGCCACAATTCTTCCCTCTAAAGGCCACCTGGAAACATGGTGTACTTGCATACATCTGTAAGCAAGTTTCTTTCATAAAGCTTGTATGCAATATGATTGGATACATAAATATGTCAAAAGTTGAAAGCTGAAATGCACCTTCCCTCAAAAAAACCAGACAAACAAGCCCCCAAAAAACCAAACTCCAGAAAACCAACAAAACAAAACAAAACAAAACAAAACAAAAAAAACAAAAACAAAAAAAAAAAAAAAAACAAAAAACAACAAAAAAAAAAAAACCAAGCAAAAGAGCAACAACAAACCAAAACCAATCAAAAAACCAAACAGTAGTAGGAGTGTTTTATTAGAAGTTGCAGAGTGCCTGAGTTTCCATGATATTAAGACTGAGATCTGTAAGAGTACTTTTTCTGTCTAACTGAATCAGGGGCTATCTCCTCCTCTCAGAGAAGTTTCTGGATTTTAAGAAGACGCTAAATAATTATAAAAGGAATGATTGCTTGTGAGAAGTTTTTCTCTTGTCGATAATCCAGGTCTTTATACATATACTCTGATTTAATGGTGGCATACTATGAAAGCCAGGAGACATCAGACAGGCAATATAATGGGTTAATATTATGTTGAACATTTATAATCCAAAAGGCTTGTATAAATGCATCACTAACATAAAAATCCAGTGGAATTTCCATGGCATCAACCCATGAGACTACACTGACATTTCCATTTCAACAAATAATAAAATCCATAATCTTTATGCAACCAGTGCCACACTCCATATGTTAGCTCCTATTTTATTAGCTCTTTATATTTTTTTTTTAATTTAGTATACAGAAAACAAAGTCTCATTCACATTGTGAATCAAAGAAATAGCAGCAGAGATAATAAAAATACTTCAATTTTGATCAAGAATCATAGTTCAGTTGTTACAGTCCTCTGTTAATGGTCTTGCATTTCTATACCCTACACTATGTCTACTTTTGAAACAGTGATATTGACTGAACTCTATATCATTCTGAGCTTGTTTTTCCTTCTGTCTAGACAGGACCCAAGAAAATACAATGACATTGTTATCGTTTGGACTTTAGTTGAATTTTGTCTGGAGCATTTTTATTGTTTCATTGTTTATTTCAATACCCAGGTTTAAATTTTTATATGAATAATCTATTTCACCGGTACTACACTTCAGGCTTGGTGTTTAAGATCAAATGAAAGATCCTAAATTGCCATCACTAAAATTTATTTCTTTTCAGCAATATCTCCTTGAAATGTAAACATCTAAGTGGGAAACCAAGTAAGGTAGGAAAAGTGATTAACCACAGATTCATGCAGAGGAAGGTGAGAGAAGAGGGAACAATGTACCAAAGAAGTGTAATTCCATTTCACTGTTTCCAGCAGGGTGATGAGTTTTAGCACTTGACCTTATGATCCAACTGTTATAGTCAGATTTATCCTTCCTAATATCCCATTCTCTTCCTGGGAGCACTAAATTTAGGCTCCTATTCAGCTGTGTTCTTTGTCCTGTCAATGAAAGGAAGAAATAAGCTCCTCTAAAAGACAATTCCGCTTATTTTAGATCTGACACAGCATCTGCAGGTGCCTTTTTTCTCTCCACTGAGTGTAATGGGAATCTAGGATGACTCAATTAGTCACCTTGGTTAAGTGACAAATTCAGAATACCTTCATCAAGCCTTTAATGGGTAACCAATTCAGTTAAATTGCAGCAGACATAGCTACGCTAAGAGATTTTGAAAACTGAGCACTGAAACTAGAAAGAACCTCAGGCATAGTTGGCAAGGTCATGATCCAGGGTTTCTGAGACTTCTCCATGGGAAGAGTGGATATGATAAAGCACCTGGAGGAACACTGAACTGATTAGAACATCAACAGATACTCTAAGACATTTCAATAAGTTATGAACACCTATAATTAGGCAAAAGAAGTTATTCTAGACAGGAAATGCCACATTTTCCTGTGTCATTCTTAACCAAATTAGTTCACAAGCAATCACAATTACAATACAAAGGGCCAGTGGATAAAAACCCGCAGTATTTTTAAAACTATGTTGCACTTTTTTAAAGCCAGACATTTCACAATAGTTATGCTGCTGGTGTGTTGTGGTCACTGGAAAATGATGCTAAATTTTTCTTGCTGGTCCTTTGTGTTACTTAGTCAGTTGGGTGGTATGATATCACCGGGGGCAGTGGACAGGGGACAGCTCTCAAACCTGAACCTTCATCTGCAAGTCCCTATTTTTCTGCATCAGTGGCAGGGCTCCTAATACAGCTAAGCGGGTCATTTAGGGCTTACAGTTAGGCAGTCTAAGCCTAGAAGAAGTTCATCTGGATGTAAGTTTTAACAGACAAAAATGTCTTTTTCTTACTATAATATAGCACAAGTACAGTAAGTTCAACTCCATGACAATTCAACTGCATGACAACAATGAAAATAATATAGAACAATAGTAGTTGCAAGTCCTCTGGAAACGTGTTTTTCATCTCTCTGTTTTAATATTGCTCAATTACAAAAAGGGAACGAACTGGCACAATTTCAGTATAGATTATGTACATTTTATCAGTAAAAGAGGCAAAATCCTCTGAGTTTTTCAAAAGAGGATTTTTTAATTGCCAAATCTGCATTCTTACCCAGGGACCTGAATAAAGATTTCCTCATTATTCCTGACAGTTTTGCCCTTGCACCAGGTGGAGGAAGAACACAGGAACATAGGAACTGCCACACCAGATCAGACCTGCAGTCCATCTAGTCCAGTCTTCTGTTGCTAATATTGGCCAGCGCCAGATGTTTCAGAGAAAGGTACAATAACCTTCCATAGACATACCCAGACTTTCCCCTGTGAAATTTTTGTCCCAACCCTCTACTCTTAATGCTTTTAAGCATGAAAAATGCATTTTGAAACATGAAGGATATACTCCAGACAGGTAGAGCATATCTGCCCCCAGATTATCCTTATTGCACTACTAACAGTACAAGAATGTTATTGTCCTTTCTATACAAGCTTTAATTCACCCTAGAAAACTTTAGAAACTTAATAGAAGTACCTAAGTTAGAAGCAAAATTGCTCTAAGCTACCCCTAAAGTTAATGATGCAAGAAGAGTCTTTTAGGTACTTGTGTCACTAATTAAAGTTCAAAGAGGTCTGAAATATTGTAAAAATTGCCTATCTTTCACTTCATAAGTATGGAGTAATACTCACTTTTTAGTTGCATTCATCAGGTAAGTGCCTGAAAACAGGGGAAATGAATGCACCTACAAGGCATTTGAATAAATTACTTATTGGAATTGCTGTCTGCAACAAAGAGTATGCTTTGAACCTGCCCTGGATTTGACTGGAAAAGAATTAATTTTCTTTCTAGTAGCTGGTACAGTGCTGTTGTTTTGGGTTAGGTAGGACAATAATGTTGATAATATTCTGATGTATGAGTTGTTGAAGTCATACCTACTATAAGTCAAATTCCTTTCTGTTTCCTGTGCTCTGCGAGTGAGCAGGTGCACAAGAACTTCTGTGGGAGCATGGGCAGGAGAGCTGACATGAACTGGCCAAAAGGATATTCCATTCTACAGAACATCATGCTCTGTACACGACCTGCAGGGAGCTGGCTGAGAGGGCCTGGGGACAGACTGAGCATCAGCCAGCATATGGTAAGCAGCTATATTGTACACCTCCATCTCTTTTTCTTTTTATTTTTCTTTCTTTTTTTTTTTTCCTCCCTTTTCATTTCAATGATATAATTATTGTTAGTTTTATTATTATTATCATCATCGCCATCATCACTGTTACCATCATCATTGTCATCATCCCTACCCATGTCTTATACTTTCTTCAGATTCTATGGAATGTGTGGTGTGCAAGCACTTTCATGGTACTTTTTTGCCAGTTGCCATGACAAAAATCCTTCAGCTCAACCAGGATGATTTACAGCTCTCTATAGAAAGTGAAATTCCATAATTCTAGATGTTGACTAGGTCTTGCATTTTCTCTGCATGAGTAGTGTAATATAAATCAGTAAAAGCATTAAATTATGATTGAGATTTACACAAGTGTTTAGAGGCATTAGAGAGAGAAGTACTTAGTGCTAGGTACTGAACAAAACACAAAAAGCTTTATGTTTGTAGGAACAAATAATTGTGTTGCATGCTTACTGCAGATTTTTTTCAAGTTAGCCACTTGAGTTTTTAGCTAAACGAAACTGAGGAATTTGAACAGATATTCAACCTCCCAAAAAGTTGATGACAGTAAAGGAAAGCAACAAGTCAGTGAACAGCTCAGCAGCAGAGTTATTTGCATTCATGTCAGCCATCCTCACTCCCAGACTTTAGACCACTTGCTGTGTATGTTGCACACATTTCCTTTAATTTCACCAGATGTCCATGTTGAATAGGAAGTGTCTAAGAACACACACTTGGTTTTTGAATGACTCAAGATAAATGGGATGAATGTCCCTAGGCTTTCCTGCTAAAGTAACATTGCAGGCGCCATTGACGTGAGGAAAGGACTGTGATAAAAACAAGTCAGCAATATGGACAACGAAACAAAAAGTAGTATGAAACTTAGGCCTACAATATGTACTTGGTAATCAGAACTGATTATTATACTACAGTCTGGGAGGTTATCAATTAGAACTGACCAAAAAGGGGGAGAGACAATGTATTAAATGATCGTAAAATATCTATGAATGTGACCCATTGTGAAAGAGATAAATGTAATATTAGTGTCCTACATGTTGGGCGAAAAGGATTTTAAGTACTCTGTGCTTGAATAGTTTTATTTGGATATTGGCATCTGGTAATGGTCACTTTATTTAAGAGAAGACCAGAAACATCAAAAGAAATAAGTTGACAAAGATAAGATGGTTTTACACTAAAAGAATTTGACTTAACTGCATGAAGGGTGAGAATGGAATATGATTTCAGTCTATATATCCAGTGATAAATGGTGGCAAATGGGACAATTAAATTTAAAGTAAACAGACTAACAGGTAGCATAAAAATGAATTTAATAAAATTCAATTACATTTTAAGATTAAAACATAGATGTAAGTTTTGAGTTTTCAAGCCGTAGAATAACCTCTTGGTAGATACAGAGTGGGTAAAATGTAGTTTTAAGATGTGAAATGATTTGTTTATAAGCAAAGCTCCATGTCATGACTGTATTAAAGACAGTTAATTTCAGATATTATTTTCAATCCTCTGGTTTCACAGTTGAGCCACCTTTATTTATCGAGTTTATGAATTTCCACAATACTTCTATAAAGGCTGTCTGTACATTTTTCACATTTTGTTGGTGACCAAATAAGAACTGAATTTTTTTTTTTTTTTTTTTTTGGTTTGAGATAATACAAAGTAGGTCACTGGTTAATTCCTGAAAACTGCACATTATCACAGACTGTTTTAATTCTTAAATTTTGTTAGAGAAAAGTATGAAGGAAGATCATAAGGGGGAAGAAAAGGAGGGCGGGAGGATTATAATTAGCTGTTACAGAAGCAGTGAAAACACAAGAAAGGCCAAATGTCACATCTCAAATATAAACTGGCAAATAAAAGGATTCATAATTAATTAATTTTATTTTCAAATAGCATAATTTTTAATTCTATCTGATAGAATGTTGTGTATGGAAAATACTGCATTCTTCTTTATCTTGATTTTTATTCCCAAACGTGAAACTAGAGGCATCATGCACCACTTTCCTGCATCTACAGCACCAAAACCTCAGGTGAGATGAAGGTGCAAGTATCTTGTCCATGCCAAGGTGCTCAGGAATGTGCTCAACAGAATGAAGATAAATATATGATATTAAGAACAAATCTGAAGGGATAGTCTACTTACGCATATTCCGTTATATCTGTGTTTAAAAACTTGAGATGAGACTCCTCAACCACTTCAGCATAATGAGACAAGTAGTTTTTTCAGAATTTTAATTTTCTGTAGTATCTAAGGCTGCAGAGTAGGACTGACCTTCCAGTGGCAGCTCATTCAGGGTAGCAGCTGCATTGTCTCACAGGGATCTTACGGTTGTGAACTAGAGCAACCACAGCTACCCAGCTGCCTAAAATATCCTAGTGGATGTCTCTTTGTCCTCTTTGGCATACGGCAGTTTTTGATGAGGAAAGAAAAGGAGACAGGAGGTGGTGCCAAACCAGACAGAAGTTTTTTATTAGGCAAGAACAGGGACACATCAAGAGAGATGAGGCAGCTGCGAATATGCCAGCAGCTGCATCTGCTCTCTGAATGGATAATAACATGAAAATGACAGGGCCCTCCAAAGGAGTAAATTTTTGGGAATGTCTGATCATTAATGCCTTGGTTATTTTCCTTCTAAAATGGGTTAGGGACTTCAAAGCAAAAAAAAAGGGCTTCTTCTACCCCTGAAGAATCTTTACATTTCCCCCTGATTTTTATGCTGTGGATTTGTGTGCATGGCAAATTTATATTCACTCTCTGATATGATAAAGTAATAATTTTCAATTTTTTTCATTGTCTACAGGGAACTCTTTGTGTTGTCTGAGGACTCTCAATGCTTCTATATTGCAACAATAAACATTCTAGTGAGCTATTTAACTGTTTTGTCCACAGACAGATGGATACATTGGATGCATACCTTTATTTTCTTTGGTGTTTTAGTGGCTGTCCGTCTCTTTTTCTTTTTAAATTCCAAAGTATTATTAACATTCAACAACTCCATTAGAAAGTCACAGGCAGTAAGAGCCCATCTGTGCCATGTTAACATTTAAGGAGGAAATAAAAGAGTAAAGTGGACAGGTGGAGTAGACAGCAGGAAATAGCACCAGGCACACAGCAGGTAGGGAGTTCAGCAGAGGAAAATGCCAGACATTTAACAGGTAAATGGAAGGGCAGTTGAATTCCTATGCCAGTCCATAGAGAGTGCAGTGAGGGAATAGTGGATGACAGAAATAGGAAGATGTCACATCTTCAAGGAAGAGGATTTGCTTTCATTGAGAATATTAACCCAATTAACCCAACTTCTGAATAATTATGATTGCCATACAACCTGACTTTTATTTCCTATAACCTCTTAGAGTTTTTCATTCTCATGCTCTGATATCCATGAGGCTTGGAGGGAAGTGCACCTGAGGAAGAGGTTAAGGGAAACTGACCAGGGAGAATGATGACCCTCAATCAAAGACAGAGACTGGTGGGCTGGCTTGGCAAGGAAAATGTGTGGGGTGATTTGGACAGGATATCACATAATGGGCAAAACAAGGCTGCATACGGTGTATCTCAGTTGGATGCAAATAGGGAAGTGTCAGCAGGACAACATTATGGGGATAGTTCCTCACATCCTTTCTGGGAAATCATCATGTCTGGGTGTCTCTCTGGAATGTCTGTACATTAAAGCACATAGCATGGGGTAAAAGTAGGAGAAATTAGAGGTCTGCATGCAGTTCAGGGCTACAGACTCATTAGGAGGGAGAGTTCCCACACCTGAAGTGGTGCAGTGAGTAGACAGAGGTTATTTAGGAAGGACAATCTGAAATGACAAGAGGAGTTTCCCTTGATTGGCAGGAGTAGTGGGAATGTTTTGATCATTGCCTGGGAGCAGATAGGTGGCATCTGAGAATGTGTGAGTTTTGATGAGACATCAGACAAACACAGAAGGTGTTGGGGGTACCTGTAACATCTGCCTCCTTCAGACAAGAACCTTCATGTTTTGCAAGATGTACTCATGAGGAATATCAACTGTCCTAAACAGCTGTTGGAGGGACAGCACAAGAGGACACAAACATTCCGTGAGGTTTTTGTGGTGAGTTTATGACACCTTTCAAATGGGGGGACTGAGGAACTGATGATGGGAGAAGATCTGCTGAACTCATGCTTATAAACAGGGGAAACCTCAGAGTGGATATAAAGATCAGTGTGGTGTAACAAACTTAATAGTAGTGACCATAAGATGACTGTTTCCAGCATGCTGACAAGAGGTAGCAGGGCAAATAGTGATATAACAGTCCTGAAATTCAAAATGGCATACTTCAGTCTTTTTAGGGTTAGATAAATCCATTTGGATACAGCCATTAAGAGAAAAAAATGGTCCAGGAAGGATACCTGTTTTAAAAAGATCACCCTCTCCAGTTTTAGGAGTGCTCCATCCCAATCAGCATGAAAGACCCATGAGGATGAACAAAGATAAACCTCAAAAGTAAAATGAAAAGTGTAGAAATTTGAAGTTAAAAAAGGTCAAGTCACACAAGAGAAATACTGAGATTGTGTCTGAGTGTGCAGGGATAGGGTTAGAAAAGCCAAAGCCCATCTGAAGTTAAATCTGGTAAAGGACATGAACAGCCACAAAGGATACCAAGGGTGCATCATTCTCAAGGAGAAGATGAAGGAAAATATGGGCTTACTGCTGAATGAGTCAGGAAAAGTGGAAAAGAAGGACGTGGTAAAGACTGAGACATTTAATTCCCTCTTCACTTTATTTCTTACTGCTAAAAATTTCTTTCAAGAGTCACAGACTCTTGAAATCAGAGAAAAAGTCTGGAAAAAGGAAGACTTGCTCTCTGTGGAAGAGGGTGATCTCAGGAAATGTATAAACTGGATACACACAGATCTGCTGGTTATTCTTTGTCTTGACTTTTGCAAGGCAACTTAAAAGAGGAGTATACTGGAAGCACAATTTGTGAATCAGGCAAACAGGTAAAATCTCAACACTTTAGTTGATGTGCCGTGGGATCTCTAGGTAACCTTGGACAAGCCTCTTGAAGCGAGTTGAATTAGCTACCCAAATACTATTGAGAGTTAAAAATCGAAGTTAATAAATATGCCAAGTCAACTGCAACAAACTGCCTGTTACAAATGGCTGTGCAATCAACAGAGCAATGATCACGTGTCATTTTCTGTCAGAAAAGCAACTGAAACCCCTAATGTTGTATGGGCAGAGGAGCAGGGGAGTAGTGTGATTCAGGGGTCTGAGACACTTTCCTAATATATTTATATGTCCTAACTGCAGTGGTCTTCAGGTGTCTCTTAATTCCTGTAATAACATCTAAAATTAGGTGGATGAAATCCAGAACTGAGTTTCCTCTGTTTCACCTGAGGGTGCTCAGCAGCCTTGTACTAAATGTGGACATAGATTTTATTAAGTTCATTTTATTACAGGGTTCCTATGTTTCAGATTCTTCCTTGAACTTGTATAGTACCAGACTATGGCCCAAGTCCTGGCCTGTATTTCTGCACCACTATTAACATCTAGGAAATGGCAGGCGTGATGGCTCTAAAGCTTGGCCCTGATGCAGATAAGTTCCTGTTGAAAGATACATGCCAAGTGAGCTGTCACTTGGCTTCACCCCTGGAACTGGCAGAAAGAGAAGAATAAGACTCGGCTAATTTATCTTTTTCAGTGGGGGCAACATTATTTGTCACCTTGCCATTTGGCTGTTCTTGTGCTCTGGCATGCGGTGCCCGAGTGTGTTTGAGTGAGGCGTGATGGCTGTGGGGTCTGGAGTTTCGCGAACAGCTGCCAATCACTGCCTGGCTACGGAGGCAAGGCACTATGGAAGAGGAAAAGGGCTGGAAGGCTGTCATCTGACAAATTATTCTGAGGGAAAAAGTGTAGACACATGCAAGGTTCAACTGGAGAGACTCTGTAGATAAGTTTAGAATGGGAATCAGAAATGTATGAATAACACAAACAGAATATTTGTTGCACGTGTTCATTCTCTTCAGTTATCAGTTTGCTGTTATATTAAAAAAGAATTGTTTGTGCACTCATGTTTTTAAACTTTTAGTGTCTCCACAAGCAAAGCTCAATAGCATATCTGCCTGAGAAAGTATCAGAGCACTTTGCTAAACTGGATTCTCTCCCTTTGCGACACGCTGGATTTTAACATTGGAACACAACAAATTCAGTATATTTTTCCCTATAGCAGTATATATTTCCCTATATTTTTCTTAATGTTTTTATCATGTTTTTATACGGACCTAAAAATTCAAAATCTAGTATAACAAATCTTATATTTGATGTGATTTTATTTGCCTCAAAGCAAACATTAGGATTTGATTAATTGTACGAGAAATTTCGTTTTGAAAAAGAAGAGGAGAGGAGAGGAGAAGAGAGGAGAGGAGAGGAGAGGAGAGGAGACGAGACGAGACGAGACGAGACGAGACGAGACGAGACGAGACGAGACGAGACGAGACGAGACGAGACGAGACGAGACGAGACGAGACGAGACGAGACGAGAGCTCAGTCTCACAGGTCAGATTCTACTTTGAATCTCTATTTTTATCCATCTCAACATGCTAAACAAGTTTCATCTCACTTTACTGTAGGCTCTTAATGGCAGTGCCTGAATTAGGAAACTGACCCTTAGGCTTTTCTGTACTGGGGAAACACAAACCCTAGAGGCTTCAGATGGACCTTCTCTCTCCAGGGAACAGCACAAGGTCACAAACTGTGAGCTGGAAAAGTCCATTTGGTACCTAATTATTTAGCATCTATTTGTTCCTAGAGGAGCCCACGGTATCACTACCCCATAGCAGCAAATTTATAGAACTATAGAGAACAAAAGAGAACAATAGAGAACAAAAGAGAACAATAGAGAACAATACCAGCAGGCACCTTCTCCATACCTAGACTCTAAGGTAACATTGCAATGTTGGGGTTTATTACTAAATATCAGCCTTAAACTCTTAACTTCAATAAGAAATGACTGAGCTCAACACAGGAGTTTGGGTTCTTTGGAGTGGAATGTTTTTATAAACTTCTTTTAAGCAGCAGTTTCTTTCTGTGAGACCATGGGGCATAGATGCAGATACTTGCCTTTTTCTGTAGAGTTCACAACAAAACTTCTATATGTCAAAGGAAATCAATGGTACTCATGAACCTCATTGTGTTGTTCTGTCACTTGCTCTGTTATTGAACTTTCCTGCAGTGCTCTGAGCATTTAAAGAACATGAGAATGTAAATGAGAATTGTTATGAGAATAAGAACAAGTTTGGGGAGCTCTGAGGGTTCCATAAGATTTGAACAAAATTATAAACCATGAAAGAAAAATATTTGCCAGATTCATCTGAGAATATAGTTGACTTGTAATGGGATACAAAAAATATTCCTCCACTCATTGCTCAACCTTGTGTCACACTTCTCCTGACAGCAACAAATGAAGAAGAAAAAAGCCACTGATGAAGACAGAACTTAGCTAAAACATCTAAAAGGGAAAGGAAATCGAGATTCTCTTTAGAAATTGAAAATATAATGGGATTATTCATGGCATCTTATGACTAATTTTATGTTTCTTAATCCACACTGACTCATTGAAACTCAATCAGAAGGAGTAGTGGCCTTGCTGTGGTTGGTGATATAGATACTCAGCAGGACATTGTCCCTGCCTAGAAAGTCAACATTTCAACTAGATGCACTGTTCGTTCTGTTTTCTAGTTGGGCAACCAGGGCTTGGAGGGATGAGATGACTTTTCCAACGTCGGTACTAGAGCTCAGAACTTCTGCAGCATATTCTTATCCTTAGTAAGATCTGAATTTAAATAGGATTTCATTTTCTTTCAAGATAAAGGATATAAAATACTTCAAACTACCATCCAAGACCTTTTAAAATGATCTGCTACTGTGACAACACTTAATTGCAATTAAGAGTTACTTTCAACTCCATAGTTCAAAGGATTCTGCCTGCCTTTGAAGACAAACCTGCTGCTGAAGTATGTTTACACTGGTATTATTTTTCATATCGGTGACATTTTGCAAAGACAGACAGACAAATAAACTGATTAAGTGATAGACAAACAGACAGGCTCAGGTTATTGATAGTCAGAACCTTATTTTCCCGTTCTCACCTAGAGGTGATTTCTCTTTCCCTCTGTCATTGCCAAAAGGGTTTTCTGTTATGATGCAGAGAAAAGTCAAAGTATGTATCTGTGAAAGCACAAATATTAAATTAGAAGATAATGAATAACTAAAAGAATGTCCCCAAGCTATTCCTTACAATATTTTTTTCCTTTAATTCAGATAAAGACTGAAAAGCCAAATCAGAGCTTGAAAACTCATGAGCTTTCTTTTATGTTTATTTCTTGCCTTACATACTCTTTCTCATATATTAGCCTTATTTTCAATGTCTGGAGAGATTACTAGTGGCTAGATCTCCAGGCAACACTCTGGAAGACTTTAGATTTCATATAAATCGTATGTCATATTTTGTCATTCCCATTTTGATGTCCCAGACTTCATAGGTCATCTCAGTCGATGCCTCTGTTCAAGCAGCATAATCTTGCCTTTAATATATTTCAAATTGAATGCTTTGTTATCATGTAATTGCAGAAGTGGAAACAACAATTTAATTGTATCAATAATGCTAGAAAAGAGGGTTTTTTTCCATAATCCTATGAGTGCATTTTCTTTGGTGTGTGGCACAGAAATAATTTGTGAAATGTTATTGATCTTTTTCCACCCACCAAAAAGAACAGAAAGAGCTTTTTATGTCAAAGGACACAGATTAGTGAAAAATGATGTGATACCACTTTTGCCATCCTGATCTCAGTATAAATGGTTTTCAATAGTTTGTGATTCAAATTGGACAGACACTATTATCAGACACCAATTTTTCTTTGGAACTCAACAAGATTGAGAGAGGACTTCATTTACTAGTTGCCTATTTTGACTTATGCCGTTTTTAAACAAGAAATTTCTCAAAAGAGACAAGCCTTCCCTACACTGCTAACAGCGCCAAATATCTTGAGTACCAAAGTCAGACACGCACCCATGGAGTACTCCCTGAACAAAGGCTTAGTCTACATTCCCTAGAAATAAATAAGAAAGGTAGGAATTTATTTTTCTATCTGTTAGAAGTCGCATCATGGCGCTCTTGACTGGGTTATATTTAAAGGAAAAAAAAAAGGTTCACATGACTAGAATAGATTTTCACAGCAATTTTTTTTTTTTTTTTTACTTACACTGGAAACTCCTTTGTTTCTGAAAACCTAGCTCTAGACAAGGATTTCTGAAAATTTGGACTTTAAGACTTGATTAAAGAAGTCAGTGTCAGTCATGGAAATATAACCCACTTTGCCCAATTCTTCTTCTTCAGTGCTGGTGCCTCAACAATCCCTGCAGCCTTCAAATCCAAGAACATGTACACCCACATGCATTGTGTTTCTTTATGGAAGACCTTGAGATGGGTTGAATATCTGTACCTACTCTTAATCTCAAGACATCTCACATCCTAACTGCAAGCAGATAATGAACTGTATTTATTTATCTATTTGGATCCTGAAGTGTTGTTATCAATGACATATGCTATTGCATTTGAATAGTATATTAATATATACATTCATTAATATACTATATTAATATACTATTAATATAGTATATTAATATATGCATTCATTAATATACTATATTAATATACTATTAATATAGTATATTACTTGCAATAAACTCACATGATTCTTCAAGTCCCATAGCACAAAGCACACAGGCTTTTTCTTACACAGACCTGCACTGAATTGAATTATTAAGTTCCACTGACGTTCTATACAGAACGTTTGCTTTACATTTTGCTACGTTTTTCTCATTGCATTTTCCTATGATTTATTTATGACAATCGTATGCATATAATATCTATGCTCTGAAGATCACATTGCAATGACTGAACTGGCATTCCTGGAAAAGTTCACAGTGATGATTCACAAGTGATTCACTCTCTGTAATGCCCTTTTCTCCTCTGAAGTGAGTCCGTGGCATCCTGTGTTTGCTTAGAGAGGCACTGTCTACTTAAATCTGCACCTCGTAATTTTCTAGGACTGGCTTCTACAAGTGCATAAATAGCTATGCAGGAATTTTAAAAGCCTGAATGCTGAAACACATCTCCTCATTATTTTCTTCTACAAATTTATAATCATGTAATACATCAAGACAAATGCGATGGATTTGTGTATTTGTGTTCAGACTGTCTCTTTTAGGTTATACTTAGCATTTGTCCAATCAACTCAAAATATTCTAGATGTCGGCTTGCCCCTGCTCTAATTAAACAAGAGAAATGACAGCCCAGCACAGACAGGGTATTATGTACTAGCATGCTGAAAACTTGCAAATATTTTATCAGTGAGTAAGGGCTCAGTGTGTAAGTGTAGACAAAGCAGACAACTGTCTGCACAGCACACTGCTGGGGGTATGGTACAGTTGGGAAATGTATCCTCTGGCTGTACCTAAAAGTTCATAAAACTCAGCAGCACTTGTGGAGAAAACTGTGTGTGTACAGGGCTGAAGATGGAAAAGGGGGGAAAGCCTTTCACAAAACATAGGAGCAGCAAACCATTTGTGTGGGTAGATGGTGATAGAAACACAGAATCACAGAATATGCTGAGTTGGAATGGAGCCACAATGATCATCCAGTCCAACTCTTTACCCTGAACACAACCATCCCCAAGGGTCAGACCATTTCCCTGAGAGCATTGTCCAAATACTCCTTGAATTCTGTCATGTTTGGGGATGGGATGTGGCTACTACTCTGTGGAATCTGTTCCAGTGCCCAAACACCCTCTGGGTGAAGAACATTTTTCCAATATCCAATCTAAACCTTCCCTGACACACTTCAGGCTAAAGTGACTGGTTTAATGGTTTTAAACTAAAAGAGGAGATATGTAGATCAGATATTAGAAAGAAATTCCCTAATGTTAGGGTGGTGAGGCCCTGGCACATTTTCCCAGAGCAGCTGTGGTTCCTCCATTCTTTGAAGTGTTCAAGGCCAGGCTGAGTAGGACTTGAACCAACCTGATCTAGTGGAAGGTGCTCCCACCCATGGCAGTGGAAGGTTGGAACAAGATGATCTTTAAGATCCCTCCCAACTCAAGAAATTCCATGATTCCATGCTTTTTCTAGGGTCTTCAGGCCTAGAAAATTTCACCCCAGCTGTTCCTGCTCCTGTCTTCTCTGCTTGTCTGAGACCCTGCCCCTGATCCTTCTGGAGAAGTTTGGCTTTTAAGCTGAAATGCTTTTAACTGGCTGGATGTCATAGTCAGAGGAGGGTGTTTTGTGGCAGGCTCTTAAAGGATATTCTGTCTCTGAAGATGCTGTTGCATTTGTGATAGATTTTATCCTTTCTTCTTCTCAGCTCACAAAACAGATAAAGCAGATAAAACTTGTCCATGTCATATGCGGTTTTCAGGGAGGCAGAGGAGGAAGAAAAACAACCAGTTCTTCAAGTGGTCACCACAGCTCCTGTGCAGTTCAGCTGCAGTACCTACATGTATATCTCCTTACACAATAACAGCTTTATAAGGGCTGGAAGATAATCTCAATCACAGGCAGTCAAAATCAAAAATATTCAGATGTAGATGATGAGTATCCCTCAGGAACTTCTACAAGCCAGTTTCAGTCCTATCCTATGGTACTGTGCTGGGACCCCAAGGACACACCTTCCACCTCTTGATTGTTAGACTTCCTCTCCTTTTGTGTCTCTCTGGCATATACACAATTCTTACAGATGCTGACTGTGTTAGGGTTTTGGTGTGCATCTTATTGTAACATAGGGTGGAAGTGTAACAGGGTGATTTCATTTGGAAGGAACATCAGGAGGTCATGCGGTCCAACCTCCTGCTCCAGCCAGAGTCATCTATGAGGTCAAATTGGGTTATCCACGGCTGTCTCAGGAAGACTAATATTTTAATTAGAAATAATAATTTTATCAAGCTTTTAAAATATTAGAATGCTAGATCCTAAGGCTATTCTTTCACTCAGAAGTTGCTTGAGCTGTTGCTGGCATGGTTGTAGAAGTTTCTAACCTTTCTGGATGTCTTTCTTCTTTATCCATATACACTCACCCTCCACGGAGCGCACACAGCACTGATGACAACCCCTCTGTGTGGTGTGATATGTGACCTATCAACTCAAATATTTCCAGGTAAAAAATACAAGAAAGTTGTAAGTGAAAATGTTCTACTGGGGCTTTGGTGGGGATTTTTTGTTTGGTTTTGTTTGTTTGGGTTGGTTTTGTTTTTGTTTCTTTTTTTAGTGTATGCAATTTTTTTCCCCTAATTTTAAGATCTGGATGGAATTTCAATAACAGAATCCATGTGTAAGGCAGAAATACTTTTGCTCCTGGCATTTTGTAAATGAGACCTGAAGATTCAGTGGCAAGGTGCATTCAAGAACTACATAAATTAATGCTTTTTTCATTAACTTGACAAGACTGTTTGCTTTTCTGTGGCACCTCCAGATCCTGCAACACAGTGTTGTGATGAGCTGAAGTTCATAAACAGATTTCAGAAGGTTCACATTTTTCAGCGTCTAGTCTGATGAGCCATGGATTGTTCGATTGTTTCATTCTTTGATTTCTTTTGGCAGAAATATAATGAAAACCAATAAAATATGCCTCCAAAATGTAAATATTATTCACAGTTCTATTTCATTTGTTGTGTTTATTTGTATTTATTTTTATTTGCAAATAAAAAATTTGATGAAGAAGAAGTTTCAATGCTTAGTTTCATCTAATACTACAAAGATATCTTAACTACAGTCATTTGCCACCTCTAACATTACAAAAGATAAAGGTAATAGATAAATTAAACTATACTGCAATGCATAAATAGACTCCAGTTGATTCTTAATGTAACTCAGTTGACTTTGGTACGAGTTGCACTGGAGGTGAACTTGGCTGGACGTTTATGCAAACATAGTCTTGAAAAATTAAGTTTATAATGCAAACACTCTTGGGAGGTGGATTTGATACATAGCCTCTCATAATATTTGATTAGGTTTTATTTCAAATGTGAATTTACTATGGTGTCTTCTTTGCAATCTAGAACTGTTTCAAGGTTCAATAATTTTGTTTGATTGTGTAGTGATGCAGTCTCCAGAAGATAAATAAATGCAAATAAGGGAAGCAATGAAGAGCCATGTATGTGATGTAAGAGATCAAACAAAGTGCCTGAGGGGAGTGAGCAAAAGAGAATAAAAGAAAAAAAAAAAAAAAAAAAGCTATCATACAAAGGAAAATAGGATAGACCCAAAAGATCTATAAAGTAATTTTTCTGTCTCATTCACACTTACAGATGATTTTCCCTTGCATTATAACCTCAAATGCATTAATGCATTCAATTTTTTTTCTTTTTTCTTTCTTTTTTTTTTTTTTTTTTTTTTTTTTTTCTTTTTTTTTTTTTTAATTTTTATTTTTATTCAAAGCTCAATTATATCCATCATTTCTTTTGGGACATCTGTACTTACTTCATTAGAACACACAGATGAGACATATTTTCTTGACATCTGGCCTGCTCATTTTTTTTTAGTTGCGGTTTTTCTTTAATTGTTTGTTCTTGTGTCTCACTGTTGTTCAAGGTTAAGCTAAGAATAGTATGTGATTCATCTCACCAAATTCCAAAGGTTTTACTTTAGGATAGGCTATCCACTCAATACCTGTGAAAATGGTAAGGTGCTTTTAGAGCATTATTCCCTTCATACTGAAATTAGGACCAGACAGGTCAGACGGATTGCTTTCTGCGAGTATCTTCTTCATTGTTTTAAGAAGATGAGATTCTGCTGTTCAGTGCCATTGGAGATACCCTACAATCCTACCTGGTTTTCAGTTGTCATTCCCGAGAAACTTGTATCTCCCACTAGACCTGAGTCAGACTGGCCAATTCTGTGTTGATTTCTTGGGTCAGTAAGCATACCTAGAACAGCATTGTAAAGTTTTTGCAACCAATCACAAGTTATGGTTGAAAGTCCCATTTATGTTTTGCTCAGAAGGCATGATGATTAATTTCTCCTTGTGCTGTTATTTTTGTGCTGTTTTTGAAGGTCACTGGTCACAGAAGGAAAATTAATCTGTAGCTGAGATCTTAAAAAGGCTGAGTCATTTTGTGCAGGAGTGGTGACATTCAGGTGCCTAAAATAGGAGCACCTAATGTCCTGTCATATCTCCTGGGTTATCTTGCCTGGCGCATCAGAAGGAGCTTCATTGCATGTGTGCCAGAATGATATGGATGTCAAGTACGTTGAAGATGCTAAAAATTATCCAAGCACCCACTGCTACGAACTTTACTCACTCTCTACATCTGTCTACTGATCCAAAACCACCTCTTTTGTGGGCCTTGGCTAGGTTGCCTATAGGTAGGTGGGCTGTAATCAAACCAAGCTCTGAACAAAAGCTCAGGGCTTATGTGAGGGAGGGAAGAGTGAAAACTTGGCTACATCACAGAAATTTTAGGCATTATGTTATGTATACACACACCAGCTTTTCCAAATCTCTGACCACCTAAAAATGGTTTACATGTAGCCTAGTCTTCATTCACTGAAACTGAAATCCACGGAAAATGTGTGACAATAAAGAGCTAGATACAACTTTTAATTTACTATCTTATACAAGGTAACTAACTCAGACTAATGCCTTTCCTCAAAAATGTTAAAACCAATGGAAGATTTGTTTTAATCAGACACAGGTTGCTCAGGTTCAGAGGCTTTTATACTCCTTTCTCTGCACTCTTGCCAGAGCTTTCTACCTTCCCAACACAAGGGCAATTCAGGCTCCACAGATGATTCTGAATTACCAAATATTTTACAAAAAGTTGTAACTAATAACCAGTACAGTTCTTAAAACATCACAGAGAAAAAATTATTTAATAATCCTGGAAATTAATGAGTCTTGGCACCAGAAGAGATTTAAGTTCATCTCAACCCTCTTTGGTTCTATAAACAAAATAATCTTGATCTAGCCTTCCTAAAATCTACAGAGATCTTGTAGACTTTTCAACTTCTCAGTAAAATGCATTTTTCACTGTCACAGCAGTACATCCTAAAAACATACTCAAGTGAAAGACATAAGCAGAGCCTGGCAAGGAGAAGGAAAGATGGTGAAGGCATTTAAGGATTGAAAAAGTCAATTCAATACAGCTGCACCTGCTCTGGTAAGAAGCTATAAAACCCCAGTTCTTTATTCCTGTGACAAAACAGTAATGAGGGTAGGAAATGTCACCAGATTAAGCTGCTAGCAGCGATGTCACAAGTAGGGAAAAGAGACTGGCAGAGATATTAACCCACATCCTCATTACACTGTTAAGTGGTCCTTCTCAAATGACACTAGTTTCTGTTTATAGATTGTTATGTTCATTTCCAAGTTCTAATCAACAGCACTAGAAATTACATTTACAGCATTGTGTCTTCAAGTAGGATCCCTCATTGCACTTCCCCTGGAGAAGGTGCTCTGTCGGTGTGTGAGTGTGCCTGCACACACATACATGCATGTGCGTGTGTGTTTGGCTGGGCTATACCCAGAACGTGTTTCCTCAATATTTCTGAACACTTTCAACATTTTCATGCATATGGGACACGCAAACACTACATAAAGTTTCATAAAACAAGGTTATGAAAAGGAATGGCATATAGAATGAAGTATGATATGGTAGATAGTCCTTACTCAATGAGGAGTGAATGTAGGTCTAACTACCAGATGGCAGAGCTGAACACAAAAAATCCATGTGTGATGGCAGCTAGGGACAGCCATTGACATATTTGCTTTTCCAGCCAAATGCCTCAGCAGATGCAGAGTTTTACACTTTAACATTACAATATGGCACTAAAACCCAGGAGTTTTATGCAGGAATCAAAGACAATTTAAAGGGACACTGCTAAATTCTGCCCTCTTCCTACCATGGGGGTGGGGGGGGGTAGAGGGAGGGTGCTGAAAGAGTGGAAGAAAGGGGGTTTTTTTTCTACATTTACTGAAGTGTTTCCTTTTTATAAGAGAACAATGAGGAAAGAGAAAGAGATTAGTGATCAAATTGACAAATCTGTGGGTTTGTTTCTTTGTGCTGGTAGACTACTTAAAAAATACCCACATCCCCTCGCATTTAAACGACATAGCAATTTAGGATTCTTAAAATCAAGAAATATATATGGGATAAAAATCAGTAAATATATTTCTGAAGCTGGTAACCTAATTTCTCTGTGTGGTTATGCTTTTTTTTTCTTACTTTTTTCTATATTGTATCAAGAGAATTACCCTCTGTACTTAGTTCTGAAGTCAAAAAGTCGTACTAACATGTACAAAATTATACTGCTTTGAATTCAAGAGGGTCTTGTACTGCACTTCCAAGGTCAGACACAGGTTTTGTGGAATCACAGAATGGTTTGAGCTGGAAAGAACCTTAAAGATTATCTAGTTCCAACACCCCTGCCAGGTGCTGGAACACCTCTCCCTAGACCAGGCTGATCCAAGCCCCATCCAGCCTGGCCTTGAACACTTCCAGGGATGGGGTATTCACAGCCTCCCTGGGAAACCTGTGCCAGGGCCTCACCACCTTCACAGTAAAGAACTTATTCCTAATAACTCACCTAAATTTCTCCACTTTTGTTTTTTTCCCAGTACTCCTTTTCCTGTCACTACGGCTCCTGATGAAGAGCTCCCCTACAGCTCTCTCAAGACCAGAGTAGAGGGGGGGAAAATCCCACTCTTGAACTGCTGGCCATGACCCTTTGGGTGCAGCCCAGGATACTTCTGGCTTTCTGGGCTGAGAGTGTTCACTGCCAGCTCAAGATGTTTTTCATCTGCCATCAACCCACCAAGTTCATCTCCTCAGGGCTGCTCTCAAACACTTCTCCAACACACCTGTAGCTGTACCCAGGACTGCATAACTCTTGAGCTTTGAGTTGGTGACCCTTAAGTTCAGCCTCATTCTTGATCCCCTCTGCCCCCCAGGGCTCTGTCCCATGGGACTCTACTGAGAAGGTCCTTGAAGGTGCCAAAGTCTGCACCCTGAAGCCCAGGGCAGTGAACTCACTGCATGCCCTCCTCACTGCCTCAATTATCTCCAACTCCAACTTCTCATGGTCACTCCAGCCAAGGCTGCCTTGGAGCATCACATTCCCCACCACCTGCTGTGGGTGAGCACAAGGCCCAGTGTGACACCTCTCATTGCTGACTTCTCAATCACTTGTGTAAGGCCTTGAACATGCCCTCAAACACTTCCAGAAACAGGGCAGCCACAGCTTCTCTGAGCAACTTGTTACCTGTGTGTCTTTGGAAAACTAACTAGGTTGAAATCCTAGCAACATCTGCAAAACTTCAATTTCTTTTACTAAGACTGGAATTTCACCCTTAATGTTTGTGTGCCCCTGTCCTTTCCTTCTGGACTTTGTTTTCTTGTGTTCTTAGATTATAAACTCTTAAGGACAGAGACTACCTTCTGCTGTCTCTACCTACTGAAGTTAATGTACCAGAGCTGAAATCCTGGCTGGATATTAAAGCAATATTTTTATGTAATAGATGATACTGGAAAATGGGAATTTGCCTTGGCTTTCTAGAGAAATAATTTTTAGGACCAATTTTGATTCACTGTGTGTTTCCTTTGTACTTCTGGCTTATGTTGGCATTGGTTTTGGTGTGCAGGAATACTTTAAAAGGAAACTTGCAAACAGGAAGAGATTAGGATTTTGTGAGGATTTGAGTACTTGCTGAAAAGCTGAGAAAAGAAAACAACTTGTAGACTGAAATGTTTACAGAAAATGAGAGGAAAAGGTTAACTGTTCCCCTCATTACTCTCAGACTGAATGCAAAGGATAAATCACACTTCATGTAAAAAAAAAAAGAAGTACCTCTTTCTCTACATTGATCACAGAGAGGAGTTAAAATAGCTAGTTTGGCTAGATGTCTAAACTTCAGATGATGAAACTTAACCTAAGGGTCTTTTGGATCAGGTCATAAGATATTGCATTCTAACACCATAACATACCTTCAATTTTTAAACACAGTTTTCCATTGATTTTGAAGAGGAGCTCCTAAAGAAATCAATGTCACACTATTGGCCTTGTGCATACACATGCTCTTAACCAGCAAAGTAAGGCTTATAAATCTGGAGACTGATAGAGGAGGTTCACCATACTAACAAAGCTTCTTATCAGAACCTTCCCTAAAACATGCCCATCCTCCACTGAAGAGAGATATGTTCACTGATTAAAAGACTTTATCTACTCTCAGTCTTATTAGTTTAGGAAATTAGTTCCTTTATTAGCTTTTGGATTAAATACATAAAGAGGATACAATTTCATTTTCAATATTGTCGTAAGTCTTTCCACCAAAATGAAAGGGAAGCAGTTTCTGATTTAAATATATCTAATATCCTGTAACATCTTCTTCTGTGCCATTTACCTCTGGAAATGTTTAAAAATGCAATTCAAACTGCTTCCCTAGTAGGTTGCTTACTCCTGTGGGCACTTATATGTGTGTTTAACTTTAAATTCTATTGTTTTAAAATCCAGTCTCCTGGATTAGGAGTGTTGTAAAATTTGAATTTTGTATTATTATTTTCCTTACACACAATTTATCAGATGCAAGATAATAATCACGGCATTAAAATCTAGAGAGAAAGAAAAGAAAAGAAAAGAAAAAAGAAAAGAAAAGAAAAAAGAAAAGAAAAAAGAAAAGAAAAGAAAAGAAAAGAAAAGAAAAGAAAAGAAAAGAAAAGAAAAGAAAAGAAAAGAAAAGAAAAGAAAAGAAAAGAAAAGAAAAGAAAAGAAAAGAAAAGAAAAGAAAAGAAAAGAAAAGAAAAGGAAGAAAGGAAGAAAGGAAGAAAGGAAGAAAGGAAGAAAGGAAGAAAGAAAGAAAGAAAGAAAGAAAGAAAGAAAGAAAGAAAGAAAGAAAGAAAGAGAAAGGGAAAGAGAAACTCAGAATGCATGCTATATGATGCATTTTTTGCTGAAAAAAATCTTTATTTTCTGATCAACAGTCCCTTTATACAATTATTTCTGTAGGAAATTTAGCTGGATTACAGAATTTGTCCTTTTAAGCTCAAAAGAGCTAACAAGGCTGCAAGTCACAGAAGAAATGGGGTCTATTAATATATTTCCCACTACAGTAAACCCTCTATATAAAAGAGTTCATTTGTAGTACTCTATGATAATTTAGCTTTTTGTTGTATTTTGGGAGATGTAATGTAGAATTGTTGGCCAAGAAAATTGGTTTCTTAGCCAAGGTTCCTCTGCACAATTTTACTGTTAGGATACAGCACAGAAATCAAGTTATACTTTTCTTTCTTCTTTTTCTAATGAAAAAAAGTTGAATAAACTGGACACAAAAGTGACTGGATATACTTTATTTTTTTTCATTTTCATTGAAGCAAACCATTCAGAACAACATCTGATCGTGAATTAAATCTTTAGAAAGACAGAATTTTAAACTGATTGGTGTTTTGTGAAAAAAAAAAAAATACCCACTTATTTGTTCTACCAAGCATATTATTTGTATTTATGGACTGAAATGCAAAGTGAAAGAGAGGCTTGAAAGAAGATAATTTTCCCTCAATCTGTTGCAAAGATTTACATTGCCTGTGGAAAATGTCTGCCCCAGTCCTTTGGTTCCTATATCAGTAAATCATTACTCCAAAGTAACAACAGCAAAACTATGAGTTTAATAGAAATTTCCTTTTTTTTTGCTAGAGAATGGGTTCTGAAGAGATTGGAAGAATGTAGTCCAGACAATAACACACATCCCTTTACCATCACCACCTGTGATCACTGCAGCAAGAATTTACAAAGAGCTCCTCCTAGATTATTTCAAATACAATTCACTAAGGCACCTGAGGGCATCATAAGATCAGAGCCTTATCCTGGAGCATACAAAACTCCAGGATAAACAAGCAAGCAAACAAAAAATAAACAACAAACCAAACCACTCAGCAATCAAACCAACTTACTTTATCCTTGAATTATCTAAACAATTTCCATGATGACTTTAAAGGTCATTCTTATTTTCTCTCTAGCCTTGTTCGATAAATATTGCCTCATAACTACTGCATAATAGAGAGGAAAACAGAAAGAAAAGGGAAGAAAATTGCAAGGATAGAAAGCAAAATAAAGCAAAAGAGAGATGGAAGAAATAAGATACATTCAATTACTCCTGTGGTCCTGGTGCAGGGCCAGGAGCTGAACTTTGATGATTCTTTTGGATCCCTTCCAGTTGAGGATATTGTATGATTCTATGACTGCCAGTTATTTCAATTATCACTGATTTTGTAGACTCTTTCATATGTGAACAGTGATTTGCAACATTCACATTGACCATGAATTTTGTGTCTCAGGACCTAAAATTTAGAGAAGGGATAAGATTTAGAGCAAGGAAAAGAAACAAACCAGGAAGGACTTCAGTAGCATCATCAAAGGCTGCAGATACACTCCCTAAACAGTCAAGTGCAAGGACAAATCACCTGACTGATCTTATAAATATCATCTGATCGATCTTATATGATCATTTGTATTCTGCCCAGCCCGGCACTGCACGTGTTTCTGGCCGCATCCTGACAGCTGCATGTCTCTTGGTTGATTATAAATCCTCAGCAGCGATGAAAGGGATTTTTGATAAGCTAATAACTGACCTATCTCTGGACCTTCAATCATGTCCTCTGACAATGGATTACAAGGAGAGTAAGATACTCTGAAATATTGTGATTTTCCAAAATTGCTTAATTAAACTGCCTGGAATTTCTGGCCTAAAGTCTTTGTAACAGGATGATAAGTGACTCCTGGTGATAGAAAATTGTCTTTATGTAATTTCTGCTGGATGTCTACATTTACTCTACCAAGATTTAAGTGCAAATTTGGCTCTATAAGCATTATGGAAATTGACGAAGAGTGATGTGATCACCAGGATTAAATTCCAATTTAAAGAAATCAGTGCTTTCACCAGTTTCCAACATCACAGAAAGACTCAGAAGGTGCCAGTGTCCAATTTTGATCCCAATGGGGGTCAAAATTAACAGGAAGGAAAATGGAAGAAGTTCAGTCTAGTTCAAGGACTAGAAGTCTAGTCCTTGCCTAGACTATTCTTCTTGCCTAGGCTGCCCCTGCTTCAGTCTCATTGCTGTTTGCTTAGCATGTCTCAAGAACAAAGAAAAAAATTAGAAAATAAAATGTCAGACTACAAGAAGAAAATTCAATTACTTGAGCCCTCAATCATGCCTACAAGTAAAAGAAAACAGATCAATAGATTTTGCTGTAATGTGGCCCATTAAGTGTTTCTCCTTCATGTTGTATCTCTGTGAAGATTTCTATTTCCTAGAGATATATGGAAGAATTCACTGTATAATGTGGGGAACTGACAAGAAGCAAGAATAAAGTCAATACAACTGATCTGAGGAACTTTTCTTTGCGTGACAGCTTTATATTTTTACTACTGTTTTGCTTTTCACCTTCTGATGAGTGTATGAGTATTAAAAACTACACACAGAACTCTAGTATTAACCCTGTACTATATTTTCATAGCTCCCTTGACATTCCTTGCTGTCAAGGACAAAAAGGCCATCTAGTCTAAAGTCCTATACCATGTGGGCAATAAAGTTTCTCCTACAGACCTTTGTGCCAATCCAAACAAATTAAGTAGAAGAAAAATTACCAAGGAGTGAGGTGCTAGAGTCAAACTTGAGAAAGTTGTTCTGGTCCCTGCTTCTCCCTAGACCTCCTGGTGAAGGTCATTCAACTACTCACTGCCAAAGGTCTTTGTTTGCATTATGCAGACATTCCAAACTACATTCCTTGTGAAATGTATACTAAAGTTATATACAAAAGGTGCTGCTGATTGTGAAGTAAATTGATTTTTTATGGAGTACATTACTCAGAAGAAGTAACCTAATCCTGTCTCATTAGCCCGTCCCTGCAATCAGTTTAATTAGACTTTAAAAAAAAAAAGGTGACTTCTCAGTTTGGGTAGACCGTATGCTTTCAAAATGCAAGTGAATATGTTCATAGGCTAAACCAGCTTCTCTGTAACTGGTTAACTTGCATGAGTACAGAACTGAACTTCTGATTAAATATTAATACATCTGATAAGTCATAAGAGGAAGATCATATAGGTTGCTCAAAGCAGCCTAGAACTATTGTGTACTTTAGGAAAATATGTAGTTTTGATGCTAAATCTTTAAATAATGAATAAATCAACTTAGAATTCTTTTAAGCTATTTCAATTTTTAATAATTCATCTTAATTAATATGAAGAAATATTACTCTAATACTCAATATTTTCTGATTAATATTAAATGATATTAATTAAATTTAATTAAGGTTAATTGCTAGTTAATGTACTGTTAAAACCTCCAGCAGTAGCTTTGTGTTTTGTGCTTACTTTTTTTTTTCTTTTTTTCCCAAAATTTTTTTATGAACGTGACTGAAATTTTATGTTATGTTTTTCTGGAGGACCACCCATCCCTTCTCATCTGTGAATATTTTATAATCAGTTTTCTATTAAAAACATGCAATTCATCGACCATCCATTCTCTTAGATATTTGTGAATTTTTAAGATGTTTCTATAAATTTAATAAATAAATAAATAAATAAATCTTTCACTATTAGAAACTAAACTTCCTGAACCTTTAGGCACACATTAAGAAATTTATCTGGTGCATATTCTAATAACTGAGAACTCAGTAATTCTTTGTGAATAGAGCACTCCACTAGCCTTAAGTTTTCACTAAAAAATTGTCCAGCAACTAATCACATGGAATCTGTTTTTCTCATCTCTAGTAATCTTCTACCTTTAGTGCTCTGAAACAACCCAAGCTATAAAGCCTAATTCTGCCTTTTTTTTTTTCCATTATGTTTGTATTTGTTATGTTTGTGTTTGTTATTATTTTCTGGTGTTCATGATCCATAAATAACAGTAAAGAAGATTTTCTTTTTTTGCTAGATGCAACATGTGGAGAGATTAAAAACACACAAAAAATCCTTACAAATGCACAAACAAAAACCAACAAACAAAACCAGAACAACAAATGCATCCATTGTCTTTTCATTCAAAGTTTATTTACAGTTTCTGTTGGTGGGGGTGGCAGAAGATAAAAGATCTGCTGCTCAGAACAACCCAGTTAAAGCTGCTTTTATACTGAAATGCCCTAAGGCTGTCAAAAAGGACCTTGATTGGCATCTGGAACGAGCCATTTTCCTGGCAATGGTTTGGCATATCCCAGGATGGTATGTATTAGCATATCCCTGGATATTAGAAGTTATCATATGCCTTAGTAGCACAACTTGCAGATTTTGGACTGTGTTCATGAGAACAGATTTTTCCAACAAGTAACTTGCCAAAGGCTTGATATAAAAAGTACTTATGCCTAATGTCTGTCATTCCATCTATGCCAGTTCATTCTTCCTGGGCTGGACTGGATCCACCCTGGCACCTGAAATGCAGTAAACAATGTCACTAGCTACTGAAGACTTTGATGTGACCTGTGTTATTTTTACAGACACTTGCCGTAAGGATGGTGACTTTATATAACACATTATGTCTGACCAGTGGTCTGAGATTGTCTTATATTTTTATGGACCTCTTCAACTCAAAAAAATGTCAAAATTCTGTATAATTTGTATTTATCAGGAAATTGTCATCACTGTGAAAGAACACAGCTGCTGGTAAGTCTTCATTTGATCAACGGATACCTGCATCCTGAATATTTAAAGCACATATTCATATACTCTAAAGCACTTACAGTCGTACATGGAGCTGGGGAGTAAATACCTTTTTGACATTTCAAATCATACCAGAGTAACAAATTTTCAAACCAAATAAATTCTGTGTAGATAGTGAGAAATTTTGTCTTTGTGGGAGAGGAATGGATTGATGAAGATACAGACAGGCATATTTACTGATTTTAGAGGTATTAAAATTATTTTTGTGGTCTATAAGAAACTTTTAATTATGTCCCTCAGAATGGAACATGCTGGGGTTTCTCTCTGCTCATCCAAATTATAAAATGTATTTGTATAGATCTTATAATTTTAGTCTTCTGGATCTCTTTGGTAATCTGAATATAGAAAATAAATCTCATAAAGACCAAAAAAATCATTTGCTTTTTTGTATTATGTTGATTTGTGGAAATTTAAGGGTATTTTTCATGAAATAAAGTGTAGCTCTACCTTAAGAGAGGATCACAATTATCTCCCAAATAAGATGCATTCTATTTTCTTCTAGTCCTTTATTACAGAATCAGTAAAAATAAATGAGGGGTACATCTTACTGCTACTAATTCAGGCTAGTATAATTTAGGGAACAGGAGCAAAACTCTATCATCTCCAGAACTCAAGAATGATCATGTATATTTTGAAAGGGAAATATAATTAAAGTGGAGCAAAATCACATTGTTTTGTCAGTGTGACTTTAACAGAGCCAGGATTTTACCAATAATAAGTAATAAAAGCACAGATTAAATCATTGTTCAAACAGGAATCCCATGTCTGCTTGCTGATTCCTTAGAGATTGGTTATTCATAATCTCTTGACTCTGTTTCAATAAGGTTGGGAGTTTAGCTCAATATTTTTCCAGCTGCAGAAAGAAACTTTTATAAACAGTATCTGATTGCCCGTGAGAGAGTATGTGTTTTTAACCTACATGGTTTCCTCTCCTTTCTCAAAAGCCTTTCATCTCAGTGATTTCCAGAAAAAAAAAAAAAAAAAAAAAAAAAAGAAAAAAAGAAAAGAAAAAAAAAAAAAGAGACGCAAATGTGGAACTGATTTTGCTTTCCCATAAAGAAGCCTGTCTTTTTACAGATGATCTATGAAATCAAATGAGCATAATGCAGCCTTTTTTTTTTTTTTTTTTTTCCCATATTCCTTGGCTATTTCATCTGAAAGTTCTATTAGTATTATCTTGAGAGTATTTATTCACAATAAATAAATAAATGAATAATAAATAAATAAATTAGTATTTATTTGCAATAAATATTTAGACTCTTTACTTTGTTTACAGATGTTACACTTCTAACTTATCCATTATACTTGTTCTCTTAAGATACATGATGTCTTAAGTAGTGAATGATTTTACAAAGTTTGTTACCTTGACCATCTTTTTCACTTGAGTGTCTCTCTCTTAAGCTCCTGGGAAACTCTGAGTTAAAAGCCTTCTGCTGTTATTAAAATGTTGGTGGTATTGAAGTCAATAATAATATTTGTACTGATTTAATTGAAAACATGATCTTACCCCTTTGCTTGTATGTTTATAGTTGGTAGAAATTATTTGGGAACAGATTCTCGATGAGCATACAATGGGGTTACACCACCAAAACACAAAATAGACAGACCTCTGTGGATTTATGTGTTCTAGGGTTTTAAGGGAAATGCTCTACAGGAAGTGTGTAGAAATGCTGTAGTGTGGGGAAAGACAAACTTCCAACAACTTAAGCTGAGATAGATTGTTGCAGTACAAGGGCGAGATCGTAGTGGCTTATCTTGCCAGAGCCTTGAAATTAAACTTGTTCTGCAAAGTTGCATTTTTTACTATTTGGTACAATGTTGAGCAGGATCACACACCATAAAGGCCTACAAAACCTTCAGAAAACTCAGGCTACAGAGGTAGAAATTGTGCTGCAAGTAATTGTCACAGTTATTTCACAGATCACAGATGACACTTTCTGTGAAGTTAGATCTTCTCCAGTTACCATTATTTTTCAGACTTCCATAATTTAAGTGGAGTCTATTCATGCCAGATAGCTGTCTCAGGATTACAATGCTGACTTACTTGTTTACCTTAACAGAGTCCTAATATTTCTTCATGTATTTTCATCAGGGAATGTTTTCCATATAACAAAAGAGGTCATTGTTTGAAACAACTGAGATGCTATTCCCAATTCCCTCTCCTGTTTGATACCAAATAACTTCAATAAACTGTTAGAATATGGAAATAGTTCTCTGATGAAAGACACTCCAAAAATAGTGTTTATTTCATATAAAACCTCCTTTTAGGAGGCTCTAGCTTGAAAAAGAACATGTCTGTGTTATCATGCCCTAACTAAATGTTTTAAACAGTTCCCTGAAATATTATTGAAATAATGAAGGTTTTGACCCTGCTTCTGAATGGAAAATACAAGAAAGATACATAATATTTCATATTTACTTACATCACACTCATCTGCTTGAAAACACCTGACTCATCTTGGCAGGAGTGATGAAACTCCTCATTAAGCTGTTAAAAAGAAAGGAGAGGGAGGGAGAGAACTCTAATTAAGAGGTTTGATAGAAATTCTGACCCATAATAGATTGAATAAGCTTTCTGTTCAGAAATAATTCCTGGTACTAAGTGAGTCCACTGGGATCAGGTATATCTGATACTGCAGGTTGATAAATAAATGTATTTACTCTTTGGAAAAGCTTCAGGAGGAAGCTTGTTTATTTTCATTTTATTATTACAGACTTCAGAATACAGTTCAATTTTTGCCATATGGGGAAAAACCATTGAAATCTGTGGTTTTCTAAATTCTTTGATGAGGCGACTGATATATGCTTTTGAAGGGGAAAATTTCTCTTCTTTTAAAATATAGTTTTTGGAAACACATTTTAACTTTTCCTTCTCAAAGGAAAAATATCCCTTACTGCTTTAAAAAGATTTTCCACACAAAACAGCTGAGGATTTCACTGCTGGAATGCAAGTCTTTGTCACTCGAACCACATATTTGAGAGTAATGCCATTACCTGTTACAACTTGCACCATTTACTATCAAACAAAAAAAAGAAAAAAAAAAAAAACAGTTCCATACTTCCCAAACAGTCATCCTAAAAACTCATTGAAGGACATCAAGGATATACTTCTGCAAATCTGTATTTAAGACTTTTTTCAAAAGCAGGACAAAGGAAAGTGGTCTTCCAAAATCTGGGGTAACTAGTGGGTTTTGGTTATTTTTATTTTTTCCTGATTTTTTTTTTTTTTTTTTTAATCTGGTTGGTTTTTGTTGGGGGGGGGGGGGTGGGACTAAGGTTTTTTTCCTTCCTTCTGGCAGCACTGGTTCAAGAAAAGCTTTTACAGGTGACATTTGTTACCATTCAATGGGAGCAGCTGAAGGAGTTGGGGCTAATTAGCCTGGATCATTCTGGGAGTCACCATGCCTGAAAATGTCCAAGGGCATGTGGAAGTGGCAATTAGGGACATTTTTAGTGGTGATTTTGGTGGTTAGCTTAAATGGTTGGACTCAGTGATCTTGGAGGATTTTTCCAGCCTTAATGATTCTGTAACTCTATGTCTGTCCTCACAGAACAGAGTTTCTTCTTTAGTTCTTCCCAGTTGAGACATAATGACCTACAGGCTGATGGGATGAAAAATGTACAGGGTTATATACCTGCTCTGAACTCTTTCTGTGATTAAATTGTTTGTTTCCCTGCCTCTCATTGGTGCTCTACTGCTGTGGATATAATTTTCCCAACATGAAATCTTACAGAAAATATGCACAACATCAAAAACTTTATTTGGGTTCCAGTGAAAGTAAGAATTCCCAAACTTTCACCAGAAAGAAAATATTTGAAAAAATAAATAAATATATTTTTACACATGTATATATGAATATACAAATTCACATTTGAAATTACTCTGTAATCCTCTCCACCATTCACTTATGTCCACCTCCATCATAATAACACACTTAAGTTGAATCTTAATCATGAACTGAGCAGCATGAGTTCAACCACTGGCAAAGGGAGTTATCAGGGGTTATTTTACATCAGAACACTGTGGCATACATCCAGCTATACATTTCCCCTCCAAAACTGTAAATTAACTCATTTATAAATAATAAAAAAAAGAAGGTGCTGATGTCTGGTGTCATGGGGCTTTGGCAGAGAACTCAGAGGCCTTTTATATTCTAGCCCAGTGCTCCTACTTTCAATTAAAAATGAAAAGCTTGCTCAAACTGGGAAGATGATATTTCAACCTGGTTGCTTCACTTGAAGTCGATTTCTGAGAAGAGTCTCAGTTGCTCAAAGCCTCAGGGCACCTTTCTTTGAGGATCATTGGTTGATTTACACAAAACAGTTCATTGCTACAAATCAAAAATCCAAAAAGTATGTTGATTTAGTCTGGGTTGTTTACAAGAATCTTTTTGTTGTTGTTGTTGTTGTTGTTGTTTTGACAGAAATAATCTCTGAAAAGCAACTCCTTGAAAACTCTGGTTTATATCTGTGAATAAGGAATAAAAAAAGCTAAGCAAGTTTACAGTTTTAAACAGGTTAGAAGGAAAAATCCACCTTTTCCATATATCTTTTAACATTCCAAAAACAACTGAAATATTAAGATTATTACATGAGCTTTATGGAAGCTCTTTAAAAAATAAGCAGAAAAAATATTTTCCTGTAATTTAGGAAATGTTTATTTACTCTGTATAAATATTCCCCTAATGTACAGAAAAACAGAGAGCAAGAGCAATTTGCCAGTATATAAGAGCTAAAAGTGAAACCAACCATTAATAACAATGAATCCTACCATGAAAAAAAAGTGATGGCATGGTAGATATTTAGGGTAGGACTCATCTTACTTAATTTTATCTGTCTCAGTGTTAGACATCAAATTTACACTGTGATTCCAGAATTTCTTCGTAGTTAATGGAGAAAAACAGCCTCTGGAAGAGGGTGATTGATCTCCCTGCTCCCATCTTCGATATCTTTTTGATGATGCATTAGTTGTTCATGAATTTTGTTGTTCATCTGGAAGTGATATCCTTTCTGTATTGAGTACAGAAAGTGTCTTGACGCTCAACTTAAAATTCGTGCATCGCATTTAGATAGACAAAATTTAACAGAGTGAGTGTTTGGTTTTTATTTGATATAGTGTTTAATCTAGATGTTTCTTCCTTTGTTTGAAAGCATATATATCTTACCATTTAAAACACCAAATAAGCTGAAATCCCAGATGTGACTTCTTGAGTTTCCCAAAAAACCTCCAGTATGTGTTTTGTTTAATAAAATTGGTCCATTTAATCTATATTCTTCAAGTGTCAAAGAAGTCTTGGTTCTATTTCATAATGCAAATTTTGATTTTCTGTTATATTCCAGATTCCTTCCTTGCCAGCAATTTGATGATGAACATACACAGTTCTACCTGGTATCAAAAGGAATCTCAGAACAAAAGAATATTTCCTATTTTCCTAATATTTCCACTTCTGATTTTTCATTATGTCAATTGCCTGCTACAAATAGAAGATACTGAGGATGAAATAAAGATAACAAGAGTCCCTTGACGTTG
This sequence comes from Chamaea fasciata, assembly GCF_029207755.1. Classification (NCBI taxonomy): domain Eukaryota; kingdom Metazoa; phylum Chordata; class Aves; order Passeriformes; family Sylviidae; genus Chamaea; species Chamaea fasciata. Next base: position 15,196,836 of record NW_027094089.1, read on the forward strand.
AATAAGATAATAGGAATGCAGTCCATATCTCATTAAACTCAGAGGAATTTGGGCAAATGGGGTAGATGGGCTGAGACCAATTCTGTAATGTTCAACCAGGCCAAGTGCTGGATCCTGCTCTTGGGTCACAACACCCCAGCAGCTCCGGGCTGGGATAGAGTGGCTGGAAAGCTACCCAGAGGGGAAAGGACCTGCTGGAAATGCTGGTTGACAGCAGCTGAATGGGAACCAATGTGTGCCCAGGTGGCCAAGGAAGTGAATGACACCTTACAGCAATGATCTCGCAGCAGAACCAGGGCAGCGACCATACCCCTGTCCTGCACATTGCTTAGGCCCTTTTTGAATTCTGGGGTCAGTTTTGTGCCCCTTATTACAGGAGAGACATTGAGGGGCTGGAAAATGTCCAGAGGAGGGCAATGGAGCTGGAGAAGGGTCTGGAAAATGAGTCATTATGAGTAACAGCTGAGGGAGCTGGAGGTGTTTATTCTGGAGGAAAAGAGGCCTGCGAGCGACTGCACCCCTCCCTACAACCATCTGAAAGGATGTTGTAGCAATGTAGAAGTCAGTTTCTTCTCCAAATTAAGAAAAAATTTAAAAAGGAGGAAGTGGCCTCAACCTGCACCAAATTTTAAACCAGATATTGAGGAAAATCTATCCATGGAGAGGATTATTAAGCATTGGGCCAGACTGGACAGGAAAGTGGTGATCTTAACGGACTCAATGATCTTAAATCTTTTTTCCAACCTAAGAAATTCTATGATTCAATGATTCTAGGTATGATTCAAACACCTTTTTAGAATCTGGAACACTTTTTACATGGCCTGATTTCATCAAACATTTTAAAAAATATATATTATGCCAGCAATTGCTAGATGCTAAGTACTAGTTACATGGTCTAGAGTATTAAAAAAAAAAAAAAAACAAACAACATCCACAAAAAATGGACAATAAGTGGCAATCATTATGCCAAGATTTTTATGCCTTAAATATTAAGTGCAAAAAAACCCCTGAGGAGTTAAAGTATTGCAATTCATGCTAAAAAACAACAACTACATATTGGAGCATCATTTTATCCACTTGTGCTTTATGATGTGTATCTTGGAACATACTGCTTCTCATATTTTGGTCTTTTTTCATTATCCTCTGGAGCATTTGGAGCTAACACAGGCTGATGAAGGAACCAGATGGAACAGCCATGATATCCTTTAGTATAACTTTGAATTCCTAGAACATTTTCAGAACAATTTTCATACTACAACAGCGAATCAATATTCACAAGCCTGAATAGCAACTAAAAAAACCCCAAAAAACAAACACCCCCCCACAAACAACAACAACAACAAAACCCAAAAAACACCCAAAAGCTTCTTGCATTTCACAAGAAGATATTTAGTGTTTAGAAATCCTTAGGCTAATTTTTTGTCCATATAAATATATTGTAAGACCAGATATAGATGCCAATACAGGCAAATGTTAACTTGATGATTTCCTACTCCATCATTATAGTAAAAAAACCTATGGTATAAATATGTAGAATTGGTGGTGCCAAGAAGAAGCATAGAGCTACAACGACATTAGTTGTTTATAGATTGTTGAACTCCATGCCAGTCTTGCTTCTCTGGGGCAGAACCTTCATTCTTCAGTACCTCAACACAGGGGTTTGGATGTGGCCAAAAAAATTATTGATTATGAACAGACAGCCAAACCAAATTGTACTGGGCAACTCTATGTTAAAAGCTTCGATTTCTTAATAAATATTTGAAATATTTCTATTTTTTTTAATCTGCAGCTTTTTTGAGGATCTCTAAGACCTGTATTTATCTATAAGCTTATTCTTGTTTTTTATTCCCTAAAATTGACATCTCCTCACACTAACTAGGAAAACAATACAAACACAACAAAAATAACTCAGCAGTAACCTCTTCTTTAGCACTATTCCTTCCTACCCCAAGGCTGTCAATTGATTTAACACTGAGAACCAAAGAAATAGCCATAAACCAAGTGCCTGTGAAGCTTTTAAGTCCAGAATAAAGTTTGATCAATAGGGGAAAGCTTATATATTTAACTGTACATTTGGAAAAGCACACACACATAAAGAGAAGTTGATACTGAGCATATTCAGCAGGCCTTCCTTAATCTAGCAGAGAATTTAAATTATTTTTGGCCATACTATGAACTGGGCGTCAAATGCCTGAACTGTCAGAACAGATATCACATGCTGATGACAGCCAAGGTGAGAACATCAAGGAATATAAACAGTAAGAAAACAGCTTGTGATGGGTCCTATATTTGTCAGGACAGAGAGGATAGCCAGAAGTTGCACAGTGGAGGTTTAGATTGGATGTTAGGGAAAATTTTTTTCACTGGAAGGGTGTTCAGGCATTGGAACAAGCTGCCCACAGAAATGGTGGAATGACCATCTCTGAAAGTGGGCAAGGTGTGGATGTTGGACTTGAGGACATGGGTTAGTAGCAAACACAGTGGTGCTGGTTTAATGGTTGAACTCAGTGATCTTAGAGGTCTTTCCTTACCTAAACAACTCAATTATTCTGTATTTTCCAGAAAGGATGAGGCTGCTGTATTGTTGCTTCTGACTTCAGCAGACCTCCTTGCACATTTTTCCTAAAAGTTAGAACTTTGAACCCCAGAACCATCTGTAATGTCTGAAGGTATAGTCCAGGAAAATAACCCACTATTCAGCAACTTTCAAGCCATATGTAACTTTTTTGCATTAGTTTGACAACCCATGATGTAAAGTAGGTACAAGGCAATCTGCCCTTTTCAGTCAAGTAAAGTTTTTTTCTACTTCACCTAAAATTTGTGGAATGGTGCCTCAGAAAGAAATCTGCTGGTCTTCATGGTTTGTTCAGTTGTCACCCACAGCCACCATTTAAATACAAGAAAAGCAAGAGCCTGTCCTCCCTAACAGAATCACTTAAACATACAACTCCAGTCATTCTCACTGAGTCAATGTGGGTGAGATTTCCGTAAAAAATCTGCCCTGACATTGTCCTGTTCCCTTCTGTGTCAGCTGCATTGAATGCTCTTAGGTAAAAGCTTTGTTTGATAGTATTGCACAGGAATCACTACAGAAATCTCTTAAGGTTTTATGACTTGTCAACTAGTTCTTCCAAATTGTGGTTCTTGTTAAAAGTCTGGATCTTCTCTAATCTGCAGGTGCCTAAACTTTTTCACATGGGAGTTAGGGAAGGATCTTTCTGCAGATATATATTTCACTTGACATTTTTTGTGCTTTTTCTTTTCTTAGTCATTTCAGAGCAATATTCCCTTTTTCTTTCATCTGGGTATTGATATGTAGGCAGCTAAAGTATAACTTACCTCATGCAGATGTGGAGAAGGGCTTGAAAGAGAGGAAAATGCATAAATTGGTTTGGTTTTGGTTTTTCGTGGGTTGTTTTTTTTTTTTTTTTTTTTTTTTGGTTGGGGGGGTTGGCGCTTTTTTTTTTTTTTTTTTTTTTCCCTGTACATGTTCTTGGCTATTCCATCATATACTATTTCTGCATAGAAGAATACACCACAGCCCTGCTTCTCACATCTCACTGCTTCCAGAAGGAGATTCTAGGCTACAAGGAGCAATCTTGGGGGGTACAGAGTATGCTTCACAGGTATAAGAAACCCTTCTCTGCCTGTGACTTGCTTCCAGCAAACAACTTACAGAACTGAGTCTGGAACTCTCAGATGTACAGCAAGAGCCAGGAAATTAAAACAGATTACCAGGTGACAGCCCAGGATTGCCACCCACCACTGGGTTTTTTTCTTATTTGAGAGGAGAAACAGGTTGCAGTTGAAAGAAGATAAAGAAAATAGTGAGAAATAGAGTTATCTGAAATTTGAAATAATGAAGATCTCATCACATTTCTGCACCCTCAAGGAAAAAGCTGTTCAGATTTAAGAGTTTTCTTCAATCTAGGACAGAGAAAAGCTCCTAACCTCTCAGGGAAACCTTTCCCCTAACCCTCTAGAGCCCTCAAACAAACATAGATGGACCTTTCAGTTCCCTCAAATCAGATACACCTTCACTTTTACATTATTTGTTAAGATGAATAGGGCTGCCTTGCAGTGCTGCGGCAGTGGTGAGGCAGCAAATTTGTCAAGCAGCAGATCTTGAGCTCCAAGCCTACCTGGATGGACAAGAACAACTGTAGCTGTTGCTTAACATATCTATTATGGTAGTGCCTAAATGGCTTGAACAGCCTGGGACTCTACCAAGGTCAGTGTTGCACAGACTAAAGCACAAATAATAGTCCAACAGATATACAATCTGTAACACTGAGCTAAATCAGGAGGATAAGAAATTATGACTTATGAGGCAGCATTAAACTGTTTGGTATCCAGCTGAGTGACTCTTATCATGAAACCTTGGCCCTGCTAAATACACTTGGAGGAGTAAAAGCTGCACCCATGAAGTCTGGAAAATATCTTTCCACTTAATGAGTCTGGCATCCAAACAAACTATATAAGGTCATCTAACATCACGAGCATTAATGATGAAATCTGCCATAACAGCTGCAATTCCTCAGTCATCATATAAATGCACAGCAAACTTTGTGTTGTGAGTCTACTGAGTCTAGCACAGTAGGGTGCTGCTGCCCACAGGGACAGCTGACAACAGTTTTATTGGCAATTAGTTATTCTGTAGTGACTGAAATAATTTCCTTATCTTATGTAAGATCATACCTACATTACTCTTGGAAGGGTGGAAGCAGGAGATAACACAGACATTGTTTTAGGACATGTAATTTTAAATTATAGATGAAATACCCTGCTTGACTCAGCTGACATTCAGCCAAAATCCACGAGCTCACATTCTTCCATAATAACCATATTTACCGCTACTAGAACAGAATTCAAATCATTCAGTATGTGGCCCTAATAATAAACCTATATGACTAGGGGCTGCTTCTTCAACATTATTTCCACCTAATTTATAATCAAGATGTTCAATTAATAATTTCAGCATTTTACGCAGTGTTAAGTCAGCTGAAAAGCATGTGATTTTTTTCCATTTTTCATTTTTCAGAATGCTGAGGAATGCATAATAACCTAACAGAACAAGAGTGCCAGGAAAGAAACAATTATTAGCAGACTAATGGGAAAAATAAAAGGTACAAAAAGAAAAGCTGGAAAGATGATGGAGTTTCATAGAAAATGTAAATGCACTAAACAGTTCCAGAATAAAAGCAGCAAAATCTACAATGCATTTCCATGGATATTACAGCCTCCTTGTGAATGACAGGTGAGATTAGAATTTTCTTGGTGGGTAGTGCACATGTACTTCTCCCACATTTGCCTACTTTGTGCCTGTGTGACTGCACCCAAGTTGTTACACGGGATCCTGAGGCATGAGGGACAATCTGGTCAAAGCAAACCACTTCTGCTTTTCTGGGAATGATGTATCCTTTAGGGTGATGCATATTTACTTACCAAACAGGTATTGTACTGATTCAGATATGACCCAGTCAGACTGGACTGTCTTCTAGTTTGTCTCCTTGGTGGCATGGTGAATGGGCTATGAAGGCACTGATGGTAGGAGGGAAGAGAAATGTTGGAATCTATGGCTTGTATCATACATAGTTTTCATTTACATAACTGCATTGATCTCTCCTGACCTTTGAAGGGACAAACCCATGGAAGATATTCAGAGGAACCAAATTCCAGTCCTCAAATCCATAATCCCTGACACTCAATGCTATCTTTGTCAGAAAGGCCAAAGACTGAAAGGATACCAAACTAACCACAAAACAGTGATGCATGTTTTCTTTTAAGAAGAAAAAAGAGACATTATCATGAAGAATTTTACTCAGCTACTTAATGCTACTGTTGTCTGTGCCATGGAACATTAGAATACACTTCTGAAGTTTTCCATCATAATTAAATAAATTTAGTACATAATGCAAAAAAGAGATTGGGAAACATGCTCATCACACATTTACAGCTGGACTAGATTTCTTAAATGCTTCTACTCAATTGTCTGAGAGACTTGTTCAGTTTGCAATGGCTGGGAGGTGAAAAAATAAGTTCTAGTCTTCAGAGTCTGAAAACTTAATTCAGTATGTTTGTTCTCCTGTATGGCTTTGTTTCATTACTAGCAGTTTAACTAGAAAACATTCAATTTGTGTTTAAGAATTAATACTTGGGGCTTTTCTATTTCCTTAACTTAGCAGGATTTCACTATTCAAGATTATCACTGCAGGATTTTTTCTTAATATTCTTTTTCCTTTGTTGATTATAAAGTGTCTCCCTGTCTTGGTTTAGATAGACAGGTATCTGCCAGGGAGGGTTGGAGTCTCCTTTGAAATGTAAGCCTCTCCCCCCTTTTCCAAATTATTATAAATTTGCAATTAAAAGGCTGTCAGGCAAAGATTTTGGGAATAGGTATAGCACTTCTTTACTGGGGATATAAAAATACAGATGTTGTAGTACAGAAGAATAAGCAAGCAAACAAACAAACAAGAAATCCTAGAAAACCCTGACCGAGTCAGAAATACAACCTGACACCCTGTTGGTCAGGGTGTTGGAAGCAGTCCGAAGTAAGCCCTCCTGGAGTGGTAGATGTGGTTCTGTTGGAGTAGAGATGGTCCCATTGAAGAAAAAGGGTTCAGTAATGGTGTGATGGGTCCAGTCTTCCTCCAGGGATCCGGTGGAAAACTGGATTCCTAGTGGGACTGTGGCTCCTTTTTATCTAGGTTAAGATAGTTTGGCTCCTCCTCCCTGTGTGGCGCATCTTACAATAGTATGACGTATTGTGTCATGTGAGCTCTTAATGGTCCATTAGCAGAAGATATCCCCATGGGAGTAGTGAAACAATGAAGAGAGATAAGTAGCACTCCACTATCTGATAAGCGACGTTGACCCATTTGGGCAAAGATAAGCAATTCTGCTCCACCCAGATGGAACAGAATAACATGTTCTTTACAAAACCCATGACACTCCCCAAACTGCCTCTTTAAAAACTGAGTGTCTCTCTGTTGCAAAAAACTCTCCAAAACTCATAAAATACAAATGCTGCTTCACTCTTTTGTTTTCCATAGTATGGCAGGTAATATATACAATTTGATGGTACTGATTAATGGAGGAATATTAAGCCTAGAATTAGGATTCCGTATATTATTTTTCGTGTTAGTCACCTGCTCCTTCTGTGACTTCATTAAGCCAATTAAATGGCCATTGAGGGCTTCTAAAAGTGTGTAAATAATATTTTAATATCTCTGAAAGGGTATTAAAAGCTAAATAAATTAATAGTGAGGACACTGGTGCAAGTCTTACAGATACAAACCTTTGCTGATTTACATTGCATATTCAAATATATTACATATCTATTTGACATTCATATTTTATAAAATCCTCAAAGACTTTCTTATGAAATACTTTCCTAGCTTTACATGTGTTTCCTTTCTTATTTCTTGCCAGGTGAGGTAAAGGCCTATTAATGCCACACATAAAATATTTCTTCTAGTAATGATGCAACACAAAGTGTTTTCTTTTTCCTCTACATTTCCAAGCTTCTACATGCAACCCATCTAACTTTTTGAGATAAATTCAGTGCAGTTTTCCACTGAAGGTGGACACTGTTGTCTACATTGGAGACTTCACTTATATTCTTCATGTAAGCCAAGTAATCTGGAGAGGAAAAAGCTTTTGGTCTTTTATGTATAGAAATCTGGTCTGGACAACCAGAGATACATTCTAACTGTGCTTGTAGTAGTACAGTCTTGGAGGTCCACAGCTTTGAGGCTGCTCCAGGAATTGATAATTCCCTTCTCACAGAGAAGCCACAACCAACAAGTGAGAAGCCAGGATTAGAGGGGCATATTGGTGTCATCCTGAAAAGACAGCAAATGCAAATTCTGCAGCCTAACTGGGATAGAGGGAGAGAAATTCAGCTCATAGAGATGCATATGTTAAGAGCAGAGAATAGCAGCAAGAAGATCCAGATTTAATTTCCATGTCTTCATAACAGGGACTTCAGGGCAGTAAACAAGAGGGCCTGCCTGAGACCTGCCCAGTTTTACTGACTGGTAGATGCTTTCACTCAGTTATCAAGTCGATCAGTCTTGAAAGACTGACACTGGCATCAAATGCTGATTACATAATGCATTTACATATAGGCTTCACACTGCAGTAGAAGACATCATGTCATAGGTGAGAAGACCATTACAGAACTTCAGCTACCTCACCACTTTTCTCCCCCAATGCACAGACCACTGCCTTCTCTTTCTGATAAATGAGCAGTCTAACAATACCTGTGCATTGGACCACACAACCTAATTGAGACTTATCCTTGTATTTTTGTGGGTTTTTTTCCGGTTGCTATCAAAGATGGTTTGCTCTAGTCAATAGATTCTGGCCACTCCAAGAGGCAAAGACTTCCAATCAGATTTTACTCATGCAAAAGGATTTAGGCTTTCTGAACATTGTTCTGGCATTTGGGTCACAATGAATCTAACTGTGTTTCTGGGGCTTCATACTTCATTAATTATGTCTGGCTTTGGCAAGTTACTTACTCTCAAAATTTGAGGACAATATATTTTCTTGAAAAGAGGCAAAATTTATTCTTTGTTTGTTTTTTCTTTTTTTCCTCATGCATCTCTAAATATACATTTTGAACTATTTGTTTGTTTATTTGCTTACTTGCTTGCCTTTTTTGCTGTTATTTACAGTGTCTCCCAAACACCTCCTTAGAGGACATATAAAGGCAGGCATTATAGAAAATATTCTGCTCTTGACAATGTTTCTAAATATTTTGAAATATTTTGAGTATTGATAGCCTTGGCATGAAGAAATTAGATAATTAGTAGATAAAATAAGAAAACCTTTTTAAAAAATAGAGTATAAAACCACAAAAAAGAAATATTCATGCCAATGATTCATTTTATACCCCTGTAAATCCCAAAGATGGACATTTTCTGATTTAACATTCGGTGGCAGTTAACCGTTTACAGCTAACAGTTTTAAAAAGTGATGATTTTGGTAGATAAGGCAAATCCTGAGCAACACCAAGAAAAGTACCCACTCACATTTCATTCTGAGAACTCATTTCATTCCCAAGACATAAAAATGTCCATCTATTTTAATGAGAAATGAGTAAGAACCATAATGTTGAAGTAGGGAAGGAAATTTTGTGATTCACAGCTTTACTGGGCCTTTAAAGGAAAAAAAAAAAAAAAAAAATTGGTCTGAAATTCCCAAGGGATCCGAGCCCAGATGATCAGAACCCTTGGAATTTTATCGGGACTCAGCCCTGTGGCAACTTAATGAAGAGAGAGAGACAGCTTTGGTCTAGTTGTCTGAAAAGGAATTTTAATAATATGAAAACAACAAGCAATAAGGCATGCACTGTATGGGAGAAAACTAGACCAAGGCAGTAAAAGGGGGCAAAAGGCAAAATGCCAAAGGCAGGGTCTTGGGTCAGACAGGGGTATTTATACACCCTGGTGTGGGTGGCGAATTAAGGTGGGGTATGAGGGAAGGGTCCAGTGGGGGAGAACGATTAGGAATATGAAAATTCCTGAACCAAAAATTAACCTATGTTAATCAAAGAATGAGGAATCTTCTAGTAATGTTTGCATACTTGAGCATGTTAATAAGCTTCTTGTTTATGGCATTTTGAACAGGGTTTCCCAAGGCATTATTCCAGGATTCTCTTCTTCCCTGGGGAAACCACCTCTACCTTAGTCTCATGGTCAACTCACAACTTCATGGCCATCTTGGTGTTTATCATACAATTCAAGCACTTTCTTCTCTTAGCAACAATACATACATATATATACAATTTTCTTTCAGTTTTCACACATTTTCCTCCTTCCCACCCACCTAACAAGGGGGAGAATTCCTACAAAAATTCCCAAACACAGATTTATCCCTCCCTCAAGAAGGGGCATCATCCTGCCCAGGAGCTTGATTTTTCCTCAGTGAAAGTCACTCAGCAGGGAGGAGAATCATCTGCAGTAAAAAGAGAATTTTAATGGGCCCATTTCATAGATAGATTTGACAGGAAAATATTCCCAATCCCTTGCTTTCTGTGGATCGATTTAGAAGTTTGGTTGAGTTTTCCATCCTTCAAGCTTCCTAAAGCTGTCCTTGATTTCTTTTTAATAAGATGCATTGAAAACATCCTCCAACCCTAGAACATTATACTGGGGCTGTTGAGGTCGGGGGGAGGGAAATGCAGAGGGTAAATTTTCAGCTGCTGTCGTGAGTGGCATTAAACATCAAACGTGCTTTAAATTAACTTCTTCCTCAGAAGAAATATTTAACAATTGCTGATGTGATGTGTGCCTTGACATTTTGAAGGATTATTCAAAATCTTTTTGTGTTTAGGATAATGACTTTCAAAGCACTTACCATCCTGTGCCAGTCAAATACAGCACTTTTGATTCATCACCATGGAGGTACTAATAATTAAATGTGTTAAGATAATGGTAAGGTTGTGTGGCAAGCTGCAAAAACTTGAGCTGAGGTCTCACTACATCTGAAACTCATGTTTAAGTTCCCTGTTTTTATTCATTGCAAATAATATCACATTTATATGCCTTTTTTCATTTCTAAGGGCGCTTTTTTTTTTTTTTTTTTTTTTTTGGCAGTGTACTTACTTCATATTATGTTCTAAGCCTCAGAATGGCCCTTAGACCTAAACTCTCTTAGTCCACAGATTAGTTTCCTGCTAACATCCAGGAAATAAGATGTGTGGTAGTCCAGATGTGGAACTGTAGGGAAAACTAGTTCAACATACCCAGCTTCTGTTTTATTAATTGCTTGCTTAGCACCTGCTCTATTAATAGCCTCCTTCTGGGAGCAACACTCACTAACTTGAGTTGTCTCATGGACATAAACAGAACCTGTCCATTCAGAAATCTGATTTATTGCTATTTTTGATCCAGTTTGACACCCCACATCAAGCTCAGGGCCTACAATGTCATGCACAGGTCCTCTGTTTGACAATAATCTTTGCTTCTCCAGCAGACTCAGTTTGAAAAGAGATGGATGGAAAGAGGGAGAAAATTATCGTTTGCCACTTAACTTCACCAAATAATTACTTTTTTAATTAATTGAGAAATTAACTGAGACTTCTTCCATCAGCACTTGAAAATGGCTGCAGTAGCAGTGGGAATCTGGCTTTCCTCTGCCTGGGGACGTGCATAGCCTTATTTTTGCAGGATTTCACAGGATGCAGGAGGTAGCCCAGTTCAGGAGTTGACGTGCTGGGTAGGTCCCTGAGTCAGAAAGTGTCCCCTGTTACAAAAAATCTCAGAACCACTAACTTTCTGCAAATAACCATGATCCAGAAGCTTTAGGAAAAAAGGATTCACTCAGGTTAGGTGACCGTGAGGAGTATTACTAAGACTTGAATATCTTTCAGGCTTTATTTTCTAATTTGAGGGTAGAAAGAAGATGACGGTGTCAAGTGAATCCTTCAGAATGCCTACAGGGTCAAATTAGGCTCAGAGTATTTAGTTTGAAGGATGGGTTAACCTCCAGTGAAGTGAAGCTGAAAAGACTACCGCTAAAGTATTGCTGACAGAGATAAAATCCAGATGTGTTAGAAATCTCATATTTCTGCCACAAATGAAAAGATTGATATCGGTTTATATACAAATAAAGTAAGAAGGAAGAGGTGCTTTAAACCCCTGTTTTAAAAGTTCTGAAAAACTTACAAAGAATAAAAAGATTATTTTTTAATGTAACAAGTGGTCTATAAATTAGCATATATTCACCTGTGCTATTGTACATAAAAGACAAATGACAGATGAAGACAAGCTGCCTTGTTCCAAAACCAAGGCCTCTTAGACCTGGCTTTTGGATACTTAGTTTTTCACTTGCCTAATCATCTTTAACAGCATGTAAGTAAAAAAAAAAAAAAAAAGTCAAGGAAGACTTTAATAAGCGCCTATGAAAGAATACTTGAAAAAAATTTTGCAAGTATTTTTAAGTATTGAATAATTGTCTGATATGCATAGATTATTGAGGTACTCTCATGACTTGTACTTTTCCTTTATTTCTGGGCTTCTAGGCAGAGATGACAGAATAAAACTGTGGTTGCCAGACTAGCTGAATTGATGCACTAATGTTATGAAGTCTTATTGTCTGTCTTTCTGACTCTCTAAAAGTTTTATTTTGGCAACAGGATACCTATCCACACTCAGTGCTGGAGTCAAGGGATTGAGCGTGATAAACCTGTGGGAAGCACTTATTAATGAATAGACTCCAGTTTGGTCTGTGGTGTGCTGGTCCATGTGAATGGAAAAACTTCCTCAATTTTAAAATAAATCCTTGTGCTCAGATCCAGAACTGAGCATCATATTGTTATGACATCTGCTGTTTTACCAGTTGCATTCAAGAAATTTAGACTGAGCAAATGTGCTCTTCACCTCCAGGGCACCAGCTTCAAACCCATGGCTAGTCAATAAGAACTGTAATGCTGAAGCCTTATTATCATGGGACTCCATAAGATGTCCTGAAATGCCTTTGTTCCCTTGTCTTCACTGCTTCCAAGATTGCTGCTAACAAAAATATCCTTTGACAAAATCAGTGAAGGATCCAAGGATTGTGTGTATTGGGTCTTGTCATGTGAAGGGAAAAAATATCTGTTGATGCTGGAAGAGCGGATATGCTTCTCTGCCTCTCTCTTCCAGGCTAAAACCTTACAACTTTCAGCAAAGCTTTAAAAGCAGGATTGACTGCATGTATTTTCATTCTCCTTATCTGCCTGTACCTTCTATTTTACCTCCTTTTTTGGAATTATTGCAACCTCCTAAAAAGCTATATTAACTTAGAAAGAGAGGAGCAGCTGCTGGCCTTGAAACATATGTTCAATTCCAAATGTTTCTAGTTTCTGGAAAAACTCAGCTAGCTGCTCCCAGGGTTATTAGTCCCCCAAGGAAGTCTCCAAAACTGAAATAGGTGAATGCAGAAATAAAAAAAGTTACTTGTGTTTTCTCCATTTCATCCCCTGCTTTTCTATCATTTTTGTTCTTCAGTATCTATATATAAGAGGTCTTTTGAATTCATTTCCACACACTTCTTTTGTTTGTTTTACAAGCATATTCTCAAAAATAGGTCATTTTAGTGGCCAAAAAATAAAATGCAAATGTTACTCACTAATCTACCATTACAAAAAAAAAAATGGTAAATCAGAAATCCCAATTTTCATTTATTTTTTTTCCAAATTCCTTGGCCTACATCCTCAGAGAGGACAAATAACTTCCTGCCCACTTTGTGAGTTCAAGAAAATTTGTCACTGTCACTGGCTGTATGGATGACATTATTTCCTTCTGCTGTGAAAATTCACTCTGTAGCAACTGAAACTATAACAAGTATGTTTCTTGAAAACAATGGATAAATAAAATATTTCAGTGGAAAATTCTATTATCTATAAAAGTGCACAATTTATTAAAATATTCTGCTGAGTCTGCTGTAATGATGTAATAGTGCCCAGCTAATTTTACAGGATAATTTTTTTCTTTGTAAAGACATTTTATGTAAGTTACTAACTTTCCATGGGTTTTTTGTTTTGTTTTGGGTTTTTTGGGTTTTTTTTGGGGGGCGGGTTTTTTAAATTTACTCCTCCCCCTCCCCTCCCCCCCCCCCCCCCCCCCCCAGGTTTGCCCTCTCTATCTGGAAATAGTAGTAGCTATTTTTCCTTTGTTTTGGCTGCTCCCTAGAAAGTCATCACAGAATATGATCATATTTCCCTTGAGATTTTTTTGATTGTGGTGCATTTGGGCTAAATTTTCAATGGGTGAATTTTAGGTGCACATAGAAGTGCAGTGAAGTAAATTAGTAATAAAAGAAATTGCATCAAATTTGCTTATCCTTTGAGGAAAAGATTTTGCATTTGCAGTTGAACATTTGTCCTAACTTTTGCAGTTTTGCTCATTGCTCCATAACTTTTACTGTTTGGACAAAGTTTTCACTGTGCTTAGAGTGTCCTTTGTAGTCAGCTGAGCAGAAATCAAAATCAAATAAAACAAGCAAGATATATGAGAAAGTACATTTATGCTTTATTGACTCCGAATGTCGAAGTCAATTAAGACTTTCTTTTTATTCTTATTTTTCTCCAAAAACATCTCAGTTCATCAGGTGTTTGGAGCTAACTACTCTGTGGCTAATTCGCTATTTCTGTAGACCTATAGAACCTTATTGATTTTTATGGATCCTAGAATAATAATGATCAAGATATATGAATTTTTTTGAGGGCTGAATAATAATTAAAAAAATAAAAATAAAAAAAAAAGTCTGAAAATCTAGGAAACTGTGTATGGATTCCTGTCTCCCACTGATTTTATAAAGATCTGGACTTGAGTGATTAGAAGATAAAGTGCAAGTTTCTAAACCAAATCAACACTTGAGTTTCACTGTATGCAAAGGTTTGAAACATGATGTGCCAGGTAATACTTAAAATCTTACATTTGCTTATATACATTTAAAATGGAATACATTCCCCTGATTTTATTTAACTAAAGTTGGAGAAAGAGGAGGGAAACCAGGCAAAGATAATAATCTAATATATAAAAATCTTCCTGTAGCCCGTCACTGAATTAAGAGTCTACACAAAATACTTTGTAAAGTAGATGGCAGCTTCTGAATCACTAAAATAAACTGAAAGGAATTTCAATGTAGTTATCTCCAAGCTCATAACTTTTAACTAAAAAAAAAGTTTGAATATTTACGAATTTGTTTTGTGCTTAGGCTACAGGTGCACCATGACCATGGCTGGTTTGAATACCCTGGGGTCCTTCTTAGTCTTTGGATGTTTGGGATTCAACAACTAATATGCCTTTAACCAAAAATTTTTCAGCCCTCAAGGATAATGGTTGGATAAGTACAACAAAGCTGAGTTCACCTCCCAGGCACTGCAAACATATTTATTTTTATCTAGAAAAAAAGGGAGGCAGTTCCTGCTTGCATTACATGTCTCAGAGCACTCATCTGAAACAGAGATGGATGCACACATCTCTTACTCCTGCTGAAGGGTAAGCCATATGCAGGATGGCACCAGTGAGAGGCAACCAAGAATGAATCCTGCTCAGTGGCCCAGTGGTGTGGATGACCCTCAAGGAGAAGAAAGATTTGCACTAGAAGAAGTGCAGTACAATCACAAGACCCTGCAAGGGCGGGGTAGAGGAAGAAAAACAACCTTGCACAAGGAAACAGCCTTGGTCAATCTCATCATGAGAAGACAAGTTTTGCACTGTTCAGCTAATGCAGAGGTATTTTCCTCGTGCAAAGGTGGAAACAACCTTTAGGCCTTTGTGCATTGATAGTCTGTGCTTCAAAGACTGCCTTTTATGATCATTAAGCAAATAGTCTAATCTGATTTAAAGAGGCAATACTCCTAGAACAAATGCATGAAGTGTCTATATGGCTAAATCCATTGCAATCAGGCACTGGGAAAATGTTCCTGTCCTGCACATGAATCAAGCTGTCACTTCTACATACTGCACAACTCAAAGTATATAGAGATTTTGAATTTTTTTTTTTAAATCTTGGGAACTTCATGATTTCAATCTTTTTGTCCCAGTTATAGCTTCACTTAAAACAACAACAACAACAGCAACAATAATAATATTAATAAAACAAAATAGCTCTGTTAGTACTGGGGTGATTTCAGACTACTTTTGAGGCCATATAAAAACTCCTAAGTTCAGCTATAATGTTGTCTTTTAATTTCTTCCTTTTTCTCTCTGTCAGGCTAACAGATTCATTCAGTATGAGAACAAGTCATATATGAAAGAGGAAAAACAAATTCCATTTACATACTTTCATTTTGCCTGCAATCCTACAAATGAAAACCTGTGTAATGGGAAAGCAGCACAGAAAGTGCTGTGAGCCTCTTTTGCATGGAGGTTGTTGTTTTCCTTTATACAGCCATTGTCTGTAGATTGTTGTAAATTGTCTCTTCTCTCATCATATTTTGCACCTCTTGTGGGAAGGATGGCCTTTTATTTTGTGTTTTAGTAGCACACATCACACAAAGATCCTGAAAAATGATCCAGGTTCATCTGCAATGATGAATTAATATTGGCCTATAATTTTACTATTGATAACTGGAAGGGTAGCTTTGGGATAAACCACTCAATAACAGAACATAATTTGTGTTTGGAGACTGAAAGTTGTCTAAAAAACAAAGACCGACTAAGCAACTAAAATGGGTTGCTTTTTTCTCTTCTCAAAATGTGTTATATTTTCAGAATTAAAGGGGCTGTTTGGGATTAACTCACAAGCCTAAAGCAAAGATGTGTGGAGGTAAATTTAACACAGAGGTGATATGTTCAGTCTCTGGGGATAAAGATAGAAATGATGGTTGTCATTTTCACCTTATCTCCTTTGACAGAGAAAAGGTTCAGCAATTATGGTCCAGTGGAAAAAAAAAAAAGAAAAAACGAAAAAGAAGAAACTATAATTTTAAAACAAGACAAAAAGAAGAGGAAAGAAAGCACCTCAGTGCATTTTATTCTAATGATATCAATTTCAATTAACTGAATTGATAAATTAAGCTATAAAGCAATGCAAACATGCAGAAGAAAAATTCAAATAATTTTTTCTTCATGCTTCCAATTCTTTATAGTACATTACATTCGTTAATGGCAATTTGTATAATTTGTGTAATGACATAAATTGCCATAAACTCTCACAGTGAAATGTTGTAAAAATGATAAATCAGGGATAAAGTATGGAGCACCAGGTTCATAGCTGCTGTAAATTCCTTTAATGATATTGCAGGTTCTCCAGTTTATACCTGCTCACACCCTACTCCTACCCCACACCCTGTGTCTGGTCAGGAAGGGACCAAGGAAAGGAGATGTGAATAGTTGGTAGCATTACAAGGAATCAAAGGTAAATGTGGATGAGGTCCAAAATAGAAACAACATGACAAGAAAATGTGGTCTGATGGTGGGGCAACTTAGGGCAGGACTGGGTCTCCTCTTTGTAGTGTCTGACACATACACCAGTGGCTGGTGTGACCCTGGTCCTCCCTGACGGAGTCAGTTCTTCTTTCTCTGGCTGGAGTTTCAGACATTCAGCAGAGACCTGATTTTGTACTGTTTCACAGACACCACAATGTGTGTTAGGTGTACTGCTGATCAGAAGAAAGCACAACACCTAATCACCTTTTTCTGGTGTCTCTTTGAATATTTATACCAACCCCCAAAGAAACATCGTTCTTTCAAATCAGCACCACATCCAGCTGAAGGGCTCCATCTTCAGCACCTTTTTAAAATGTCTCCGTTTCCAGACACAACAAGAGCCAGGTAATGATTTATAGCCAACAGCACAGCTCATTCTTGACATGTCCCCAGGCCTGTTGAGGTGTACTCTGCCCAGGCAATTCCTCAACCAAGGAAAATTTGGGCATCCTAGTCACGTCATTTGGGCATCATGGTGCTTTGCAGTGTCTGATTCTAAAATATACTTCTCCACACCATACCAACACTGAGATACTGTCACAACGTGTGATGGGCAGAGTGTGCACAGTCATTCTCACTGTATTTTTAGCACAAAGTAATGTCGTATGTGGATCCATTGAAGGAAGAAATGAAAGCCTTGACTTTTTTCAGACTCTAGAGGTAGCCATTAACAGTGGTTAAATGTCCAATCAATTGTATATTCATTTGTGGGCCTGCATTAAATTACAATCTGGCCATACTGACTGTTCTGAAATTGAGTGACTGTTTTCACTCAGTTATGATGCATCTGTTTTGGTTTTTATATCAATATCCTTTCCTTGTTAGAAAGAAAGGGGAAAGACTTTGCAAGGATATTAATATAACTCAGTGTGGTCAATAGACCCTCAAACTCTGTCTGAATTGTGCTCGAAGCATTGAGAGATGTGAACATCAAACAGGAAACTGAGCTTGTAGTATTTTCCAAAAGGGCCAAAATATATTAAAAGTTACAAAAAACAAAAAACAAAAAACAAAAAAACAAAAAAAAAAAAACAAAAAAACAAAAAAAAAAAAAAAAAGGCCAGGATATAGGTTAAGGTAACTCCTCAAGTCTGACAGCCCTCATCTTACTGAATGAATGTTTGCATGTTCTGGGTTATACCTTCTGAAATCTCAAAAATTCTTAACTCAGGTAGTACCAATTCCATTGGACATCATAGCTCTGTGGTCAAATGTTGGCAGATATATAAGTGCCTTAATTGGTTTCTATGGTTTAAAAATAAATCTCTAAATATATTATTTGTCTCCATTTCACAAGCCCCTATGACAGCTATCAAGATACATACTTTTCTGAAGTTTGGGATAATTTCCCAATGAAGTTGCACACATTGTGAGTTACCACACTGGGGTGGCCAAAGAAGTGAATTTTTAAGAGTACTCCTCCACACTGATGAAAGAAGGGGACTGTCATAGCTACAGAAATTTACATCTCAGTAACTGCTGTGGCTCAGGATTTCCAAGGACTTTAGCTGTATAAATTAATTCAGGCTCATAAACCCTCTTGATTCAAAGTCTCTTGGCTTTCTTTACATTGAGATCCAGTGCCCATCAAACAAAGATTGTTATCCTCATCTCCATTCTTGAACAGGGCAAATGAAGGCAAAGGCGAAACTGGCAAAGCTGACAGGGAATTTTACCAAGCAGTAACTTGTCTTTTGCCATCAAGGCTTCTTTCCATAGATAGGTGGGATTACAGAAATTGAAACCCTCTTGTGGAAAGATTGTTTTTAAGGTAATGGTTTCCAAGAACATGTTCTCAGGCTAGAGAAAAAGAGCTTCAAAGCAAGGATTTATGCCTTGAGCTTTTATATGATTGGAGAATACCCTAAATGTGTAAATACTGGTAATGTAGCCAAAGTACTATTCTGATTTATCATAAATAGCTTTGGAAAGGATGGATTCTTCTTAGTCACAAGTAGGACCATGGTAAAACCTTGGTTGTGATAGAGTGCATAATTTATAGACCCTTATATAGTCACAAGCCACAGGGAAAGTTGGTTAACAGACAAACTGAAACGGAAATAAGCATAAAATGTCATGAGTTGTAAGGCACCCACAAGAAACATTGATGTCCAAGTCCTGACACTTCAAGGACAATTCCAAGAATCACAGGATGTGCCTGAGTATATAGAAAAACAAACCAGAGGGGGCCAGGGAAGGTAGTTCAGTCTGAATATAAATTATGTAATATTTTACATATATTATTTGTTTAACTTAAAACATAAATTGAAATTAATAATAAAATTAGATTAATAATATAAATGAAATAAAACAGACATTGACAAGAAGTGTGGTTTTGGGCCCTTTCCTTTCTTGCTCTTTTTTGACTAGGAGAAATGTGAAAGTAAATTATAAAAAATCAATCCCCCAGATCAGGCATTGATTCCTGCAGTGAGAAAACACCAAGGGAGGCAGGTACTGATTTTGAGAAAACTGGAAAGTTGAGGTAAAATGCAGAGATGTTTATTAAAACATTAAAACAAGTGCTTGAAGACAAATAGAGAGGGATTTAAGGCGGCTGTGCTTTGGGGTACTAACACAGAACTTATTTGTTCTAGTAGTTCAGGGATGATCCAGTTTCTGTTGTTATAAAAAGATAATTAAGAAAAACTGTCAAGTCTGCAGATTAATCCTGCATACATCTGCCTGGAGTTTGCTTTGAAATCTTTTGGATCTAGAAAGACAATCTTGTGTAATTAGCTGAGGCCACTATAATCCATAAAAACATCTGATCACATTGATTTTCAGTCAATCAGGCTCTATCTGTCAACAGTAATTCTAGAGATCATATAAGAGGTCTTACAAGTACACAACTTAGCCCTCTAAGGTAATTTAAACTTTTCTCTGGCTTTTAAACTCAAAGTAATTTTCAGTTACTAGCTTCCAAGTCTTCCAAACAAAACAAAACCAAAAAAAAAATCCAAAACAAACAAACAAACCCAAACAACAAAAACAAACTAACAAAACAACAAAAGGAAAAACAACAACAACAACAAAACAAAACAAACCAAAAAAACCAAGAAAATATATATATATATATCTTTTTGGAAAGAACATAATATATATAGACATATAGAAGAGATATTTTTTATATCTATGTATATTGCCACAGATGTGCTTGAGAAGTGACCTGCATTTGCATTTCTTTTTTGTTAGACAGCATTTTGTTACTTTTATAGAGCACAGGAAACCAAGAGTTAGTTCCTATTATGCCTTCAACTGTGATGCATACTGCAAAATCACAGGGTAACAAAACCTAATAGTTCCACTAATACAGTGTATAAACCCTCATGGTGAAGGAAATGCTTTTGGGTCTACATTGTATACAGCAGGCCCTGTTAAAGTCCAGTAAATAAGGTACAGAAAGCATTTCACTGCAGAAACTTTGTCTTCCAGGTTCTGTGTTCTTCTCAGAGGCCCCAAGCCACAATTTTTTATACTGTGCTACAAATGGTAATTTGCTGTGTTAAACACAAATATTATTCTGGGTTGGCTCTCCCTGACTTCTCCTACCCTTACAGTCTTGGTGACTTTGATTCCTGTGACACTACACTTGCAAGGCAAGGGAGCTCAGATTTTCAGATTCTGCTGTAAAGAAGCAGAAAACAAGATTCCCCATCTCCAGCTCTGCAAAACTCATTAAGTTGTCAGATTTTATACCTTATTCAGGGTTTTGGAGAAATGTGAACATGGGAAGAAAAAATATCATCAAGTTACCACATGGGCTTCTACTAAGATTGCTCTTTATATCACCTAAATTTAGCCATCTGTAAATTGGTTTTTAGTCCAAACTAGTAATCTACACTGTTCTTATAGAGAACAGAAATATGAACTTCTTCAGAGATCAAGTCAGTCCAGCTGATGTTGATGAGTGTTTTTATAGGATGAATTACTCTCTAACTCTCCCCATTAAACACTGTTAAAATTAAGGCTAAAGCCCATCTTAACACTTAAATTTGGCTAAATTTAATCCCAGGTTCAGTGACATAAATCTGAGGGAAGAATTACCTAGAAGAGAAATGGGAAAGATTAAGGATCCTGAGAATAAGGAAATTTTCTTAGTACAATGCTGAAGCATATATCTAAGTTTTATTTTCACCAAAACACATATGACCTCTATAAATCACATACTTATACATCAATGTACATATGACATAAAAACAACTATTATCATCCAACCATCAGGCAACGTATTCAGTGAGATGTGGAAAGAACCTGACAATATCCTGACCAAAGATCATGGCATTTACAGGTAGATTTCAGTTTTGTAAAAATGGCATCATCTGTAATTTTTGTTAATAAAATTCTCAGTTACTTCAACTGGCCAGAGACCTCTGAGTAATGTCTAAAAATATACAGATTGGGTGACAAAATGAAGGATTCCAGGTATCGTGTACGACATTTATGAGACAATCCTAAGTCCTGTAAAATATTTAGCATTTTCCAGTTAAACTGAGGCATAGAGATTTAGCTCCTCAGGGAGTCCAAAATAAACAATTTTTCTCTGTGAAGTGGTAGAGAAAAAAGGGGTAATGTTCTTGAGAATCCCTAAATAAATGTCATAAAGGAGCAACACTGTAATTTCTGTGTTCTGCTTATGCAATGAAGTTTTATAACCTTGAATATTCTGTTCAGACTGAAGATCTTAAATTAAAATGATCAGCAT
Organism: Chamaea fasciata; assembly: GCF_029207755.1. Lineage (NCBI taxonomy): Eukaryota > Metazoa > Chordata > Aves > Passeriformes > Sylviidae > Chamaea > Chamaea fasciata. The sequence continues at coordinate 15,218,469 of NW_027094089.1, forward strand.
CTTCAGCAACCTTAAGACTCAGCACTAAGCTTGCCTGATAAAAGGTTTTTCTGAGGGATAAACTTGATGGAAGTTGTTTAGAAGGAGCACTTTTTGTCTGAACTGAAGGTTTCCTAAGGCTTGGAACTGGTGAAGTCAGAAAAAATGAATTGATAAGAGAACTGAAAGCCCTATATGGCTTAAAGCACAAGTTTTAAGTCAAAATTGAGATGACGTGACTAAGAGACTATGAATCATGGTACTGGTAGTCTGATCTTTTTACTACCAACTTGTTTTGTAGATTTGAGAAAGATCTTTGACTTCTCTGTGACATAGCTTGTGGCTCATATATAACATTAAATTGGTATCCTTCATGACTGGAAGGGAATTATTTTTGTTCCAGAGGGAAAAACAAATCTAATGATATAGAGTTTTTTGGTCTTGCTGAAAACACAGAACTGTTGTATCTGTGGGGTTAGTTTCTTTTTCATCCCTGTGGTTAAGGGTACTCGACAAAAATCTCCACTCACTCCAATACTACTCAGTGTTCCTTACCCTAAAGCATAAACTTTTACACTCTGTCCTCTAGATCCAAAATCATGGGAAAAAATCTTCCCCTTTCTTCCTGCACTTTACTGAAACCACAAATGCCACCAGCTTTAAAAGCATATTTCTTTCTCTCAGAAAATTTTTGATGTCTGAATATTAATTTATCTCTAAATTCTTCTGTACAGAGTCTTCCTCCCTCTCTTTTTCTCATCCTCTCTTTTTCATATAGTCCTTCATGTAAATACCTCTAAAAAAATTGAGTCTGTGGTGAGAAAGTAGACTTCTATGCTACCATTTCCATCAAAATCCTTTTTGATGTGTGCTGAACAATTGACTTTTGACTCGATCATTGATCTACAGTGGGATGCTTCACACACAAAGAACCATTTTTCTGTTGAAGATAAACCCCAAAGCATCTGCCAAAGTTCCTCCAACTCATCTTAAGATAGGGAAGATTTCAGCACAGCAAAACTGTTCCTGCTACATTATATTATTATTATTATTATTATTATTATTATTATTATTATTATATGGGGTTTTTGAGGAAGAGCTCTAGTTTCAAAACTGTTTGATTTTCTAAACCCAGAGAAGAATAAATATGGAGTATGTGCAAATATGAACATAAACAACCAAGATACAATCACGCAACCAGACAGCTCCTAAATTACATGTTTGCTTAGGGACATGCATGACAGAGTCATGTGGCTTACCCAGGGCTTGAAAACACTGTGAAACCTGAGTAACATAGTGTGTGACAGCAAAACACAGCCCTGAGTGTTTAACTTCAATATGAAAGTAATTATATTAAAGAAGGTATTAAATGCATGTTTGAACTGGGTTTGTGTAGGATTTGGGGTAAGTTTGCCTTTGTAAAAGGCTTCTTGATTCATTAAAATGAGAACTCTGTCTTGCCCTTGATTTGTTCCCTTCACAGTTTTAGATTTTCATCATTTTTGTCCTCTATTTGAATGACATGGGCTACTCAGGGTCATCATCATGGTTAACCACAAAACCAGGCTACAGATATGAAAAGCTGAGGTTTTGTGTTTTGTTTGTTGTTTTGTTTTGCTTCTTTTCTTGGGTATTGTTTGTTTGTTTGTTTGTTTGTTGAGGATTTTTGTGAGTTTTTTTGTTGTTGCTTTTGGCTTTAGCTTTTTTGTTGTTGTTCATTCGGGGTTTTGTTGTGTGGGGTTTTTTGTTTGTTTTTTTGTTTGTTTGTTTTTTTAATTTATTTTATTAAATTTCAGCACTTGACTTAGAAGCTAGGACTGGGTCTGATGGGACCAAGTTATCCTGTGAAAATTTGACACTCTTGAAGTCCTTTCATTTGACAGAGATCTTTCTTTTGTTTGAAACAAAGAGGTCTCTGACACTGAAAGCTTTAGGATTTACCTCAGATTGGAAATTTTAAGTATCAGTGCAGAATCATGGATTCAATTTCTGTAGTAAATTATGCCATACTGACTAAACCTGGGAGTTTATATAAAAGTGCAAATGCCCCTCTATTTCTTGAGCTAAAGAGTGGTATTCAAATATTTAACATATAACAAAAACACATCCATTGGAAAATGCAAAGGGCATCTCAACATATGCCAAAGGTCAGGAGATGGAAAGAAAACAATCACAGTCCAGTGCCATAGCTCCCCTTTCTAGTAATCACTAGAATCACTAGTAATCAGCACTTTCTTTTTTCCCGGAGGGGATGCAGAGAAATCAGTGAGAAAACCAAGTACAGAATGAGGTTTATTACTTTTTCAGCTTTTGCTGATCCAATAATTTCACAAACAAGTGGTAGGCAGTACATTTTATTAGACTTTGTGGGAAATATGAACATCTGCATGGAGAGAGTAAAGAACAATTCTGTCTGTACTGAACGTACTTAATAAGGTCCACACTCAAAGTCAGAAGGTTGCTGAACTTACTTGGCTCGGGAAAACAACAGGTCTGCATTAAATCTGATTCTGAGGAAGTAAATTTGGTCTGCCTGTAGGCAAATACAGAGAAAAGTGGAAAGGGGAAGGAACTCTTCCTTCTATATCAGCAGCACATGCAATCATTGCCATCACATTCTTGGGACTGTGTTGTTTTATGCAACAATTACTTGCTCTTGAAGAGAAACTATGTACCCTACACCCTGTCTGCCAAATCTTTGTACTTGGAGAGGAACAAGAATAAAAGTTTTATTAAAAATGAGTAAAGGAGAAGACAATGTATATGAAAAGGGGCACGCCACATGTGTATTACATGGGTTCCATAAAATTCATATATTCGACTAGTCTCCAGCTAGGGGCTTGGTTAAGAAACCCATAGGACTAATTTAACAGACTAATGTGGACAAAAAAACCCTAGCTTAACTTCTGCCTTTCCAAATGTGTAATTTTTGCTGCTTTGCTAGAGGCCTATGGACTTTTTAGGGAATAGCAGAGAGCAAATCTGAGTCAGCTGGGGAGTCCTGTGGAATTTAGAAAATAGGAAAATGCTATCCCAGTACTAAAATACAGCCCCTTTAATCATTGTTGCATATATATATATATATATATATATATATATATATATATATATGTATGTATGCTTGTGTGTGTGTATGTATATATATATATATATATATATATTTATATTTATATATGCACATACATGTATATATATGCACAAAGTGGCAGTCATCTTAGGGATTTTATATCCAGATAAACACATCAGCAGTGATTTCAACCAATTCCAAAGAAACAATAATTTCTCTGCCTATTTTTAAATGTCACTAAGTCTTGTGTCTCACTTTAAAACTGTTGCAAGGCAATGGTGCCTCAGCAGCTTCTTTTCCAAATTGCAAATGCTGCTCATAATTTGAGGGTCCTGGAGAATGATCTATTAATATCTCTGCAGCTCTAGAACCAAACTGCTGCCAAATTAACTGCTAATTATGATCCAATTTTACATTCAGATCAGAAAGGTGATGAGGAATTCAGATTACTAAGAGTAGGAAAGCTCTCCCTTTTTTTACTCCAGCAGATCAGGAGTGAAATTCCACCCAAGACAAATCAGCACTGAAGGGAAAGAATCAAGTCCTAAAAATGAAGTGATAGCAAGCTGCAGTTAAGGGAGAAAAATCAAGGAGGCAGAATATTTATTACCTGTCTGTTAACTGTAGCAGAAGAATGGCTCGGGCTTTATCACAAATACTTACACAGCCCCATTAATTATCTAAATATCACACAATCTTTAATATTTTAAAGCCCACAAAATCTGGAGGAGGGAAACCTTATCACTCCATTGACACCTGGGAAAGTGAGGCAAAGGCAAAGATATTTCAGAATATCCCAGAAAAGATGAAACTGAACTCAAGTCTCTAAAGTCCTAGAAATGTATCCTAACTAAGTCAATACTCTTTAGTCCAACTGTTAGACTCAGGGCTTGGATGTAAATTTTTGTAAAATCATAGAATCATTTAGGTTGGAAAATGCTTTGAGGGTAAAGTCCAATTGCTAATACAGCACTGTCAAACCCACTACCACATCATGTCCCTAAGTGCCATACATGTGTTTTAAATACTTCCAGAAATGGTGATTTCACCGTTTCCCTGGGCAGCCTATTCCAATGACTGGTAAATCTCTTTGTGAAGGAATTTCCCTTGTTATCCAATCAAAATATCTCCATGTGCAACTTGAGGCCACTCCCTCCTGTCTAGTCCCTGTTCCCTGGGAGCAGAGCCCAAGCCCTCCCCAGCTGCCCCCTCCTGTCAGGAAGTTGTGCAGAGCCAGAAGGTTCCCCCTGAGCCTCCTTTTCTCCAGGCCAGGCCCCCACAGCTCCCTTATCTCTCCTTGTATTCAACTCTAGAAAATTTTCCAGCTGTGTTGTCTTTCACTGGCCATGATCCAGCACCTGTGAGTCTTTCTTTTTTCATTAGGGACCTAAAAATGAACACAAAATTCGAGGTGCAGCTTTAGAAGCTCTCAGCATATGAGGGAAGCCACTGCCCAAATTCTGCAGGCCAAATTATTGCTGACACAAGACAGGATGTTCTCGGCCTTCTTACCCATCTGGGCACAGCATGGTTCATGTTCAGGTGCTCTAACCAACACCCCCAGGGCTTTTCCCACCTGTATCTTTCCATCCTCTGGTGTCTCATAGCATTGTTGTGACACAAGACTGGGACTAAACCAGTGGATAATACAGACATATACAGACATAGCACAACATTCATTGCCTTGACCAGGATGCAGTGGGTTTTCCAAATCCTTCAGCTAAGAATTTGCCCACGGGTAGCTACAAGGTTTCCCGATTGACTTGGCAAGAGAGGCATCCAAAATTTCCTTAGAGATAATTTCCTTCCACCAGCCTCCATTAACTCTGCCTTCCCCTTCTTTCCCTTCAAGAAAAAGGAAAAAAAAATAGTAAAAGGGAATAGAGAAAAAAAAAAGGGCCTTTAATTCCTTTTCTCACTGTGTGACCTTGTAGAGTTGTAGGAGTTAAATGGAGCACAGTTTGGGAACATCCATTGTTCTAATCACAGCTGCTCCAATACCATATTGTCAGTGAAATGGAAAAGAAATTAGCAGCTCATTTTGTGCGACGTGAACTTTCTCTCTCGCTCTCCTGCTTGATGAGAACACTCTCTTTGATAAATCAGCCATCATACCTTATTGCCATGCAGAGACTTGAAGTAAAAAAATGTCAACAACATTTTTTCCTTGAGTCTTCTGGAAGCAATCAAGTTTCACTGCAGCAAAGGTAATGCCTAATTTTCCATCGTCATTTTTTGGCATATAGAAAGTTAACAGAGGACATATCTTTTAAAGCTACAGAAATTGATTGGACTTGCAACAGACGAGATGTTGGCAATGAATGAGATAAAGAGCGGATTCGGCACATTATTGCAAGAGAGGTTCCCATCGGTGCGTACCATTCACCGACTTGAGCACAGACTTCAATTAGCAGTTAAGGATGTGTTGAAATATGTTGCAGGAATTAGTAATTTCAAAGTCTTGGCAGGGAAACGAAATTATATAGTGTTTGCAGTCAGCCAAAAGAACAAAAAAAAAGAAAAAAAAGAAAAAAAAGAAAAAAAGAAGAAACAAGAAACCACGAGGAAAGAAGGGAAACTCAGCAAGAAGTAGCTGGATGGGCATATGTGGTATCATTGAAGTGACTAAAGAGCAAGCCAGTAGTCAAGATGTGCTGAGTAGCCTGCATTTCCAAGACAGCAAAGGCTATTTTAAGGTCATAGAAATAACTTCTTAAACACTTCATTTTCCCAAGAGACACTATAGAGAAAAAAACATCATTTTCTCAAATGAAGAAGGTGGGGTTCTTTTAAGATCCAAGCAAACAGTGTTGGAAATTTTCATTCTTAAGAAGAGTTTTCTTTTCATGGAACATGTCTTAATATGTTGTTGCCATTCTGGTCACTCATTGTGTTGCATTGTATTTACTCACTAATTATCTGTACAACTGAAGAGAAAAAGGAGAAAAGGAGAAAAAACAAAAAGGAGAAAAGCTCTAGAACAGACTGAATTTTTTTAATGGTTTTTCTCACTGTTCAAAACAAAAGTCAATTAAAAGTATATACTGTGTATATAGATAAGATAGACTTAGAGAAAATTATTTATTCTTCAATTATAAAAGCTGATATGATAGATTCCTGTGCTGAAAAATGTTCTTTAAATAGGAATGAGCTTTTTTTGTGGATGAGCTTTTCTGTTTGGCTTGGTTTTGTTATTGTTATTGTTGTTTTGTTTTGTTTTGTTTTGTTTTGTTTTTTCCCCATGGTGAAAGGAGGATCAGGATCAGATTATCAATAGGGCTTGATTTGTTTCGTCTTTATTATATTCTATTTACTTTTCAACAAAAAAATTAACCCAAGCTAAACACTCATAGGTATCTGTCCTGGGTTGAAATATATTCTACCATCATCTTCATAAACTGTTGAAACCAGGTGAGGCAATGCTCCCTGCCTCCTCCACTCTGGATTATCTCCTGTTAATGGGCCCATTAGGCCTTATCACATGACTCACCATCCCATTGTGAAATGCTCTGCCCAGAGAGAAGAACCAAGCATTCCAGCCTGGATATAAGCTGAGACTCTGAACACCAGAGGGGCGCTTACCCACTGGATTCCCAGAGGACCCGAGCTACCAGACCTTTCTACAGGATCACTGCTTCAGGAAGACCACCTCATCTGGACTGCTTCCATCACTCCGCTCAGGTTGTATTCTGACTCTGTCAGTGGTCTTTTTTATTATTGCATCTATTTTATTTTGCTTTCTTTCCTTTCTTCCTATTAAATTGTATCTGTGACTTAGAAGCTCTCATTTGTTTTGCTTTCAAACCACTACAATATCTGGAACAAAAAACCCCAAAAGATTTTCAAAAGTCACTAGACCATTTTCTTATCCCTAGGATAGATCAGCTTTATCTGAACTATTGCTAACAGTTCTTTGACACAATTGTTCAGAAAAGCCTCTTGTGCTTGCATGTCCATGACTTCTCCTAGTCAATACACCCAAATACTTATTTGGCCTCACTGTTTAAACACTCTCTCTAACCTCCCTACTTTTAGCTTATCCTTTCTCTTGCTGCAGCTTAAGCCCTTCTGCTTTTTTTCTTACCCGTTAAAAAACAAGAAGGAGAAAATTTTTATTTTCCCTGTTAAAACAACTTTCAACATATTTGGATGACCTAAGACAACCATGACAGAATAGTAATTTCTATGTCTTTTCTGGTGGTTCAGACTGAAGGAAACCAGAGAATGCTATAAAGAAATGGAACGGTAATTAGTCAAGAAAAATTAACCACTTCTCAGCAGGATAACTTTATTTTAGAAGTGCTAAAACAACCTCTGCAATGTTTTTTGACGATCACAGAATGGCCTGGTTTGGAAGGGACCTTAAAAGTCACCTGCTTCCAGCCCCCTGGTATGGGCAGGGACACCTTCCACCAGAACAGATTGTACCAAGCCCCATCCAGCTTCCATTCTGGGGATGGAGTTATCCACAGTTCCTCTGGGTATTATTTCACTAATGCCTCACCACCCTCACAGGAATGAATTTCTACCTAATATCCAATCTAATCCTACTTTATTTCACTTTAAAACCATTCCCCTTGGTCCTGTCACTCGAGGAGCCTGTAAAAAGTCTCTCTCCACCCTTCTTTTAGGCTCCCTTCAAATTCTGGAAGTCTGCAATTAGGTCACAACAAATCTTTCTCTTTCCAGGCTTAGCAATTCAAATTTCCTCAGCCTTTCTTTATAGGAAAAGTGATCCATCATCTTAATAATTTTGCTGTTCCTCCTCTGGACTCACTCCAGCAGATCCCTGTCCTTCCCATGCTGGGACCCCAGAGCCTGATGCACTGCTCCAGGTGGGTTCCCACCTGAGTGGAGCAGAGGGCAGAATTACCTCTCTCTATGTGTTGGCCACACTTCTCAATAAAAGTCATAGGGGCTTACAAGACTTGAAGTTGAGTAATTTATGTCTATGGAAAATTAAAAAAGGTTTATGTGTATTACAGTCTGTAAAGAATTTGCACAAAGTTTAGAAAAAGGTATTTTAATCTGTAGGCCTGATTCTGTCCTCAGACCTGCCAGGGGAATAAAAAAAAAAATGCAGAAGAAACTTCATATAAAACTAGTAGTGTAAGCAAGAACTGAATCAGACCTTATGCCTCTACATAAAAATGATTTAAGCTACTTAAGAGATTTACAGCAGACACTCGCACATCAATGTTATGAAGGCTTTTTAGCTGCAAATATTAATGAACTCCCTTTGCTAAAACAGACTGGCTATCGAACATCTGCAAATGGGAGCATGAAGTTTGAACCCTAGGCAGTTCATTAAACCAGTTTGACCCAAAGCCAAATTGTTCAATGCCGGCTTACAAAAGGTAAGAGAGACTTTCTGCCAGTTGGAAAACAAACGAATCTCAGCACTGGCTCTATAAAGATCGACAGTGACTTAAAAATAGCCTGAGGTTAATATTATAAGTCTTTCTAAAAGAGATTTGAGTGCATATTCTTCATGCCAGTCTTGGATCAATCTCGCAAAGCAATATCCTTTCAAATGACACTGATACAAAATATCAGATGCTGTAAAAAGTGAGACTCATTATCTGGCAATCTTTTCCCTTCCCACCAATGCAACAATCACCAGAGCATCTCAGAGAAGGCCAGTCAGCACCAGCTGGACATAGCTCAAGCTGGAGCTCTGGGTGGCCTGATGCCTGAATATGCTCTTGCAACAAAATAAATAAGTAAAAAGGGTCTACAGGAAGCCAAAGGAATCACTGCAGAGAGGAGCTATTTATGGCAGTGGGCAGTGGTGTGCAGAACAGATCAGAGCCCAAACCTTCCAGGGTTATACTAAGGGTGAACCCAGGGGTAACTCCACCCCAGAAAATACATAGATCAAGATTAGGTCAGTGTGCTCCAGCCACACCACTTGCTGTTGCTGCTGTTCAGTAAAACAGGTGTCAGAGGAGTAGGAAGCCTCGTTCAGAGAAGTTGGAAATGGACTTCCAAAGTCTCCCATTATGGCTGGGCTTGCTCCACTGGAAAAATAAGCTATGTCATTTTTTTTTCCTGTTCTCCAGGGGAAAACTGAGTCAGGTACTTTTCAAGCACAATTTTCTTTCAGGGTTGCTTTTTTTTTTGTCTACCACCTTTCTTACACAAAGGTATTTCTGGCCGTTTAAATTTGTACCCTAATAACCAGATGCTGCTAATTTATTTCTAGATGATATGCAAATGAATTTATTCCATCAATTTGCCTGTCTGTTGCAACAAAGAAAATATGCATATGTTATGGACAAATATTATGGGTAACTGATAAATGCTTCTTATGGTTGGTATGCATGGAGTTTCAGCTCTGTTGTGGCACCCCACATATCATCATCCTATCTATGGAACAGGAGGGTATCTATTTATAATGGATAATGCTCTACAGCTAGGCCTCTTTATAATAATCTGGAAGTAAGAAATCATTTTTTTGATGCCAGATTTGCTAGTCTGAAACTGCAATAACCACTATGCATCAGTGGTCTGTTTCACAAACTTCAGACACATTTCCATTGAAGGTGGCTGTGCAGGTCCCGGTCCACAGGTATCAGAGAACTGAAGCAACCTCCTGCATTTCACATCAGTGGGGAAATAGTGGAAATCACATTAACATGTCCTGATATGAGAAGATATTTTGGCTGTGCTGTAGTAAATGTTGTGACGTTAGCCCCAATAGTGAATGGACATCATTCATTTTTCAAGGTATTTTAAGGGTTTTTTTTTCTGCATAATTTCCTTGAGCTGAAAGTGGCAGAAGCTTTGTTAAGCAGTATGCCACATGCCTCTGGGATTTTCTGCTAGCATTTGCTTTCATTCACAGATCCTCTGGGGGTTTCAAAGCAGAGCTGCATGCCTGAAGCTGCTGGGAGTGTGGGGAGTAATCTCTGTCACTGGTAATCTTTTCCATATAGGACAGACAATGCAGCTCTACTCCATCCAGAAGAAGTTTGAACAATCATCCAGTTTTAGCTTTGTTCAAACCTTTCACACAAAAACCCAAGGGGGTGAACTGATCCCTTGGGAGACTTTGCAAGAGCAGAAGGCAAGAGTCTGCAAAGAAGCCCATTGCGTGCCATGTTGGTTTGTGAGACTCATTGTTTTTGACTGATCACTCCACAACTCAGCTCCTTCCTCTTTCTTAAGAGGACCTCATTCAGGACCACCCATAGTCTAAACTACCTGTCTTTAATTATTTCTCTCAGTACTTTTCCCATTTCAGTCAGGTTCTGCAGCAGTATTATACATGTCTTAGATAAGCTTTCCTCTACCTATGGTCAGAAAAAAGGTAGCATTCAGTTTCACCTCCATACACATATTTACAATGCCTTGCAGTTTTCTCATGAGGCCAGGTGAGTGTGCTGTCTGCATGGGATTTCAGTGATGAAAATACTAACGTAAAGAAATATGATTTTTGTGAGATGGGATGGACAGTGCTTCCTATGCCACAAGCAGGACACACCGTGTACAGGAGCCTGTAAAATGCTCGAGTGTAAACTTAAAATGAAACTTGAGTTGTGGTGTTGTTGAAGATAAAACCTGGTCACTGAATGTAAGCAAATGCACATCCTTAAGTCCAGAAAAGATCACTCTTGATCTATTATGGTAATACTCCTGGAGACTGCAATATTCTGTTAGGTTCTTTTTGTACAGTTATGAGTTAGTTTAGAGCTTATGAAAGCCACAATCTAGTTAGCTTTGAAAATAATTGTGGGTGCTTTATTCCGTGAACAGAAGCATATTAATGACAAAGTTTTGTCTTCCAGAGTGCCTCAACCATGGCCTCCAAGTCATCCCTTAGGTCATTGCCATGGTCTATTCAGTTCTCGGCTTTTCTTCTGACTGTTTTTCTCCTGAGACTCAACTGGGACTGAACTCCAGTTCAAAGACAGTTTTGAGAACTCTGGTTTGATGAAAACTACAGTAAGATGAGCAACAGCCTTTTTTTTTTTTTTTTTTTTTTTTTTTTTTTTCGTTTGAAGAGATGAGAACAGCAACATGTAGAACAAGCTTCACTTATTGGGGTGATAAAGATTTGAGAGGAGTGGAGATGTTTACCTACTTCAGTTACAGAATCCAGAAATGCTTTCTAGCATTCAGCTCACAGATTAAGGCACTTAAACATAGATTATCATAAGGAAGTGTCTACAGCTGAATTGAAGGGAGTCTAAGCTCCCACTATAGTCAATGAGAAAGAAGTCATTATATTTAATGAAATCTAAAGGTTTATTCACTTGGTCAAATACAGAAATTAATCCCTTTTGGGATATGTTTGAATAAACGATCATGCATCCTCTCTATTTTTATAGAAGAAGATTATTCACCCTCTTATAAGATAGGTCTCCAAAGGCAGACCGGAGTAATAATTCATTGGTCATGCTGATTTTTTTTCAATATCTGGAAAACCCACAAAGTGTCTAGTCCAGTCTTGAGGAGTTTGGGTTTTTTTAGGCACTGGGTCTCATGCTAATGAATTCATGAGGAACACTCTCCATTCCATATCTCCAGTCATGCAGAGGTAGTCTCTGTATTAGCAGACAACAGGGTATTTCTTAAATTCTTGTTACATTTTCCATCTGTTAGTGTATTTGCAGTGCTGCAAAGCACATTGGCTGCACTCCTATTCACTGAGACCTTCCCAACAGAACATCTCCTTTGTTCTCTGAAACATCTGTCTCATAACACAGAATCCAGACAGTGAGAAGGACATTCCAGAACTGGCAGCCTTGACATACAGGAGTCTATTGTTGGAGTCTAGACCGAGAGCAGGTTGGGAGTTTCTGGGAAAAAAAAAAAATGGAAAATGATAATTCCGTCTGGGGCAGTATTTTTACTGTGAAAGTGAAAGTTTCAATGAATTTTCAAACTTGGGGGAATTTCTGTTGATATTCACAAAGGGAGTGCTAATTTTTAGCTCAAAACTGATTTAAAAAATGTAAACACATTGACAAGTAAATTCCAATGATGGATCAGTCAGGATTGAACTTCTGGTCTGGCCTTCTGTTCAGGTTTTAATTTGTGTAATTACTGTTGTTATCGTTACAGTCTCTGTGGTGAGATTTGACTACCAGTTTCAGATGAACAAAATCTCAAGACCATGGTCACTACATTCACTTCAAAACTCTACAGTCCTTCACTGATTTTAGAGCTTCTGTGTTTGTGAGGTGCCTTGAGCCTAAGGGATGATTCAAGGCCAAGTGACAATCATATTTGAAAAATAATTTACCTGAGTGTTTCTGAGAACATACCTTTAAGACACAGTGTTGAAATTGTGGTTGGCACAGATACAGAGAAATGGAGAAAATGAGTCAGATTTATTTATCTCCGTCTCATCTCAGTGTTTGCCTCCACCTTCCTTGCTCCTGGCTGTGACTCCTGGGCCAGCTGGACTGCCTCTTGCCTGGATAGTTCCATCCATCTTTTGAAACAGTAGTGTGTAGAGGGATTTTTTACCTTTAGCACTCCTGTCTGTGTTTGTAGTCAATAACATAGTTAAGAGTGACAATGAGAATTGTTCTTACTTGGAAATTAAACTGAACTGAACTACACATACAGTACAACCAAAATAGTTTGCACAGGTGATGCGAATGAAATAAATATGCTGATGAAAACAGTAACTTTTTTTCTGGTAGATCAGACCTGGCCAGATTATTAAAAAAATAAATCTTCAATTTTCAGCATGGGAAAAATAGTTACAAAACATAGGTAATTCTAAGCTAAAGAAACATACACCAAACCACTTTCTCATTGTGTCAACCAAATATTTTCACTGTGTAGAAGAAAGGTGAATCTAAGACAGAATATCAAGGAAGCAATAAAGAAGAGAATGAATGCAGCCAGCTCATTCTTGTAAGAAAATAAATCTATGAAATCCCAGAATATTTCAGCACACTAAATGACTTTTTTTCCAGTACTATGTCTCTGTGTGTAAGCAGCAGCAGGTTTGAGGTTTCCTTCAAATGGATTGCAGGAATTCTCTAAGTGTCATCACAGCGTCCACTAAGACATTATATATTTGTACCAGGTAGGAGACTAGAAATTGGGTACCTAATTGCCATGAATGTTTCTGGTCCCAAGTCTAAAATGCTTTTACTCCACTTGGATATACTGGTTCTATTTTCAAAATGCCCACAGAAATCCTTCATTAACCTGTATGTAAAGAGGCAGTCATTACAAACAAAAAAACCCAAATGAGCAAAACTCCCCAAAATTAAACCAACCGACACTCCCTCCCCTCCAAAAAAATAAGGACAATAAGAAATATGGGAGAGGAAAAAGAAGAAACTACAGTGGGGAATTTTATGTATTGGTAAAGAAAAAAGGACTCATGTTGAAGTCTCCCAAAACTAATTTGCCTAGAGCTGACTATGAATAGAGATGGTTTTTGTTTTCCATAATACTTCTTGAGGGATTTCTTATTTCACTCAAGGTCTGCAAATAGGCTTTTGTTTTTGGATGTTAGCTTGTAGGTTGCTTTGTTTATTTTGTTGTTTGGGTTTTTTTGGGAGGGGTTGCCTTTTTGTAGAATGAATAGCAAATTGGATTAAAGCATCTGTTTCTGTTGTCACTGGGATGACCCTTCACAGATTTCAACCAGTGGTTTATGGAAGTTTTTAGGCAGATGACTTCCAGCTCAGAATCCCAGGAAATCAGCCTGGGACCCTGGTTCTCCCTGTTGTGTCTGAAAATCTGACACAACTGCTCCAGCCATTTCAGCGCAGCAAAATTACTGCTCAAACGAGGATGGAGGGTAAGCAAGAAAAGGTTATTTCCATTTGAGACAGCAAGATAAAGACATCAAACTTCCACCATGGTTAATAATATTTATGTCTGTAGAAGAAAAGAAAAGAAAAGAAAAGAAAAGAAAAGAAAAGAAAAGAAAAGAAAAGAAAAGAAAAGAAAAGAAAAGAAAAGAAAAGAAAAGAAAAGACCCAACAAATAAACAAAAGAAACGGATATAAACATACCTGGGTGATGGTACAATAGAAAAACATGGATTTCAGGAACTCAGTGGTCAGCTTTCACATAATTAGAAATTTTCTTTAAGACATAAGAATACAGCTGCCAGGGTGATGCAGGATTAATTATGTTGGAAAATTAGATTAGCTCCCCACACCAGGAATCTCCATTAAACAGTCCTAATGATCAGGCAGAGGACACACTATTGGAAGGAATAAAAACAGGATACTAGAAAGATCATCCATTGCTTATGAAAATTTTCTCTGCCACATTCAATCAATGGAATTCATGTGCTGTAGGGTGAGGAATGGGATGTTTCATATATCCTTCCTGGGTGACCCTGTGGAACCTCTGAACATTTTATGACTTAGTTCCCCATCTCTGAAAATGGACCATTGTTGAGAACTGGCCAAACCTAACAAAACATAGAGCTACAAAGAATGTGGAACCATTTCAAATGTTAACAAAAAATAGTCTAATCAACAATTCCATTTATTTATGGTTCTTGTTTTTGTTCATTTGTTTGTTTTGTGTTATATATATATATATATATATATATATATATTTCTCTTCCTGTCGACTCTGAGACCTTTGGGAAAACTAAGTGAAATGCAGAAAAAACTGTTTGGAAGGGTAACTAGTTCCCAGAAAACTTCATGAAAGTAGACACCTATACAAAAACACAGACCTGTGAAAAGTGCCTTAGCAAAGATGAAGGTGCAGTGTGTAGCCTAACTAAATGCCAGATAATCCACAAAGGAAGATACCATCAAAGAAAGATATTTTCAGCAATATTAACCTACGCTGAAGTCATCAGACCGTAAGAAGAATCTTTAAGGGAAACCAGAATGCACAAAGTATGCTGGTGGTGGAAGGACTCTCTTGGCAGAATGTTTTTCTATGGAGCCATGGACAGTGTGGTCCATAGTGTCCAAATCCAGTGGTAGCTCTGACAGGAGGATACTTCTGTGAAATTTAACTGGCAGATATTCCAATGATAAGTGAATGCTATGGGAGAGGCTGGAATTTGAATGCAGAGTAGTATCACTCCATAGAAAGTTTATCCCAGTCACTGGTGCCTAAACAGTAGGTAGCAATTCACACTGCAATATTCTTTATTTCACTGTCAAAATAAATTAATAGGAAAAAAATTAGGTGTGTGTGTAAAAAAAGGCAGAATCTGTTAGCATAACTAAGTGAAGTACGAAAAGTCCCAGAGGTTCTAATCCAAACATCAGTGGCTTTGGGGCACCTTTTTTTTTGTTTTGTTTTTTATTTTCTATCTTTCCTTTTTTTTTTTTTTTTTTTTTGGAAGAAGGAAAAAGAAAAAAGAAGCAGAAAAGATTAAAAAAAAAAAGTTAGCCCTTTATTCACAAAACAATTCTTGTTTGGAACAAAAATAATAAATAAAACTAAATATATAGAAAATTTCCAGTATTTAGATTTTCAGCATATAATGATTGATTGTTAATGGACCCTAGGAAAGAGGTTAAATATTTACTATCTAATTAGTCCTTCCACTAAGTCATCACTTTATTATAAATGTTTTCCTGCCCCTTGGATAACTTTATTTCAAGTAACTGTTAAAACTATGTAGAACTTTAAGCATCAATTTTAAGAGGAACAAAGACATCACTGATTTTGTTACAGAAGCACTTAAATAATAATTTTTTTTAAAATTACTTGACTATCATTTTTTCCTGTGTTCTGTTCACATGGAATAAATGTTTTATTTAGGGTATTTCTCCCAACATTTTCTTGAGATGTGTTCTATCAGAACCTAATTTTCTATGGTAAGAATAACTGTAAGTACATCAATTGGATCTAAAATTTTAGGAAAATCACCTTTACTAAATAGTGGCAATCATTGGGGGCAATAATTCAGGGATATTTATTCTTCAGTGAAAAAACACAGTATCATCATTATATACGAATATTTTAGGTCAGAGACTTAGCTAAATATCTGCAACTCCATTCAATTCTTGTTTAAGCTCTGTTTAGATTTCACAGGTGTTTATAATTTAAATTGGTCCCATTCATTTTGGTACAGCACACATGGTGGCACACAAGGTATTTACACACATTAATACATGATGGTTGCAGTGCTCATGAGAAAAATCTTACTGAATAAAATATTGCTGCAACACTGTCATTTATTCAATGGGACTAAAAATACATAGCTGCTGATCACCTGACTGAAATACCCCTTCTGTCCATAGCTAAAACAGCCTCAGCCGGTTGTCAGTCAGACAGTAACATATACAAGGCTTAGCCCCAACACTGGTATCATTCCCACTGGTGCAGCCTCAAAGGACTGCATCCCAGTCACCTGTCTTTCCTTAGGGTATGAGTCCTCCCTGCTACCAGCCAGGATCACTGCTGTGAGGGGATAGAAAACCAGGCATAGGTTTTACTATGGGCATATTGACAGCTGAAGGGCAGAACTCATATTTTCTTCTTGTGACTATCTCAGGCTCATCAGCTAGTCCCAAAAGAGGGAACACCAGTATTCCCACTGCTTTCAGACACTGCTCACACCAGACTGCTTACAGGACTCCTCTTAGCAAAGTTGTGATTTTTATTTCAGCAAAATCAAGTTGAAACTGGTAAACCTCTGACTTCTTCAGCTTTCCCCTCTTAAGATGCAAATAATCTTTTTATTGGTCTTATTGAAGTGCTATGTGACTGAAAACATTTCTGCAAGAAAGGCATATGATCCCTAGAAAATGTACTGTATATGCCTTTCTGTGTATGCAGCATTATTTATAAATGCTTTAGCAAATGGGTAACCTGCTTTGGGCTTTTTCTGAATAGAAGTTTCTATATAAATGCAAATTATTTATTTCTAGTAGTAATATTTGTTTTTCAGGCAAGTTTATTTTCCCTTTGTTTCCTGGGTCTGAAAACCCAACAGATTCCACTTCACCTGCATTTAATTCAAAGTTTGTTTCACTTATGCCCACAATCTCCTTGTTCTACAGAAGAAATTGCTTTCAATTACACATATATCACAGCACTTAAACATTAGTCTCACTTTCCTTTGGTTAATAAGTCACCTTATATTCTAACATCCATCAACATAAAATCAGCATAACAACTTTTATGAACCCCTTTATCATCAACACATTCCAAATGCTTATACAATTCACTCTACAGATTCACATAGGAACTGGCTTAATAGCCCTTATAGTTGCTATAATGTTCACATCCTTTCAATCATAGAATTATTTTTCATGTTTTCAGACAAGACCCTTTTAAACCATTTTAGGTTATTATCTTGTATTTCTTTACACCCCTCAAACTGGATCTGCATGTCAATAAAGCTGGTGCAAACTGGTGTGAAACCACTGTTTTTTTATAGAGTTACTCCACACTTGCAGCAGCATGAATGACTAAAACTCACCTGGGCACAGGTAACACTTTGTGGGAGAAGGAGACTGAGAAGGTGGAAGCGGGAATGAATTCCATAGGATTCCTGTAGTTTTTCATCAGGTAGCAGACTTTCTCTGTTTTAAATTCGAAAGAGATTTCTTTTTCTCAGTGAAAACATCTTGCTTGTTGATATTTTTCAGCCATGGGTTGTTTCACAGAGCTAAAGCCATTATTTTTACCATGAGATTTTCATTCCTCTTGTTCACTCTCCTTCTCTGAACACAGCTCAGTGGTTCTAAGGTCTGGTTTCCCCATCAACAACACACGTACACCTCCTATTGAAGTCAATGGGAGTCGCACACACATCTGTCAGGATAATCAAGTCCCAAGTTTAATATCACCATCAATTTGAGGCTTAATTTTATCATTTCCATAGGCCATCTGGGCCTTTTCCCTGTTCGAGTTTTCACATTGACTTTATCTTCTTATATTTGCTTCTACTTCTGCCCCATTTCAACAACTCTTTCTTTTCTGAGGGTACTACTTTTCCACACCTCTCCTCTTCCTTCTTTCCAAACCAAACTTTATTCCCATATGCTGTACAAAAGCCCTAGAAACAGTCACAAGTGATGTATTACAGAGAGAGCTGCTAAGACTGTTGTCAGGCATTGTTGGTTAGTATCCTGCTCTATTATTTAATTAATAGCAATTATTAATTCATTAATTCATGCTGCATTAGCACCTCGAAGCTCTGTTATGAACCCCCATTGTGCTTATTAATGTAGACCCACATAACAAGCTGCTAACTTCACATTTTGGAGCCTTGTATGAATAAAAAATGCAATTAGAACTGCAACTATATTAATGGCCTGATTCTTCATCCTTATACATTGTGTATATGCCAGAATATCTCAACAGGAGTAAAGAGAAACCAGTATTTTGATATGCTGGATTTATAAGTAAGGTGAATATTAGAGAATATTATGTTTTATCACAGAATAAGTGAATTTTCCACTCCAAGTGTGCCATAGTGACAAGGCTCCCCCAAAAGACATGTACTTAAATAAAAAAAAATATCTGCCCCCTGATTGTCTCTTCAGAAGACAAATCAATCTACACAGAAATTATTCACTTGAGAATGGAGTTCTGAAGCCTTAAAAGCAACTAGTTACAAATTAGTGATGGTCTCAAGTTCTAGCAAGTTTACATGTTTCCATGTTTTTTGTTGTCCAAATGTTGTCTGTGAATCCTTAAATGCTTGTACAAATTTATTGAATTCATTAAGATAACACTGCAATAATGAAAATAAGCCAGTGTTATTCTTTGCCTAATATCCTATTATGTTATTAGATAATTGGGAGGCTAAATTATATCTTGGGACCACATTCTTGTTGATTCTTATCCCCTACTGGTTAGAAGAATGGTGTCTAAACAATTTTTTTTTCTTTTCTCTTTCTCTCTCTTGTTGTTGTTGTTGTTGTTGTTGTTGTTGTTGTTGTTATTGCTGTTTAGAAGAGACAAAACAGAGAAAAAGTAGAGGTTATGACAAGAACTCTTTTAGCCGCAGAAAGTCACGCATTCGACAGTGCAGCTCCTTAAATAAAGGCATGTAATGATTTAACAGAGAAAAAATTCTTACTCTGAGATGTAAGATAACAGTATAAATATTCCTAGAAGGGGATGAAGGTGGTAGTTTGCATACAAATAGTAACAACAAGATATTTAAATGTCCAAGTCTGATTGGACACCTGAGGAGTGATGTTTTGAAATGAACACAGATCTACTCTGATGTTTCAAAAGCTCTCTTACACTCTTCCCATTATATTTCACATGTACAAATATTTGGCCCTTTCCAGCTAAGCTAGATTTCCAAATTTATATACCCAAATGTCATTCAAGCAGGGGGATCTTCCTGCTATTAACACAATTTACAGACCAGACCTCTGGAATTTAGATTCCTCTAACAAAATTGTCTTTCAGAAAGATTTGAGGATACCATATTAAAGTGTATAAGATGCCCAAGCATTGTGGCAATAGGAGTTTAACGTACCTAAAAATATGCAATATGTCTAGATAAAATTTAGGATTAAAAGGCTGCACCTTCCAATGGAAAGGATTTTTCTAGGCAGTCAGTCTCCAAACCTGAGCTCAAAACTATGTGTTTTCATTAAGAATAAATTGTTCCAACCAACAAATAATTTGTTAATTGGGACATAATTTGTTCACAATTTGTTCAGTTGGTGGTTCAAGGACACCCTTCTTTCTTTGCAACGCAGGGAAATTAGGCTGGTGGGTACAATGTAAAACTTACAGGTGAAAAGGTTTTATCTTCTTTGCTTAGGAATGGTTGGCATAGGTAATTTCAAACCTTTATTTTTTATTGGATTATTTTTATGGTAGTGGAAATTGGGGACAATCTCAAAAAGCTTATCTAGTGTAATTTTTAAGGTCTCATATCAGGTAACACTATACTACTGTGGCCTGCCCTTGTTGGAGAAGATAATCAACATCTCTATATATGTGACTCCAGAATTTAGATTGGACATGCAATTTTTCAGACATAGATTTTTGATAGCGATGTGATGTCTCAGACATCACCACACCTCAGAACATGGAGATCTTTGATTACCTTGCAACATATCAAGAGTTTTGAATCCTCCAACATTTCTTCTCCCTTCTTCCAAGCCCTGGTGTGAGAAAAAGTGGGATGTACAGCAACAGACTGTAAGCCAGAAACATTGTTCAAGATGCTACTGATGCCTCTGGGCTCCCCACATTTTTTTCCAGGTGAATGCTTGAGATTTCTACCCCGAGGGAAGAGCTGGGAAATAGGGTGCTGCACTCCCAGTGATGCCACAGAAGCCACAGACAACTTCTGCCATCCCCTCTTAATAGGTTTTTCCCCCCTCTACCTTCCCCCTTTTAGCTACAGCAGTAAGTACATTAAAGAAGTACATTTAGGTCACTTCAGACCAGAACATTAAAACAAATGCTGATAGTTCAAGGTTAATAAATGCATAAAACAAAAGTAATTCCATGTCAAAACTGAGATGACAGGTGATTTGACTTGAGACTGCCTTGCAATCACTCTTTTACATGTGCTCGGTACTGAGACTGGCGGAAGGTGTTATGTTTCTGACATTTACTTGTCAGAAAGGTATGACAATAGAAATTGTTTCTATCTCTGCTGGTCCCAGATGTTAACCTTCTAGCTTTATTTTGTAATTGGGGTACCACGGAGCTTTCACGTTTTCTATTGATTCAATAGAAGCGATAACATTTCCAATCATAAGAAGGCATTATAGAAATATCAGGCAATTCACATATCAAAATGTTTGATAGCTGGGCTCACCACATTAATTTCTGTCACCTTTGCTAGGAACCCTTTATCCTTTTTTTAATACTGAAGGACACCTGAGAGTAGTTTCTGTCACTTTTATTGTTCAATAAAGTAGACAAAAGTTTCAATTAACAACCAAGGAGCCTGTAGGAAATTGTGAGTGAGAGTATATTTTATTCATTTTACTGTATTTCTTTTTTCTAATGTGCCAGCTGTGACTTCTAAGCCACACTTCACAGGGGAGAGGTGGAAAAGAAATTGATATAAGCTTATACAATATGTGGGCCATATTTTTAAAACAACTTTGTTTTAGCTGTGGGAGTAAGGTGTCACAAATATTTTGAAAATTCAGCCCTGCCTCTGCCTCTGGATGCCAATAACTTAAAGACTGAAATGACCCTTAAGGTTCAATTTAGATTAAAAAATAAAATAAAAAAGTAAACTGAATATGTGGTATGTATTAAGCTAGGAATAAGATTCAAAATTAGTATCCTTTGTTAAACAGTGTCTTTCACCAACATTGTGTTTAAAATCTTGTATTCTGGGTTTACATTCAGATTTTTTGGGCCATTTAACAAAGCAAAGGCTGACCTGCTATGTCTCAGTGCCATTTCCATGACACACATCCTCTCCTGAAGTCAGCACTGGCAAGAACATAGAGGAAGATATCATGGCCAGACTGTCTTTTGAATCTCAAAAAAATTCTCTGCAGAAATAATCCGTTTGGGTTTTGATATAATGGCCAACCATTCCGCCAATCCAAGAGCTGTAAACACTATATCCCTTCTGGTAAATTTTTTCTTTCATACATCCCACTGTGCTACGCCTCTGACTGAACAGCTGTTGCAAGAGTGTGGTGCTACTCTCTCTCTGTAGGTCTGAAGTCCTCCTGATTTCATACAGCTTTAGGACCATCTTGTTTATCACTTATTTAAAAGGATGTGTCCAAAAAGAAAGGCCAGTAAAGAAAGAACTAATGATTTCTACCTTGAGATCTCTGTTTCTTTGTGGTTTAATTTCCATCTGCACATCTAAAAATCATCAATGTGTAAAACAGGATGACCATTCCAGAATGTAACAAATATAAACACGGTACAATAGGCATCAGTGTCATGGAAACGCTTGTTAAATATTGCAAAGAAACATTCCTTACCACTGTACAAATTGCCTGTCAACAATGATTGCATCTGGTTTTAGTTGTTTTATTTTCTCTTCATTCTTATAGCAGGACATACAAATGTTGAGAAAGAGAAGTCTTTCATCATGTTGAGAAGCCAAATGGCCTTTTCCCCGCACTTCTTTCCCTTTTTTAAGCAGAAGCTCAACCTCCTTATGTGCAAAGAGAGCCGTAAAATCAGCTGGTTACCACATAAGAACCAACATCTTCTGTGTGGCTTGCTCCACAAGGACTATCTTAATGATTTTTACCAAAAGACTCTCCTCAAATTTCTTCTGCCGTGTAGCCCTGGTTCGTGCCTGAGATATTTTGGTTTTCTGAAATTCCTTTCCCAGGGAATTTTCTGTAAACAGGAGAAATGTTTTTGTAAACTATACCTATGTTTTCATTCCTTTTCCTAGGAGGGACTTCTTGATGTCCCTCTGGTCTGACCAATGTAACTGAAGAAGTTTGCCTTTTTGTCACCAAACAGATTGGTCTGTGTAAAATCGTATAAAAGGGAAATGCATTCCAAAAATAAAGGAGTCATTTTCAGCCTTCTGAATTCGGAGTCTGTGTTGTTGTGGTGTAAAACAGCGTCACTCCCCCATCGGACACAACATGAACCTTCAGTTCCCTGAAACACCAGACAGTGATGGGCAAATGCTTTATTGTTAAAGTGCAGCCCTTGGGGGTAAGGGTTGCCTATCACTGCCACAGCTCCACGGTAAGGACACATCAGATAACATCACATCAAAAGATGATGATGGGCTGAGATTTATGTCATTTCAATGTGAGTGATGATTTCTAGATGATATGGGGATTGGAAAAATCTTGCAGTAATTTTAAAGACTGAATGAGTCAAAACTGGTAATGAAGACATTAAAAAGATTTATTCACTACATAATGATAAGTCCAATTTCAAATATAAAACAGTGGGGTTTTTCTTTTTACTTAAACCATGAGACATGGAACCTGAAACCCAGTGTGTGCAGCATTATATGAATAACACTGAAAATATGAAAAGACAAAAAATTTAAACTAAGAATAAACAAAATATATATTTTCATTGGCATTTCATAATAGTTTTTTCTTTATCTGTAGAAAGATTTATAGAAAAATCTAATTTTTCATAATCTTTCAAAAGATATCTTTCTTTTGTAAAAGTGGGGAATCGAAAAAAAAAAACAAACCTATTGACATTACTGTTGCTGTTGAAAGTCATCCCTGTTCTTGATGACGAGCAAATCCCAAAGGAGGAAGATTTAAAAGGGACTCATTGCTTTTCCAACCAATTTTTGTCATAGCTCAGGGACATCATAGGGGAGGTTTTAGGAGAAATGAAAGCAACATTTCTGATGGCAGATCTCAGCACTGGTTTTCCATCAAGCTTTCTAGCACCAATATATCTTTTCCTCTATCAATTGTAATGTTCAAAAAAGACAGCGACCATTTAATTCTAACTGATTGTATAGAAATTGCATATCATGCAAGAAATCCATGCCAGAATTTCTGAGAAAAGCAGTTTGTTGCACTGTTTCAGTCTCTTCTTTGGTCGTCATATGTGTATAAAGATATATATGTATATGTGAATATATATATTTATATACACATATATACCTAGATACGTGTATATACATATATATGTATCTATATATGGGATTGTGTATATATATATGTATATATATTTCAGACTGACTTGTACATTTGCATCCTAAAAGATAACCCTCCACACAATACAATATAATTTGTTGTACATTTAGGGGCAGGAAGGACAATTTTCAGTGAGTGGACCTTTTGTATTTCACAAATAAATGGTTGTACACTGTATATCAAATTGACTGTCCAAAACATGAATCATTTAAAAGCCACTATCAGTGGTCAAAGAGTCTGGTTATATTTCATATTTTGTCTCCTTTAACTTTAGGTATTGTGACATTCATGGATAACCCAAGGTTACTTATTACTTTGTTTCAACCTGAAAATACAGATTAAGTCCAGTCTGGGCTTCTGAACTGCCTTCACAAAATTATTTCTATAAAAGCAGTAAAGAACAACGTAATGAACCTATAGCTAGCGGGAAAAAAAGCCAAAAATTTTACCTTCTGATTGAATCAACAAAAATTGAAAATATAAATTATTACTTAAAAAAATCCATTTTAATCAACATATTTTAGGCCAGTTTTTCTTATTTTTATTATTATTAATAAATTATTATTATTACTCAATAATCAATTTTTCTATGAATTTTTTTGGTATTAAAAAAAAAAAAATTCAAGTTTTCTTATAAAAATAATACCCAAACTCTAAAGCAAGTTATAAATAAAAAAAGTGTGAAATTTTCTTTTACTTTTTTTCCTTCATCTTGTGGAAAATATTTTTTTCCCCAAATGGACATGCTGTTACATGCCAAATCATATTTCAAAAAAAAAAAAAAAAAAAAAAAAAAAAAAAACAAAGGCAAGAAATAGCATATCACATGCATGAGATGCATGTTATTTAATGACTGTGAATGCAGTGTGGAATCACAGGCCAATTCAAAATGTAAAAATATATGTGAAATATATTAAAGTAGTCCTAATGATATCTAAGGATTTTCACATGCGCGCCCCTAGGGTCCATGGCATTGGTGTCCACCAACAGCACAGAGAGAACCTGTGCAAGAAAATGAGATGACCCATGGTTTCCAGCAAAGACACAAAGCTTCCCATCGCCTAATGAGGGTGAATTGACATTTCCAATGAATGATCATCTCCTCTTTCAAATGGGTGATCTGAACAAGCAACTTAATTTATAGAGATTAAAATCCTTGGTGGAAAAACTACACAAAATGCAAAATTCTGCAAGTTTCAGTCTCTTTCCAGTGTCTCAGATACTTTGCAGATTATCTCTGCCAAAGAGAAGAGAACCAAACTGAATAAAGCCAGTGAGTCTGAGGGTGTTTTTTGCTTTTCTTCCTTCATACTTTTGCTGGAAAAGTTGCATTTCTTGGGCTCAGTGATGTGTTTTTGGGACTCTTTGGACACATACCCTCAGCATTTTCAGGTCTCACTCTCAGGGTCAGAGTTACTGTTTTCTGTCACGGACAGTCAGTGCTGCACAGGAAGGTGTAATTTCTCAGATAAGCTGTGTAGAAGGCATGGAAAGCAGTGACTATCAGGCCTAAGATCTTGAATTTGATTTTGTATTTTTTGAAGACCCAGTCCATGGAGCAGAGCATTAAGGTCATATGCTTTCAGTTGCAGGAGGACTTCTTCTTAGTCAGGGGAGTTCTATTGAACCTACTATTAAATTTTCTTTTGAGAGAAATAGTATTCCAAATGTACTCTGCTATTGTCAATAACTAGTTGGGTTCTTTTCTTGCACTGGCTCTGAAATTACCTGATGTAATTAAAAAAAAAAATTATGTAGATGGGAGGTGAACTGTATAATCAAACAAGATTGCATGTAGGGAGATACAGGAAATTTTAATTGTGGACAACTGAAGAGAATTATGAATGTCTCTGGACTGGGATCAATACAACCTTCTGCATGTACATAGGATTGATTTTAAGTATAATGAAGTTACATTAAAATGAGTGGAGTTATCTAAATAATTAGCAAGGTGACATAATGTGCAGAATCATGGCCTAAATGTTGTATATAAATTTTATGTATTACATTAGAAAAGTTATTACTGTTGCAACTAAAGCAAGAAAATGTCAAATTTTTCTGCTCTCAATTATGCAATAGTATCCATCTACAAAGTACTTCTGGTTTTGCCTCTAGTAGAAAAGCAGTACGTAATTAAGGATGACATAACTAGTGCCTATGCTTGGAAATATTTATCTCCTCTCCCTTTTCAAGACTAGTCTTCTTCAATTGCTTCCCATTTTTGATCTTAGGTTAGCCATACCTCCAATCTCCCACCCAAGACTCTTTTACGTAAAGCTCTCTCCTCCTTCCTTTAGTTTTGAGATTTCTTACCTGTTGCAGCTTTTCCAGGTTCATTCTCTGCTCAGGGCTGCTCTTGTTATGACCTGATCCAGAAGGCGAGGGTAACCCAGGTTCTCGTTAATAAATCTTTTGGAGAGAATGTTGAGAGTGAAAAAAATCTGAATGATTGGTGTTTGGAAATATATATAGATGGGGTTTATTTTAGGACAGTTTAGTTGCACTGGAAATCAGTTTGATTATTTTGATTATTATTATCAATAGTGATACAGCCGTATGAAAGAGTAAAGAAATTACTTAAGAAATTGTGTAAGGGAAAGGAATGGAAGGTAAGAAAAGAAGGAAGGAAGGAAGGAAGGAAGGAAGGAAGGAAGGAAGGAAGGAAGGAAGGAAGGAAGGAAGGAAGGAAGGAAGGAAGGAAGGAAGGAAGGAAGGAAGGAAGGAAGGAAGGAAGGAAGGAAGGAAGGAAGGAAGGAAGGAAGGAAGGAAGGAAGGAAGGAAGGAAGGAAGGAAGGAAGAAAGAAAGAAAGAAAGAAAAAGAAAACCATAAACATAACCACCCATGGGTCTCACAATAACCCTTAATTGTTGCAATTTAGATATTTGTTGGTTGAAGTGATGAGTTTTGCCATTTTGATCAGTCAGGAGTGGGGTGAGAAAAGCACTCAGAATATGAAGTCTAATGGGTTTAAATATTCTAAAGTTTGCTGGGAATGTCCAGGTACCTCTGGTGGGAGGCTCCAGAAATGAGTGTGAGGATGCTTTGGGAGTCTGATGGGTTTTGACACCTTCTATGATGTGACAGCTTGACCATGTGTCAGTGCAGTTGAGCCAGTCATTCCCCATCAGAAAAGACAAAAACCTTCAGGATTTTCCCTGGAGGGAGGGGAGAGGAGTTTTACCATTGAGCTGCATAAGGGAGGACACTGTCATGATAAAAAACAGTATCCCACCTCACAGGGTTCGCCTCTTTTTGGCCTCAAAGCCAGGCCTATAGCTTCTGGTGGTGGTGGTTCACGACCTCTGTCTTACACAGAGCAGAGGCTTGTCATTACACACCCAAAAATTTACCTTCTCCCCCTGTGCATGTCACTGACAAAGATGTTTAACTGCTCTGGTCACAATACCAATCTCTGAGGGACACCACTCATCACAGTTCTCCACTGGGACATTTGAACCATTGACCACAACCCTTTGAGTGTGACCTTCAAGGCAGTGACTCATTCATCCTAGTCCAGTTGTCAAATCTCTTCTCTCCTGTTTACAGACAAGGATGTTGTGCAGGGCAGTCTCAAATGCTCTGCACAAGTCCAGGTGGGTGATGTCTGCTGCTCTGTTCTTGTCCACCCATGTCACAGCCCCACCACAAAAGGCCATCAAATCTGTCCCATGCATGTAAGCATCAAATACAGTGACTGCAGGAAATACAGAGCAGTCAGAATTTTCTGTCACTCAGGCAGAAAGTGGTCTACTTCAGTCACAATAACATATGGGGAAGAGTATGATTAGGGCTGCTAGCAAACTAGCCCACAAGAGCATACACTGGTAGAGGATTTTGACACCAGCCTGTATTACCTTATAACATACTATAATTTCTTATGGTTCCAAGGTCAATGTCTCTTTCTCAAATAACATTTCGGACCTGTAATTGTTCATCTACGTGCCAGCAATTATGGGCAAATTGATCAGCCAGTAATTAATGCTATGCTATTACACTTTTTAATTTGTAGATTATGCAGCTGCAAGCGTTCACACATTTTTAATTTGTATATTATACAGCCACAAATGTTTACAATGCCCTTTTTTATCTCCTTACACTACCAGTGCCATTATTCACTATAGATTAATGATACACCGAATGCTGAGGTTTATTTCATTTACCACTCTTACCAAGAGAGCTGTTAACATTAGTGTGCTGTATTACTTAATGTCTTACTGCAGCTGCTAGTGAGCATTGGTTACCCTTTAAAATATTACCACTCGGTTCTTTTCTCTCTTTCTCCATTTTTTTCCCCCTCTCTAACACTCTTGCTACTGACAATATGACTCTATGGTAATAACACACTTTATTTCCAAATTTATTTCAAGAGTTTTCTTGCAAGGTGTTTCAATCTTTTATTACAAACAATGATACCTCTCTGGCCCTCTGTGCTTTTCATTTCCCAGACTGCTTTTTCCTTACACTCTTTCTCTGTATGACTTCAGTCTCTCCCTTCATATTATATTGCAAACTGGGCAGCTAGCCCATAGCCTTACTTTAGGGAAACATCCCTGTTAAAGACAACATTTCAGCATGTCTTTAACTTAAAACATATGCTCCAATCTATGCAGAACCTCTTGCTCACATTGTTTACTTGAATAGGACACCATGAAAATAATTGTTCTTGCCACAGCCTTAATTCAAAGTCTACCAACGGCAACAAGAGCCATGTCCTTATCTATTGGACTTAGATAATTTAAGGAAATTGCTTAATTTATTGTTAATATGGACATGCTGTGGCTTCTTCTTGTAAAATGATCTGTCATATACAAATTAAAGTATTAAAATCGTAAACCAGTTCAAATAATAAAAAGCTATTTCACCTTTCAGGTTCTTATTTAAAAGTACAAGCAAATTACTTTGCAATAAATATATATATATATATATACAAACTTATACATATTTATATCTCTACATAACATATTTTACTTAATATTAGTAATGTTGCTACATTACTACTTATATTATTGCTAGTATTATTATTAGCAATGTTGCTACATTGTTATTCATACTTTAATTTAGGATAAATGTTATACCTTCCTCCAAACTATACCTAGCAAAATGGTTGTCTTCTTTTTAAATATCAAAATAAAACAAAAATCATCTCACTCAGTTTTTCCACACAAGCAAAAGACTTAACCACTTCACTGAAAAATTTTATATTTACAGCCTTGGTGAAGTTCTGCAAAGTAAGTGTCCTGTGGCAAGTCTGTGGCCAACCAGACATTCACAAGCTGCCTTTAGACAACTTTGACAGGCATTTCATTAGAAACATACTGTGTTGTTTGCTTCTTTTATTTTCTTTCCCTAAACAAAAAATCAAAATGCTTGTGTTGAAATATCAGTTGCTTTTTCAAGAGCACATGCTAAGGGTGAAATACAGCTGAAGAACTTGTCTCTTAAGGGAAGGTGCAACCCATGA
This sequence comes from Chamaea fasciata, assembly GCF_029207755.1. Classification (NCBI taxonomy): domain Eukaryota; kingdom Metazoa; phylum Chordata; class Aves; order Passeriformes; family Sylviidae; genus Chamaea; species Chamaea fasciata. The sequence goes on from NW_027094089.1 coordinate 15,247,481, forward strand.
TGAACAATTCCCCTAAGAAACATAATGAATTTTCAGAAGTAAAATATCCATTAAGTCCACTCAATTGTTCTATGAATTGTTTCTTTCAAAAGTATTTCCCCTTTCACATGTAAATGTCAAAAAATCCCCGATTTCTTCTTGAAAAGCAGTTTTAAAAGAAAAAAAAGTTCTAGCCAATGGCATCACAGTGATTTACACCTGTTCAAGGTTAATACTCTCTATTGTATTCATATGGGCACTGCGAGGATTAGTGTTGGCAACATTTCACTGAAAAGCTAAAATTATTGCACAATTACCTCTCACAACTGTTATACAGTGGCACCTCAGTTAGATCATATCTTAAATATTACCCTCTGCAAAAAAAACTTCTGAAGAATCTCAAATACCTCTTTTGATATCTATAAAGTATTCCAGAGGGGCCTTGTTAATAAGCAGCTGTAGAAAAATACAAACATTTGTGCATAGTATTATTTTAGATTAAAAATTTAATAAACTCTGGGATAAAAAATTAAATATTTTTCATCAAAATATTTATACTTCAAATAGATCTAAATTTTTGTCTTGGTCAATAAATAGCTGATAATACAGGCAGAATGAAGTTCATTCTCCTGCCTCAAGCACCAGAAAACAGAAACATAAGGTGTCCCAAGAATTTTGCTGGTGACCAGCTCTCAAGTGGAATTCTGATTTTCTTAATTTAACTGAAGCCCTCATCCCCTGACTGAGGAAAGCGAATGGATTTGTCAATGGTAAGAATGGATTTGTCAGTGGAAATGTTTTTAAGTTCTTTTGAAAGTACTGGGTTTTTACATTTCTTCTCCTGGAAAAACATCTGTAGTATTCCCAGCAGAGTGTTTCAAGCGAAGAAAGCTAACCCAGTCAAAGGAAATTCACTGACACCAACAACAGAAAAAAGAACCTTCCAGGTAATTTTTTTAATGATGAATTTTTGTTTTTAATTTTTGGGGTTTTTTTAGTGTTTCTGACCCTTATCCCCAAATTACCTACAAAATGACTGATTTCTATTTACTCTTCACCAAAGAGATTCTCTTGGATTTCTCTTTGTCACATGTAGTGAGCTTTCTCTGCCTAGAAACGTCATTCAGGAAACTCTCAGACCTGTCATTCTGGGGGCATTTCTGTAAGTACAAAGATAATAATCCTATCCTTTACCCATGTGACATCTGTAGGTTTTTTCCCAAACTTCTACACAGGGAGTAAAATGACTGGAATTACCCTGAGCCCTGAAAATTAGTTTCTTCTCTTTCCCTTACCCCATATCTCTTTCACTACTTAGATTAAGAAGTTTATAAAACACAACTTGTTACAGTCATGAGGGATTATTACTATATATTATCACTCACAGCTCATTAACCCTGAAGCCCTGCTAACTAAGAAAATCCTGTCTAATGAGGTTTCCTTCACTGCACTAAAGAACAAAAGGTCTCCAAGTTTTGCCTATTGCAAATTTCCCTCACATTATTTTCCCATAATTAAAATGGAACTTTACAGACACTAAAATACTAACCTGAATTTCTTCTACTCAAGAAAAACATATCCACCCTTTTTCCAAGATTGCAAAGTATCTTTGAGCTGATAAATAGAAGGAGAATGCATTTCTAGTATTTTCTACCTTTTATTGTGTGTAATAAAATCCCACTATTTGAAATAAAGGATGACTTCTGGGCATATGTTGGGAGTTAGGTTTGCTCCTTCTTTCTCTAAAGAATTTTTTCCCCATAAGTTGCCAAGGAGACCAAGTGTTGGATACTTGAGAGTACTTAACTGAAACAAAGAGGTGGACAAAGTTGGAAGGGGGAGATAATGCAGGTAAAAGACAGAGCTTGAGGCAGCTGTGCTCTTCTTTTTTCGGCATTCGGGGAGAGAGAGAACGGCTGTTGCTGGCTGGAAGAGTTTCACTGTGGCCAAAGGGATCCAGTCCTGGGAAATCTACTATCACCGGTTCGGCCTGAATCCTGAGCTTTCTCTGCCACCTGCGGGAGCTAGGCCACCCCTGCCTCGCCTTCGGCTTCTTCGGCGCTGCTCCTCTTGCTACAGCGTGACCCTGCACCCCCTGCGCTGCCGGGACATCCTGCCCCTGCCTGCCGGGACACCCTGCCATCCCAGCTACCAGCCCGGGACTTTTCCACTGTTTCAGCTTGGTGCTCTGAGGATCCTGCAGGGACACTGAAACCAAACTGCCCTGGGTTTTGTGAAACAAAGCCCTCAAGGTTCTTGGTACTGTTTTCTTTTGTTATCAATGCTGTAGTTGTTTGGGGATTTTTTTGTGTTTGTTTGCTTTGTAATACATACTAGTAAAGAACTGCTATTCCTATTTCCCAAATCTTTGCCTAAGAACCTCTGATTGTAAATTTATTAAAAAGGGGTGGTGGGGGTGGGGTGGGGGGTTTATACTCTCCATTCCAAAGGAAACGCCAGCTTTTTTTTTTTTTTTTTTTTTTTTTTTTTTTTTATTATTATTATTACCTGGCAGATATCTGTCTTCCCAAACCAAGACAGCATATTATACTTAATTCTATTTTGGTGTGAGCATCCCCAATTTGCTGTGACCATCCTCCTTTCAATGACATTAATAGGAGTCAGGCTAGTTTTCTTCTGGGTTAAATAAGGATTCTTTGTCAAGAATTTCAAAAGTGACTAGACAACTTGTCAGGTATCCCAGTGATAATTGTGGTAGAAGAGTCCAAATTAGATTGTCTTGACAGGAGAAAAAAAAATCTATTTACTATTTTTTACATCATGAAAGTACTTAGCAGATCCAAAAGAGAATAAAAAACTTACTCTGAGACTTCTGAAACAAAGAAAATGGTATTACAAAATAAATTATATTATGTAAAACATTAAATCTCCCAGATTCCAGTGTTAGGTTAGCACATTAATATCTTCGTATGTTATTTTTTTTTTAAAGGAAGCAGTCAACAATTCCTCAATAGTTCATCAATAAATGAACAACTTTTATGGTTTCAAGTCAACGTGTATATCTCATGTATTCATGTGGTCAATTAAAAATATAAAATTAAATAAAAAGGAAAAGCAATTCATGGTGTTACAAACTAGAAAGTATTTATACATGGAGGAGCAATTCCTTTCAGGTATCCAGTTTTCAAGATTTACCATCAGAACCTTCTTAACTTTTCAGGTTGACAATAGCATTGCCCAAAATTGTATAATTTAAATGCTAGGCTAAATTTCTCTTGGTAACCCAGACTGTAGGTTGGTTATCATGCATTCAGATTGAAGTCCCAAAGAAAAGAAAGTGCAGTTATTTCACCAAATCCTCCACAATAGATAGGCTGTGAACAGCTGAAGTGATTCAGGCACTCCATCCATTTTTATACATTTAATATCAAAGAACAGACGAAAAAATGTGAGCAGAGGGTTGGTGAGGTGTCAACCTACTGCTTGTGATAGTTCTGTCACCACAGTGTTCCTTCAAAATTTCTCTGTAGGAGCTGGAGATGTTATGTGTGCTAGAAGGCTCATGCCTTAGACAAGGAGCTTGCAAATAAAGTTTTAAATATGCACCTGGTGAGCTGTTTCTTGGAGCTGACTTGTAGACAATATTTACTGAGAGCAGATGAATTCCTTCACAACATAAACTCAAGGAAATTCTGATACTCCACTGTCAGTGATGATTGGTCAGTCAGAAGCTAAAGGAAAGGCAGCTCATCCCACAGGAAGATGTAAGAAATAGGAGAATCCTCATACCCATAACACCTACGCAAGAATTTAAGGTGTTAATATTCTAACTACATTTGAGTAGGTTGTGCTGGCCTCTGGTGCCCATTGTGACCTCTGCAAACAGTACCATTTCTCTTCATTATTGTTCTAAATTATTTTATTTACATGCCTGAAAGTGACTTTGTGTTCACCTCCTAAACGAGGAAGTGCCGCTGCCACCTTGGCTGCTGCTAATGCTCTCTGTAGGAGACAGACTTTAATTGTAGCTTCTCTCATATGTAAAACACGGGCAGCTAAAAATACAATGAATCATATGCAGATGTCCCCTGCAGAACTTTCCTCAGACGGGAATGTGAAAGAAAACAAGAAAAGGCTTTTATGTATCTAATGTACTTTCTTTACAAAGGACATCCACAGTGACTCAGATTAGTATACAATTGTCTGCGTCACTAGTAAAAATGGGACACTCTGAAATCCTCATGTCTATTTTCGGGCATTCTAGTAATTTTGTCTTGTTCACGTAATTGTTCTATTTTTCTTTCCTACCTTGTTTTTTCTCATGCGTATTTGAGGTGTTTCCACCAGGGAAGATCGAGCAGGAGAAAGTCTTAAAATGACCTCAGTAGAAAAGATGCTTAGTGGATTAGGGGACTATAATGGTAAATAATAACTGCAAATGACTTCCTCCTTTCTCTAGCCTTTCTTCTTTCTCTTCATGATGAACTATGTCTATTCTCCTAAAATAGGCTTTCGTGAGTGGGACTAAATAACAGTGCTAAGTGAGCAACAAAAGGAAGGTTTTGCGTCTGTGTATGTTGTCACAGTGATTGGTTATTGGGTGGTCACTCTACTTGTAGCACTTTGGGATTTCTTTTACTACTCTGGATTATTTAATTTTTTTATATTTATTTAAAAAGGCAAAAATATTATCCTCCTACACTAAAGGTTCAGTTCAAAGATCTGAATATTTTCTACTGGTTTTACCTTTGTCATCTGTTTTTTAACATGCTAGCATTCAAAAATGTATTTATTTATCTGTTTATTTATTTATTAAATCTTACATTGCCAGATAGCTTTCATGAAAGAAAAAAAAAGCATGCTAAGTTTTCACAGTCCCATGCTTCACAGATAGACTATGGTTCTGAATTGAATATCAGGTCTTAAAACTAAGTATTTCTTCGGCTGAATTTGATGTGATGTGCTCTGGTCTTTTCAGGGGTACAAGCACATCTGCAGCACTGGTTTCAGCACCCCCAGCTCCCATGGGATTACACGAAAGATGAAACTAAGCATCCTGCATGAAATAGGATGGACCTTTCAGGCTTTAGGTGCAAGGAGCCATTTCAAAAAGGGAAATGCAGCAGACCAGGTAGGTGAGCTAAATAGAAGCTTCCATCCACTTGAGGCCTGTGATAAGCCTCTCTCTGCTTGAACTGACTTAAATGTACATTGCAGCAGGTTTTATTGTTAACTTCTCTTTGGCCTTCAACAAGTAGTCAATAGCCCTGCAGATTATATTCTCCTCTGCCATCCTGATTGCTGGAAGCATTCATCCAGAACTAAGCCACTACAGTAAACAGAGTGGGGTGTGAATTTTTCAACAAAACACATTTTCATCAGAAAAAGGTGATTCATAAAAACTGAAACCTTTCACAGAAAAGTGCTGGATTCATCGATTTTTTGATTGCTGTTGTTGTTTTGTGGTGGCAAAAGAAAAAGCTGTGGACTTAGTGTTTCTCTTTGAGGTGGTGAAGCAAATAACATTTTCCATTTTGAAAAGTATTTGATCAAATGTCAATGCAAGATTATCCTATGAAACATGTTTTAATAACAAAAATTCAGTACTTTTTTATTTTGAAGAAAAGAAGTACTCCATCTCCCATATTTTCAGTTTGTATATTCTTTTTAAGGTCATTATATTATTTGAGGCTAAGTCCGGATTTTTTTTGATAGAATGAAGAAAACAAGTTCCCCACATACACATAGAGAGGATAACCAAGAACTTAAGGAGATTTCAATTTTCTTTTCAAATGATCAGTGAAATCAGCTAGTAGACAGTCCTCATGAATACTGTGGTTCAAGCCAGCTTTTGGAGTATAAACATGGGTTTCGGTTATGATTTACGATTATTTCAAATAAAAATAATTTACTTTAATGTAACCTTCATAAGAAACATGTGAAATTTAAAATGGAGAAAAAGTAATATCTGAATATGCTGCTCATCCAATGAAATACTAAGATTTAAATGTTACATCATCATAATATGTATCTACAGATTTGCCATGCAATAAAAATAGAACAATTGTCTCTTTTTTTTTTTTTTTTTTTTTTTTTTTTTTTTTTTTTTTTTTTGTGGAGCTACTGAACTTTTCAAATACATTTCTTGAGAGGGTGGCAGCAGAAAAAATGTCATGAAGAGAAATAAGATGGAAGATACATGGTGTCTTGAAATGAAGAGTAGACCTGGGAGAGCAGAAATACCTCTTCTAATAAATATTTTCCTCACAAATTCAAGGGAATAGAATGAAACTGTACTGCCCAACCCAAAAGCACATAATGAGGAAAACCAAATTACACTATTTAGAAAAAGTGGTAAGACCTTACACCAGACAATCTGCATGGTATAACCAGGACCTTGTTAAAAAAAGAATCAGACAAAAATATTAAAATACTAAGGCATGAAATTTAAAAGCACAATGAAAAAAAAAGGGAAAAAAATAAAAAGGAAGAGAACATGTGTCACAGCAAGGGACAAAAAAGACCTCTTTTGCTTGCAGAAAAAAAATATCACATGCAGTTTGCTTGCCTCAGCAGAAAATAATGTGAGGTGAAGGAAAGCTTAGAAAATGAAATGATCATAGCAAATTAATATGGACTTTCTGAGAAAGCAGATCAGGAAGTGTTTTTTGTAGATAATAGAGTCCCACATAAAAACAGGCTGGAATACTGATGGTGAGCTTTTTGCAAACAGCCTGGTGCCAAATGAGATAGAAAATGTACAGCATGTTATCATCCAAAAAGGGCTTGTGCCCTTTTTATAAGGCTGCTTCATCCACTGAGGAAACCAGTGAAAAAGATCAAAGGCTGCGCTGGGTTTAGTTCTCCCCAAGAATCTGAAGCTGAATGAATAATAGAAGCAACCACAGAGTGTCAAACAACATAGAGGATCTCAACTAAAATATTCTGTCTTCTCCCCAATCACTAGTGTATTAGCTGAGCAGAGATAAAAGAAAAATCATTATAATCTTCATAATGCTAAGCATGAATTAGAGGCACATGGACTGCAAAGCAGGAGATTTCTTCTTAGTCTGAGGTTTGTATTTACAAGTGAAGGGAGCATTTTTTGTCTAAAATCAGGGATCAGATTTCCCAGGGACGGTAGATGACGGATTATCAAAGGATTTAGAGATAATGTCGGCAATAGCACATAGCACTGGGGATTCAGCTAAATGCAGTGATGCTCTGTCTGATACTGGAATCTGAAAGATATACAGAAAAGGATGAAAATGTTAAACCCGAGTTTGTCTAATCACTTCCAACTTTGGTTGGTCCCTGGGTTCCTATGATTATTTTCATTCCCTCACTCTCCAGCACACATGCTCAAATTCCCACCTCCCAGGGTTAGAGGAGGGTGGCAGATACAATTATTCCAAGGACCTTCAACTGTTTCACAGCAGTAAATGACCATTTCATGAGAAATACTTTGTAATATCTCATTAGTGTAATTATTCTCCTGTGCACATGAAACCAGGTTTTTGCTCTTGAGGCTGTTTTTGAGCTTGACTACTGCAACTGGCAACACAGACCCCTTCTGAGGAGTAGTCACATTTCCCATCTGGCACTAAACATCCTGAAAGTAAATGTGAGAGCTAGTGTGATGATTATTGTCATCAAGGAGACAAATTGGTCTTCAGATCCTTTACAGTGTGAATGAAAGTGCTAGTCCCTCAGGTGTACAGAAATATTCCATCTTTGTGAACTGACCACCAAAAAGACTTTTTTTCCTCATCAAGTTAATTTTTTTCCTTTATGTGTTAAAGTATAGAGAACCATTGCTCAGGTGGCAGTACCCAGAAGCAAGAATATTTCCTTCTCTCTCCTACATCTTTTTTACACCTCAATATTCCATTATAATGCTGATTGATCTGCTACATAGCTCCTGAGCAGACTGATGCAGCATAATCTCTGTTGATGCCCAAGGAAGTGGAGAACCCTGTTCCAAATGAAACATGGAGTTTGGGTCAGATCAGCAGTAATCTATTGTAGGCTGAGCTGTGTACAGACTAGGTCAAGCTTGTGATTAAGTTGCTGCAAATTTCATGGATGAATTGTGCTAATTTAGAAGAAAAAAAGGGATGGTGATCAACACAACCTGTTATTCCCATAAGACAGAACAGCCTGAATAATGTAGGGTGGCCTCAAACAAAATTGCAATGAATTGTTTCAGATTTTTTTAGATGTTGTTTTTATCTTGGCCTCACCAATTCAGGTGTGTGTGTGGTGGGGAGCAAAAAGGAGTAGGGGAATATTTTAACTTCTCCCTCACAGGTATTTATGAGTAAAAAAGCTCCCAAGACTCTGATTTTCTGTATCACAAAGAGGACTTATCTCTCTTTCAGAAAAATTCCTAAATAAGTATATTAATTGACTAGTATGCTAAAAAAAGAAAAAAAAAAGAAACAAGAAGAAAGACAAAACAATGTTTTCAATATTGCCTTTATTTTTTTCCTTCCTAATATTTTTGTGCTCCTTTTACTCTTTATATGTTATTTCTAGAAATGCTAGTGTACATACTGCTAGAAATTCTGTGTCACAGTGGAAAGACTTAATACAAATTAACTTGTTATTTTCACATAATACACATATCCATCAATGAAAATTAGTTTGTATTGCAAAATTTAATAAAGAAAAATATTTAATTTACAAGAATAATTGTATGGATTTTATCTGATTACAAGGTTTATTCTTTTCTTTGGTTTTGCTATTTAATAAAGTTAAGCCAACAGAAATATTTTATGTGTTTGTGTGGATTTTGAAAGCTCCTTGATTTTTAAAAAGATAAGAAAAAAAAACTTTTAAATATGTTAGTTATAAAAAGGCTTTTATAACTCTCTTGTTATTTCATTAAAACTCGCTATCACTTCTATTAATAATAGTAAAAATGAAATAGACTCATATTCTGAACTGGATTGAACAGAATATTTTATTTTAGTTTGAATTTCCCTTTAGATTTCCTGAAAATGTGGAAGAATAAGCACTTATTTTGAAATACTCCAACTCATTGAATAAACTATATTTTTGTTCAATGTCATCTAAAATGCCGTTAACTTCCTATTTATCATTTCTCCCCCTCCAAGGTTTAAGGGAACCTCACTGTGGATATAGACTCAAATCTCGCACATTTGTCCTTAGTGATAATGACATCAGGATTAATGTCATTTAACTAATGTTATGGGACCCTTGCCCTTTTCTGGTATGGCTACATTGGGATTTATGGAATATTTGGACTTGGATCATGAGGAGAATAAAGGTGGCTTTTTTAGAAAATATCCATAAAAGATGTGTGTGTTTTGATAGGGACTGTGAAGGAATTCCTATTCTTTATCAGTTGTGATTACTGTCCATGTTTTGTAAACCTTGTTTCGAGTTCAAGACTTGCTAAAAATTTAGCACTTATCAGAACACTAGGAATGATGCATTGAGAAGTGCTGAACAGTGTGCTAATCTTGAAAATGAGGAAATACATGAAAAACAGTTTCTAATGGAAGGTATGCAATGCAGTGTGTTGGAACTAGATGATCTTTAAGGTCCTTTCCAACCAGGATTCCATGATTAAGTAGATGAAACACTGAGGGAAATAGGTTTCATTCTCCATTGAGAACAGAGGAAACTGGACCATGATTGCAGCCACTGAACAAGACTCTTTGGAGTTTCCCCCTTTTCATCAAATTTTTAATATTTCAAGTAAATACTAAGTTGTTCAGGGACACTACATTAGAGTAGTCACAATTCAATGGTGCAGACTTCGTATTTCAACACTAAGCTAAATACAGCCATGAGAAAATAGGTCAATTTCAAAAGATCAATCACTCTGGGTGATCCTTCTTTCTCTCTTTCATTTTTTTTCTTTTTCCCTTTTTCTTTTTTCCTTTTTTTTCCTTTTTTTTTTTTCTTTTTTTTTTTTTTTTTTTTTTTTGATTAAGACTCTCTAGCTAATGCCAATGTGTTGCAAATGTTTTTAAATTAAAGTACCTTCATATCAATGGACACTTCAGCTTTAACACTCTGAGCTGAATAAACAGAGAACTGATGCCATGATTTACCTCCACTTTCAGTGAATTTCATATCTACCTAATCTCATTACCATTGGATATTTTCTCTAGTAAAAAAAAGCCTTGCATGTTTCAAGCTGCCCAAAAAATAGGTAGGCACAAAATCAGCTTTATCTGGAAATCCCAAGCTACTGATTGTGGCAATTCATAAATAATCCTCTTAAGGATTCTCAAAAAAAGGAGGCATTTTCCTGAAATACAATAAGAGTCAAAATTGTCAAAAGCAGGATGCTTCCCAGGGAAAATTATTAAAAACATGACCCTTTCTTGATTCTGTGTTGTAAGTTTGCTAGATCTGTGTAAAAAGAATCTGATTGTATTTGTATGGGAGGGGATGGAAAACAGCCGGTTGACACTGCAGGGACTAGAGCTGCGACAGTTCCAGACTCTTAGTCTGGGAGCAATAAATTAAAATTAAAAGCATAGAAGGACTTGAACTGGAGCAAAATCTTTCCTCAGTCTTGATCAAATATTTGTTTTAAGGGTATGTCTCCTGTATCAAATCCTATAAGACAGAAAAGTGTAAGCTTTTAGGCAGGTTCATTGTGCTCTGTTATATCTGACGGGTCGGATCCCCAATGTTCATGTGAAAATGAACACTTATGAAAAATATGGAGTATGGACGTCTATTTCAGGACAACTCTAAACATAAAGGAATTATGAAGTCTGTGTTACAGTCCTTTCAGTCTTTTGTGGCACATCTTTATACAACTGTTTAAATGAGAACTGGAAACTAGGACTTAACCTTTACTTTTTCATATACTGTGTGAACTTTCTAATAGAGTTATATTTGCTGATCCTAGCATATAATGTTTTGTGGGATTTTGTTTGGTTGTGGGGAGGGGGTTGTGTGTGTACAGTTGTGTTTGTGGTGTTTTTTTGTTATTGTTGTTTGTTTGGTTTCGTTTTCTCCCTCTTTTTGGCTCAACAATAAAAAATTAAGCCTGCCCAGAGAACTAAGACATTTTGTGATCTTTTGGAACCTGAAGATAGAGGTGGGAACTTTATTAGGCCCAAAAATATACTTTGGATATTGCCCTTGTAGAAACGTAAGACATAAATTAAAAAAAAAAAAAAATAAATAGCACAGAGTATAAAGTACTCTGAGCACCCCATGTAGATTAACAATGAAAGTCTTCTCCTTTTAAAATAATAGCAATGCCAGTTGTGGAGTGTGAAGAGTGCTTTGAATTACAATGAATTGATGGATGCATTAGCCACAATATCAAATGCAGTCAAATTAAAATGTTCCCTTCTGACATTTTCAATTAAACACCATCAAGCTTCCAAACAACCTAGAAAAAACTAAATAGACTGTGTAAGCTGATGGAAAAGGCAGTCTGACATCTTCTCCTTCCAAAAATTAGATTAGGTATCAATGTTGTTGCAAAAATCTGCACCAGAACTTTAAACAATTAAGAACTAGTCTAACAATACTGACCAGTGGTCCATCCGCTCTTGTGTTGCACCAATTGCTTGTGGTGGAGGTCAATACTGAACTCATCAGAAGAAGAAAAAAGAATTATAATTGTTAAGACCTTGTGATTTCAGGATGTTTTCCATTCAAATACCTCTAAGCTAAGTTTGATTTTGGTGTTTCTGTGGTTCTCTTTACCTAGCGTTGTACAATTTCTAATGTTTGTGTGGACAAAACCCTTTTGAGTTTGAGAGGTGTTATAAAACATTTCTCAGAAGTCAGAAGCAGGAAACTGCATGGCTCTTTCAAGGTGGGAGAAGGTTTCTGACACAGCATTGTAAAAATAACTGGCATGGTTTGAAGACTGGTGAAGGGGAAATTAAATCAATATTCCCTACAACCTCTCGATCAGATCCATGACATAGCCAAGAACTGCAAAGAAGATTTCTTGGACCTTGGACAATGGAAGACAAGAGATGTTTCAGTAATGATCTCAATGGAGGACAAGAGTTGTTTCAGTAATGATCCTTACAAGGAGAAGAATCTGAAGAAGAAGGTGACAATTGCAAATAAGGTGCAAGCAAATCATTGTAGGTAGAGTCTGGATGGTGTTGCCTGGGGAAGTCAGCCATAACAGGTCAGGCCAGAAAACTTCTTTCCACTGCCTGGATTTTGGTAAATTTAGTAACTTTTTCAAGTTGGACAGCCCTGCAGCTTCTCAGAACAGCCTGAGAAAACTGTACCTGAACTGCTCTTTGAGTCACCTGACTCAAAAGTCGTGTCAAGATAGTCAGAGAATAGACCATGTCTCTACCACCATAGATGTAAGAGAGAGGTTATGTGATTCATGGAGTCCTCATCTCTGTTCTGGAATCATGAAGGAAAACAACATCAGCCTGAGAGAAACAGTCCTAATTTCAGCTGAAATTGGTCTAAAGGCAGGTGCTTGTCTTAGCTCCCAGGATGTTCCAATTTCCATAGTGCAAGCAACAAGGAAAGTCAGGTCTTCATTTTTAGGTGCTGATTTTGAGTCTGTAGTGTGCAAACAACCCAGGAATAGACAAGAGAAATAATATAGATTTTGTTCACAAAGGTTTTACTCTTAGAAGTCTTGGTAAAGGTTCAGCTTCTCTGCTTTAAATTTACAGCTGTATCTGCCCTGAAATATAGCCAGAGAGAACTCACAAATGCACGCAAAATGTTTGCATGTCTAGTTCTTGTGTGGTTTAGTCAGCCCCACCTCATCTCTTTCTTTTTGACTTCACAATGTTTTATCATAGTAATAAAATCTCAGATGAATTTTAGATCAGGTAAAGGGTAGCAGTTTATCTCATCTACATCAATTCTAAATTAATCTAGAATATGACTCCATAACACCCTTTTACCAAAGTCCCAAAAGGCTTTAAACACCACCCAAAACCAAACAAATAAACAAACAAAACCCCAAAAGCAACCCAGATGAAAGCACCTTTGAAATAGGTGCAACTATATTTCAGTTTAGATCTTTATTCTTGCAAAACTTAATGTTTTTGAGTTCCACATATTTTTTTTCAGTCTGTTTCATTTTCATGCTATCTTTTTGCATTAAGCTCACACAACGTCTGAGTATGATGAGGACAAACTTCTGGCACTGTTGTATTTGTAAAAGAAACATGCACACACAGCTAATAAGATTTATAGCACAGAAGCATAATAAATCAATGCAGAATTGAGTGAGTTGTATTAGGGGAAAGTGAAAACAAGATTTCTTGTTCTGAAATGGATCATAAGGCCAACTGAGAATTGGGTATTGCCTGAGAATTGGCGTGTAGTACCTGTTATTTCTTACTCTTTTTCTGCATTTTCAAAGTAGACTTTAACACCTGAACTTTTCCTTCTAATTAAAAAGAGGACAACTGAGGTACCCAAGTGAGGAACCAAATGGATTTTACAAATGTGAAATTAAAAGACCAAAATGATTTTACAAGAAATGTCTTTCATTGTGTGATCAGCCTAGTCAAGCAAAACTTCCTACAATAAGAAAAATACCTAGTACTTATAGAAATTCTAAGCAGCTGAAAATATTTTTATTAATTTTCTGCCAGCCCTACTTAGACATAATTTTTAAAGATGAAAGGTAAAATATCAGAGGCAACATCAGCTCACACTGACTATAATTTTATCAGAAAGATCCATAAAGTCCATTCAATTGCAGATTTCAAGTTTTGAAAGCACAGAATGCACACAAATATGTGTTATGAATATGTCTTTATGTCCACAATACTTTGAATTTACTTTTTTTTTTTTTTTTTTTAGTTTGTGGCTAAATTAACCATAAACAAGTCTTCAGACCACAGTCCAAACCCCACACTGTTAAAGAGCTACGTATAAAAATTCAATTATCCTAAGCTCAGTGGGGGACAAAAAAGGTAAGAGAAAAAATGCAGTATGTACTAATAAAGTTTTTTGATCAGTTTCATAAAAAAGGATGGTGGATATGTAGGAAGATCAAGTTTCCGACTGCTGGTCAAATCCCTGCTGACATTATTATTTGTTTTCCTTAAGCAAAACCCTAATCTTCGAAGGTGTACAGGAAAAAAAAGGAAAAAAAAAACCCAAAAGTTTTAGTTGTTTAGCAAATTACCAGGCCAGATACTCTGACACAGGTTTCCAGAGGGACTTGTCTGAACCTGGGATTTAGTACTTCACTTGCAGATAGAAATCCTGCTTCCAAGAGAAAGACCAAACTAACAGCAATTGCACTCTCAGCTAAGTAGCACCTCATTCCCACTATGAATCTAGGGCAGAGGTACTGTCAACTGTCAAAGGCTGGTGGATGAGTAGATAAATGAATCCACCCAGCAATTGTTTCGTATGGTTCTTTCCAAAAAAACGTATCATCTAATAGATTTAATAATAAGTCTCACAACATTTTCTACCTGTAATATTGGACTGTGTAATATTTCTAGCTCCTATTTTTGGTTCCCTTTAGATGGATGTGCTACAGAATAGATAAGAACACATTCTGGCCTGCCAGATAGTATTAATTTATGATGTTCTCTCATCCTTCCCTGGTGCTTTGGATCAAACAAAGGCACTGTTTAAATAAATAAAATGTAATGTAATGCAATTAAACATTTTCCCATAGCTGTTAAGATCAAGGCAACTAATAATTACCTGATGCAACAATTTTAAAACCCATGACAGACATTTATATAGTTTAGTGATTACTGTCATAATGTTAAGCTATCAAGCCTGGCTCTGCTCACATTATTCAGTTAAGAACATAAAGCACAAGTAGCAGCAGAGGTAAGAGCAGCAGAAATCAGCCCATCACCATTATTAATTCAATAGAAATATTTATGGATTTGTAAGCCTGGAAGGAACAATTATAGTCTAATTTTAAGCTCTTTCTCTTGAACAAAACCTATAAAATCCACCCAGCAATTCCATCACCCATCCTAATATTTTTTGATTGCAAACAACCGCTGCAATTTTACAGGTCTCAGTTTATGAAGACAGGGAAATCTCTTCACCCAGGGAATGAGAGCTGACCAGGTAGAAATTCACACAGGACTTTTGAAAACTGCCCTCAGGGGTGTAAATTTGGTGGCTATAAGAGACATTATAAAGTAAAAGTTTAAAGAAGCAGTGTGGTATATCAGACATATTTGCACTTTCTAATACCAAAAACCTAAATGTTTTAATTGGAAAAATACTTGTGTGAGCAAACACACAAAATATACACACACATTTTCACAGAAAGAGAAATAAGTTTTAATTGAATTTTAGTATGGAAGGTATCTTGAATCCAGTATTCAATTCTAAGCCAAAGAGAAAATTCTGTAAATGTTTCCTATCAGATTGGCCCTGACTCATGTGTGACAAACCAGAAAACATTCTAAACTTTTACAAAACCTAATGATTTAGACATTCAACAGGAATAACCATATTTATCTCTCTGCAATGCCTCTTTTTTTAAAGTAATATTTCCAAACTCCCAAACTGTTTGCCCATGCAAAATAGAGATTTTTTTTTATTTTTGTCACAAAAGTTATAAAAACTTCCACTTTGCATCAGAGAAAATTTTCTTTGAAGTCAAACAGAAAAAAAAAATCAAACAAAAGAAAACCACTGTACTCTTTGTACCACAGAATCATAGGGTTTGGCTGGATCAGTAATTACTCACTTTTGAAATGCCATCTCAGGGGGTCAACTCACCTCTTTCAGCTGGTCTAGCTGTACTGATTCACTGCAATTTCTTTTTTGCAAATGAAAATATACTTGGCCTGACAGGTTTTGTTTTGGTTTTGGTTTTAGTGGGTTGTGGTGTGATTTTTTTTTTTTTTGTTTGTTTTGTTTTGTTTTGTTTTTGTTTTTGTTTTTGTTTTTGTTTTGTTTTGTTTTGTTTTGTTTTTCCGATTGTATTCCTATTTCTGTTTCTGCTGTGCTCCAGATGAGCCTTGCTATCCCTGTGAAGGGCTGTATATGGCCAGGAAAGAGCTGTTTTTTAAATTGCATGATTACTTGAGGGCTGATGAAGCAACAAAACAATGAAACACAACTCTCTTGCAAACATGGCCACCCAAACCACCATTTCTCTCTTTGAGATATAGAGTGAATCTTGAAGTGACATGGTGAAAAGAAGCCAAAGCTGTCGCCCTGATTCTTTAGCCTTCTGATGTCTGTTTACATATTTCTAGTGGAGTCTCTCACGAATGTAACATAAACAAGTAGATTCTTTTCATTCCAGTCTGTGATGGACTGGTGAACTGGCCACTGGTGTCAGAAAGGTGTTCCTCTCATCTACCAATCCTTGACCAAACTCCAAATCATATTCAAATCGCAAATGATAAAAAACTCTCTCTTTTCTCTGCTCACCTCTGAACCTGAGTGAGTGTGGTTCTTTCGTGTCCCTACCGGTGACACAAAGCCACCTTGGAATGTTAAAACTCTGACAACAGATTTTTTTGGCTGATTTAACCTAATTCATTTTTTCCCCTGGGAGGAATACGCCCATCTCAACACCTATTGTCCTCCAAAGGAATCACAGAAGTTAATGATGGTGGAGGCTGGAGACAGAACAGGAGTCTCTGCCCCCCTCCTTTGGCCTCCTGCTCCTTCCCCACAGTCACACGGCCTGGAGGTTTTGCACCAGTTGCTGGCCAGATGTTCAAGACTGCATCCCTACTGGAAGGTTGTGACAAAGCCCCTGGGAGTTGAATGACAACAATCTGTCAACTAGGCATCATCATAATTTCTTTTCCATGTTCCATTATTCTGCACCTTATGCCACTTTTTTTAGTTCCTAAATTACCCATTAGTATTTTGGTTTTTTGTTTTGTTTTGTTTTTCCCCTGTGCATTATTTCCAACAGTATTTTTTTCAGTTTTAATGATATCCACTGCTGATACTGTTCTTCAGAATGTCAGCACTGCTTTTTGCAACCCAAGGTGGTGAGGAGGGAGAAGCAAAGAAAAGAAAGAGAGGGAGAGAAGGAGTTACGGAAGGCAAGGCTGTATCAATTACTCAGAAAAATCCAGAAGTTCAGGATGCGATGACACTGACAGTAGGAAGTATGATAAATGCTCTGATTTACATCCAACTCCCATTAGATAGTTTCAGGAAATTATGATAAAGTGATTATTTACAAGGAAAACATTTACAACTTAATTAAATAAGGCTAAGTTTCTGATTTGAGAGGCAAGAACAGATATAATAAATAGGGCACTCTTTCCCTCCCCACCACCCCAATCAATGCCAAGGCATTTTAAGCTTCTGAATTGTTTGTACAACTTTCTGTGTATGTGAAAGCTATTGTGATGGTACCTACAGGTCCAAAGGGCAGGGAGACATCAAGGGCGTCCTGTTGGGAACATTTATGATGGGTTTGAGCTGAGAGATATCCCAGTGTAATCCCCAGGGCATAGAGGTACTGCAGTACTCTTCTGTCCCAGTGATTGTTCCTGGAGAACAGGAAGGGTCTTTCAAGGAGGGGTGGGAGGACTTTCTTTTAAAACAGAAATTTGTAGACTGTTGGTGCAACAAGAAAAAACAGAAATAGCAATAAAAGAATCATCTTCATTTTGTTATTTCTTTGCTGTTCTTGTCCCGATTTACTCTGTGGTTTCCTGTGTTCGTGACACAAGTAGATGAGTTGGGTACCTTTGATTGGTTAAGTGGGATAAGCACAGGCCACAAATTAAAATATTCAAAATTATTACACAGAGATAAACAACCCTTGTGAGTCATTCTCAATTATAGCATTCAGAAATATAGGCAGAAGTTCAGATTTCCTAATTTTCCAGATACACTAGAAAATCTGTGTTTTCTTTTTCTGTATGAAAAAGTTATTGAAGAAGATTTCAGAAAACAAAAGCAAGAAGACTTTCATTTATGTTATGAGGCTAAACTTAAGGAATAGATGGCTGAAATAATGGATTACATATTGTGAAGACTCACACATACCACCCTACATCTCTGCTACATGTATGAAAATATTTCAGGTCACAAACTAGTCTCCATGACTTCATCTTTCCACACTGGTGTATAATGCGGAGGTGGCCATCATTGTTCCTTTAGAAGATGGTGCTCGAAGTGCTCTGTCTAATCTTTTTGTCCCTTATGTAGCTTTAGGGATTAGACTGAGGTTTCTCAGTTAAAGACCAGTGGCTTTTGCATCCTTTAAGTCGGTGAAGGAAAAGAAGTGGCAGTTCTGGAGGATAACTGTGTTCTGAAGACACTTTCACTGCTGAGAGTCTTGAGAAGGGGCGTCAAGGTGGAAAGTCATCTGGAGGCACCTCAGTTAAAGCACCAGAAGTGGGATATGACCTATAAATGCCTCACAGTGAAGAAGTGCAGATGTTTAGCCCTGGATAGCCCATGGCAGCTGTCACTGACTCCCAGGCATGAGAGAGTCTTCCCAGCAGACAGTGCTGTGGGAGAGCAGGGCCCCTGACTCCAAACAGCCTGTCTCAAGAGACAGCGGAGTACATGGATCAAACCTCTGTCTTCCTCTTTGCAAATAATGGGATTTAGAAAACAGAAGTGTGATGAGGCAGAACTAAATAGCTTTTGTGAGGCATTACTGAGGAAGAATGTTGCTGCAAGTAGTCTTTAAGTGGGAGAGATTAACAGTGGAGAGCTGTAGTTCCCAGAGCAGTACTTTTCCTTCAGCTTTGTGAGAACTAAGGAGAGTGTTGCAATGTTCCCTTCCCATTTTCTGCACTACACAGTTGGCATTTTTTTTCCAGAGCATCAGGGGGCATTCGTGTTTGACGCTTAACTGTGCTGTACCATCCTTTACCTCAAGGAATGGGGACATGTAAAACATCCAGACAAACATCTGAAGTAATTCAGGAAAGGACAGAAGGTGAATAGGACTTCTACTATGTGGTCGGGGCACAGGCTGACATCTATAGGCAGACAAAAGTGCTGGAGAACCCATAATACCCACAAATGGCTCCAGACTCATTTTCAGTCTACAGCCAGCAGACTTGCAGCCACAAATGAAAGGGAAGTGAAATTGTAGACAAGATACACTGTGATCTATGATCATTATAAGTAAGAACATCAGAAATCCTTGAAAGAAAAAAGAATCCTCTAAGGGCCTATTATGTCTGTTCCTTCTGTTTATCTCTTTTTGAACTTCCTATTATTTTCAGCTAACATTACATTTTACATTACATATTACAGGCCTTTCCAAATTGTGACTGACCTTTTGAGTTAGAAAGTGGATAAAGCAAATGACTGGAAAAGTATGAATAAAAGATGTAGATAGGAAAGATAAACACAAGGTAGGTTATATATTTATATACATACATATGTATATATATATATATACACACACATATATATTTATAACCACTCATCTGTGAAAACTTCTGAGAAACTGAAGGAAAGAAAGTGTCTGGATTTTGCTCTGTGCTTCCTATCTGGTCTTCTGTACCTCAGCTCTAAGGATAACTCTTAATGATGAATATGAGGTTGCATTAATTTCACTCTGGGATCAACCAGGGGAAGGACACAGCATATTAGTCGTCAGGGCTGGGTTCTCTTTTATATTCATCTGCATGCATTAACCTTCATCTTATTTGTTGAGTTAGGTTGCTTTTTGTATATCATGAATAATTTCATTAAGCATTAAGAATTTACCCACACTGTATCTTTGAGTATTTTTATTTTTAAAATATTTACAATTTGCAATGCATAATAAATATGTAATAGGCATAGTATGATTTCTCAGGGTTTACTATTATCTAAGTCTGTCATGTCCTGTAACCTTTCCTGGTTTATGCAATATGCAACCCCTTAATGTATCGTCGGTGCTGTTATCATGGCTTGACGGCAAAAGGACAGCCATCTTGACACTCTCCACTCACTAATCACACCTATTTTGATTTTATTAGCATATAAATGCTTCTGAATTTATGCAATATCAGTGGGAATGTGTTAAAAATACTTGTCAGTGTCCTTATTTTGAGGGTTAGGACCACAAAATTTTGGAGGCAGGAAGATCCTCTGACTGTATATGATGGCAGATTTCTGGCCCCCAAAAAAGACAATGATAAATAGATTATTTTAGTCAGGAGTCAGTGGTGCAGTCATTAATCTCTTGGTTTCATTTTTTTTTTTTTTTTTAGGATTTGCTTTTGATCTTAGAACGACAGCAAATAATGGCTGGACTGATCTATACATTTAAAAGAATGCATGTGAATTGCATAGTGTCAAAATAGGAAAATTAATTCAAATCCCCAAAAATTCTAGCTCAGAAGACTATTAGCAACAGAGAGAGATGACTGTTTATTTGCAAGCTTTCACTACTGTGAGTGGAACCGCACAGTAAAAACATATCAAAGTCTAACAACAGCAACAAGGTAATCTGCCTGGCGAAAGAGAACCAATTCTGAAGAAAGGAAAAAATTTACCATACAAAGTTGTGTGGATCTGATCTGATGCTGTAGCAAACTATGGCATATACTCATGTGAAAATGTTCATCAGGGATTTAACTCAAGAAGATTTAATTATCTTTCATTTACATCTTGAAATATGCTTAGCAATAAAGTAATAATTTTGTTTTATGAAAAAGGCTGTATTTTGTTGGCATCGTATTATGTTGGAAACACATGCTGGAAATACCTTGCAGTCTAACATGACTTAATACATTTTTTGATTAAATTGTATATTTATTTTTCAAAGAAATGGCAAAAAAAATCAAGGTAGTTCTTCTTGGAATCCTCTAACCAATAACTAGCTACCCATGAATGTGAAGTATGTAATGAACTTAGGATAAAGTAGCCATGAAATGGATGAATGTGTAATACTCAGGAGAGAAGAAAGGACAGCAAAAGATAAAAAAGGAACCAAGGAGTTTAAGACAGACTCCAACAACTCTGAAATTTAGTGGAGACAGTAGTTACAAGCAAGAATGGGATTCAGAAGAACTCTTCCGAAAATAAAAATAAAATAATAAAAATTAAAGGGCTAATAGGGCTAACTATATAGACAAAGGAATTCTTAGAACTCAACTAAAGTCTAGAAAAATATCTGTCAGCCATTGAAGGAATCAGTAATTTCTTAGCCTAAAAAGAAGAAAACAGAATACTGGTGAGGGAAGTAGACATTGAAGGTCAGATTAAATTTTCAGATGGAAACCTTTATCTAGGTATAGACACCTTTATCTAGGTGTCTACACACAGGTGTTTTCATATAAGTATATAAACACCAAATATACTCATCTGCCTGTTGGGTGTTTTAACCATAATGGATTTTTTTTTTTTTTTTTTTTTTACTGGTCTCCAAAGTCCAGGTAGTTGTCTAAAAAAAAAAACCCTATTGCCTTTTATAGAACCATAAAATAACAGAAGATTCTGAGTTGGAAGAGACCCACAAAGATTATTGAGTCCAACCCTTTGCCCTGAAGAAGACATCAAAAAATCCTATCATGTACATGAGAACTTAGGCCAAAAGCTTCATGAACTCTGTCAGGATTGATGCTGTAACTATTCCCTGGGGGGCTCCAGTGTCTAACTACCTTCTGGGGGAAGTACCTTTTCCTAATATCCAACCTAAAGCTTCCCTAACACAACTTCAGCCCATTCCCTGGGGTCCTGTTGCTGTCACCACAGAGCAGAGATCAGTGCCTGCCCCTGCTCTTCCCTCACAAGGAAAAGCTGTAACTGCACCAAGTAAGTTCTCCCCTCAGTCTCCTCCAGGCTGAACAAAGTGATCTCTGTCATTCCTTAAACAGCTTCACCTCCAGATGCTTTACCATCCCCATGGCCTCCTTTGAACACTCTCCAATGGCTTTATATCTTTCCGACAGTGTGGCACACGCAATACCCATAAAGTCTTAGTGTAGATGACTTTGCTTCTCTCTGATGTTCCACAAAGAGGAGAACTCCCAAAGGTTCTGTGTTGTACCCGCCTGTCCCATGTGGGTTCTGTTCTACTCCACAGCACCCCTGGAAGGCAACAGGATCTGTATTCAACCAAACTGGACCAAACCCCTATGGTTATCATGGGACTTTGGCATAGAGCTCAGAGGAAGCCACCATATTTGAGGTTGTGTGTCTTAACCTACAAAAAGAAATCCATACTGACAAGCTTTAGATAAACTGAGGGCTCTTGTAAAATGAAGGAGCAGCATGGAAGGTAGTGGAAGTGAAACTGCAGCAGGGATATTTATTCAGAGGGAAAAGTTAATTGTGAGACTGATTAAATACCAGGATTATGACGGATTATGGTGGAAATCTTTGTCCGTGGAAGATTTGGAGAATATATTCTTTGGTTTGGAATGACACTAGAATCCCCAATCTTTCTTAGTCAAGACAAGGTATTAGGCAACCTCTTTAGATACTTCCACACCCATGTTCCCATATTCTTAACTTGAACTCAAACAAATAAACCAAATCCCAAAGACACAGAAAATGAAAATACCAAAAAAAGTAAAAATATCATTTTCCTCAACATGAAAAGTTTTTGTGGAAAAATGAAAATTGCTCAGATATGTTGGAATATTTTGTTTTGACATTTTCAGTCAAAACAAAATGCTTCCAGATTTCCAGATCAAAATATTTAATTTTGGCATGTTAAATTAAATGAGAATGTTTCATTTGGAGTCAGTTCAATAGTAAACTGCATCTGGTTACAGTACTGTAATGCCTTATGGGAACAGGAATTGCAGTGCCAAATGCCCTCAATCCTGCATGTAGAGAATGATTCCTTACTGGACTATATCTTCCCTGATGGCTGATAACATATACTGTAAGCTGAAACCAAGATCACAGAACCTCTATTTGTCACATGGTTCAGGCCAGCAATCCAATTTATTTATGAGAAACTCTAAAGTTCTAAATTAAAAACAATACTAAAACCACCACCAACAACAACAAGAACAGGAAAGTCCAAACTCAATAGAAGAAGTTACTTCAATTTTTCTTTTCACAGAAACTACAGAAATGCTGGTCTAATTTTAAAAATCATTTCTTACAGTAAATCATAAAAAAATAAGCCATTTTCAAACCTACAGACAGTTTTAGGTATTGTTGATGGCACTAAACCAATTCTGTTCCTGGCATCAGTGCTGACCAGCAATTTTTTTTCATTTTATTTCAGATTTTCAGGGTCTTTTCGACCCATTCTTCGTCTGCCGAGCAGTCAGACTGCCAGAAGCAAAATGAGAGGGAAACAAGTAACTGCCAGAATTCCTTGATGCATTCACTGAATTTCGTGCAGAATCCCACAGCTGAGGTCTCCAAAGGGATTTAGATACCCAAATCCATGCGAAAACCTAGACCTTTGTCTATTAAAGACCCTTTTAGCATAGATTTGCCACCTTCACTCATTACTTTCTGCCTCAGGGCTTGGAGGGAGTTTTGTTGTCCATGTGTGCTAACATCTGGCCCTGACTAATTGACATTAGGGTAGGAAGTGACAAACACAACCACAGCTTCTTGGAATATTCATCGCACATAATTTATGCAACAAATTTAGCCCCCCTCCTTCCTTTTTTCCATCTGAGGAATCTGCAAGGGTGGAATGTGACCTTTATGGATTAGTGTCTTTTCACTTGCTCATTGAGCAGTTTGTGTGAACAGTTCTGAGCCTATGGTTTTCTTGGAAGTTGCTGGCTATGAATGTCCACTAATCCTGATTCACTGTTTATGCCATATGATTGGTCACCTCTGCCACCCTTTCTTTTTCTATTTTTTTCCCTTCCCTTGCTTGTTGTCTAATTGGTTGACCCCAGTGTTATAAATAGCAGGGAAAACTGAACAAATCACAGAGGCTTCATGTCTGTGGGAAAACAGGGAGCTGAAATTGCAGGAAATAAATAAGTGTAGGGATTTTAGAACATTATTTGCCTAAATACATAGCTTTGTGCTGTAAAAAGAGTCCTGCTCCCTCCCTACCTGACAGAAAGAGACAGACAACTCTTTAGCAAATTTGCATCCAATTCTTTCCTGTCACATCCCTACAAATCCACCACAAGTATGGGAAATGCTGTTGGGAGAAATTTTATTCCCTCCTATTACGCTGACAGGAAGGTCTTTTGGAACCCACCTTCTCTCTTACCACACACATGAACCCCACCTTGCACAAAGGGATCCAGACCTCAGCTGAGACTTCTGCATCTTTTAGTGACCAACTGAAAATAAGAACAGCAGATAGTCTAATTGCCCTTCAGTGGTGCTGGTTTGCCTCTCACCAATATGCTCTGATTCATAAACAAAATCTCATCCTAGTTCTTAATTAAACATAAATGAAATTTTTTATATGTGTATAATAAATATGAATATAAATACATAAACATAAAAAAACCCCAAAGCCAACATATCCTGGGAAAAACTAGAATGAAGTATGTAAATATAATCCAAACCAACTTTTGTTTTAACTTCGATTTGACTAAATATATTTGAAAGAAAAAAAAATCTTTCTTTGCCCAGTTTTCATTATAATATGAAATCTCTGGAGCCTGTGCAACTTTAGTCTATAAAACCAGTGAAAAATAAGGACTTGCGGCTACCACCAACTTTCTATAGGTCCAGATGAACCAGTGGCCCACAGGTAAGAGACAAGGGAGTATATTATCTATCCCTTGAGCCATCCACTCTTCCCTAGAGAACTTTTTTGACATCAGGAACTTAACTGAAACATATGAATTAGAGTGGAAATTGAAAGTATTAAAACATAAATTAATTTATACCCAAGGGTTATTCATGCCAACTAGCAATAAATATGCTGGAAGTAAAAAAAAAAAAAAAAAAAAAAAAAAAAAAAAGCTAATTTGAATGAATATGAGTGGGAAAAAAGCAAACAAGGGCAAGAAAGAGGCATATGCAAAGTGTAAAACATCATATAAAGGAGACATAACTGAAAAGATTACAGTGAAAAATTAATGTAAAGAAAATAGGAACTCTGTGAAAATGAGGGGGCCACCCTTCTGGGTCATGGTACTAAACTGCCTTGCTAGACCTAATCTCATTCTTTTGCAACCTGCAAGACCTGGATATGGTCACATCAAAAATAAAAATGAAGTTCCACTCAAGATATTTGTGGACATTTCTCTAAGATATTAAGTTGGAAAAAAGGGCTTGTCAAACATTGTTAGTAATTATGGGGTGAAGGAGTGATTGACAGCAATGAAAAAGGCTGTTGAGAGTCAATGTTGAGAGTCAAAACCCACCCAAACATGAGCTACTAACAAATCTGTGAATTCCCTTCACTGTTCCTGTAAAAGTTCAGCAGGCCTCCCCTCTGATGTTTTTTGAATACAAGGAGGATTTCACTGGAGATATTTTCATTACAGGAGAGAGCACCAATGCCTCTGCTGAAGTTCTGTCCTTAATCACTTGCCCATAACTGGTCCTGGGGCACACAGTACATTATTTACAATGACAGAAATGTGCAATTTCTGTAATTGCACAGAGACAAAAGAAGATGCAATTTTTATCACTTTGCCTAGTTTCCTCCAGGAATAATTAGTTACTTTCTTTCATGAGTAGTAAATTTGTACTTACAAGACAGAAAAAATGAAAAAAAAAAAAGATTAAGAAATAAGAATTGGACTTGAGGAATAATGTGGACAGAGGCTAGGACTAAAATTAGAAGTATTTTGCCTTTCCTAGGTTAAATCATCTATGACCTTGTATGAGCTGAAGAACTGAATGAAATATTTTTTCACTGTACTTTAAAAACAAGGACTGAAAATATTTATGTTCATATCAGTTCGTGTTTTAAGAAGGCACACCAGTTATGTTTTGAGCCTAAACTACTTCTCTGTGTCTGATTAATTAACCTAGAGGCTTTCCCAATATTCCCCACAGATTTTGTCCCTGGTTTTGATTAATTTAATTAAAGATTGCCAGCCTTTACTCACCCAAGAGGCACCATGTCTAACATGAGGAATATATATATATATTTTTTTAAAAAGTAATAGGAACAGCTGAGGAGCACACAAAAAAAGCAGAGTAATTTCTCTGTGTTTTGGAGGTGGTTCTGAGTAATCTGCTGTATAACTCAAGTGTTCCATATTTGAGCAGATGTGCAGTTACAGGCAAACATAGAATCTGGAAAAATAAAACAACTTAGCAAGAAACATCTGGATTTGTAGTCAAAATTTCATTGTTAATTGCAATACAATTAACAGAATAACTTCAGCATATAAAACCCTGCCTTTTTCCATAGGTTCAGACACTGACCGGAATTTGACAGACTGTTCATGTGAGGATCTGCTCCAATTCACAGTGGAGAAACTTTTCCAGGAAATATTATATTACTGGACGCGCCTTGAACAAAATATTTAGACCTGGGATTTATTTCTGGTGCCACTACTGTCCTGCTGCATGATTTTGTTTAAATCTAGTTCCCATTCTGTTCTTCCTCTTTTCACAAATTATCTCCTTCTTTAGTCAGATTGCCCCTTATGATATCTCTGTGAAAATTCCTATCTCACACTGGGGGCCCCTTTCTTTCTTGAAGAGTATTCTGAGTTATTGCTTCATGATTTCCAGACTTTTCCTTTTTCCAGGATGTTGGGGGTTAGGTTTGTTCCTTCTTTCTCTAAAGAATTTTTTCCCCACAAGTTACCAAGGAGACCAAGTGTTGGATACTTGAGAGTACTTAACCGAAGCAAAGAGGTGGACAAAGGTGGAAGGGGGAGATAACGCAGGTAAAAGACAAAGCTTGAGGCAGCTGCGGGCTCTTCTTTTTCCGGCGTTCGGGGAGAGAGAGAACGGCTGTTGCTGACTGGAAGAGTTTCACTGTGGCCAAAGGGATCCAGTCCTGGGAAATCTACTATCACTGGCTCGGCCTGAATCCTGAGTTTTCTCTGCCACCCGCACGAGCTGGCCCGGTTCTGCCTCGCCTTTGGCTTCTTCGGGGCTGCTCCTCTTGCTACGGTGTGACCCTGCACCCCCTGTGCTGCCGGGACATCCTGCCCCTGCCTGCCGGGACACCCTGCCATCCCAGCTACCAGCCCAGGACTTTTCCACTGTTCCAGCTTGGTGCTCTGAGGATCCTGCAGGGACACCGAAACCAAACTGCCCTGGGTTTTGTGAAACAAAGCCCGCAAGGTTCTTGGTACTGTTTTCTTTTGTTATTAATGCTGTAGTTGTTTGTATTTGTGGGGGGTTTTTTTTTGTTTGTTTGTTTTTTTTTTTTTTTTTTTTTTGTGTGTGTGTGTGTGTTTGTTTGCTTTGTATTCCATACTAGTAAAGAACTGCTATTCCTATTTCCCAAATCTTTGCCTAAGAGCCTCTGATTGTAATTTTACCTGGCAGATACCTGTCTTCCCAAACCAAGACACAGGATTATATGCATCTCATAGAATTTGGTTCATGGGAGCACATCTGATGCCAAGAAGGAACTAAGATGAGAGCTGTATCTTCTGCTCTGCATTTAAACAATAGGAGACAGTCAGACAGGAGGTTAAGGTGGCCAAGCTTTCCAAAAACAATGTTTTTTCCAAAGATACAAGGGTAGAAATATGGTGGGGTTTTGTTTGTTTGTTTGGTTGGTTGGTTTTTTCCCCTGATAGTCACAGCTTACTCATGGTCCTTGGGAAGCATTTTTGTCTTATCCTTGCCACTTCTGATTCTGCCATGGTTTTCAACACCAGTGACACCACACACTGTGTCTGATGTGCACTGTCTGACAGATGTTTGGAGACCTCTCAAGATGCCTGACACACTCTGCTGTGTTTGGCTTTTAGTAATCCTTTACTTTCATCCTTATATTCTTCCCCTTTCCCCTCTTGCTTTTCCCCTCCGTTTTCAGAGAAGCAAATGCTGACAGAATGAAAGCAAATTGTTTGAGGTCCATTTGAACACAGCACATTAATTTTAGGATTGTTAGCCACATGTTTATATGTCTGGATTTCTGTGAGGGGCTAGAGCTGTGCAACAAATGAGTCCAGCCACATTTTTTTTTCAGTTTTCTCTCTGCTTCCTGTCAGGAGGCTCAGGGGATAGGAGGATTCATGATGTGCTTTCCATCCCAGCCAGACTCTGCACGCATTTCAGCTGGCCTCCTGTATCAGTCCACCTGCACCTGCATTCTCCTGGTTTTGGAGAACAGTGTGAGCATAGCTAGCCAAATGCTGACACTGTGGGTGTCACCATTTCCTTAGTCTTAATCAATAAGCATACTTGCTCCTGCAGCTTAGCTTCACAGGGAAACAGCTAACAGGGTGCCTGTACATCCTTTGGATACCCAGTCACCTAAGTGGGTCCTGCTTTTTCTTCTTCTCCTCTAGCATAAGCTGGGGCAAAGAAGAATCTGGGATTTACATTTTTAAAATTCAAGAATAAAAAAAGGCCTACTGGTTTCTCTCTCTCTCTCTCTTTTTTTTTTTTTTTTTTTTTTTTTTTGTGGTTTGGTTTGGTTTGGTTTGGTTTGGTTTGGATTTGGTTTTGATTTTGGTTTTTAAATCAAGATATTGAATAAACATGAACATACACTCTGAAAAAATCCTCAGGTACTGCTGACAAATTCAACAGTTAAAACAGTTCTATGCAGTTTCTGTAGTCCTGATCACCATCTTGCACTTGCTGTACAAGCCCTGTTGTATTCCCTGATAACACATGCCACTCGTTGGAGTTCCTGACCGGCTTTGGATCCATCCCTCTAGCTAGTGTGTTTCAAGAGAGAAACAGTATCAGGCCAGCTGTAAAACTCATTGCAGTTTTCTTTCTTTGCTACCTTCAGTGACAGCAGCAAAGATAAAGAAATGAAATCAGTCTGCTCTGACTTCCTCTACCCTCTCTATCCCTATCCCTCTTCTCTTATCCCTGCTAGCTGAAATAGAGGACAGACCTGTCTTTAAATATTTGTAAATGATCAGTTACTTGATGGCAGCTGTCTTACTGGATTGGGATGCAGAGAACACGTTTGCACCATTGTTTTTGGGGTTTGGTTAGAGTTTGAGGGTTTTTTTGTCTTGTTTTGTTTTTCTTCTCTCAGGATAATCCTTCCCTCCTCTTTATTCACTAGAGAAGAGAAATCCAGAGGAGACTTTGATGTTACATACTGCTCATTAACCGGCAGTCTTTCCCTCCCAACAAGCCCTTAGAGTAGGTAAACATTGCTTTTTGCATTGATAAGTGTTAACTAACCAACCTTTCATCACCACAAGGTAAAGACTAGTTAGAAAAAGGGGAGGAGTTGATGTTATTGACACAGTACTGTGGTTTGCTAGGAATTTCAAGGAACTGAGATTCTGCCATACAACTTCTTATAATTAAATTTAACTAATCAGTTCCATAATTTCTCCTATTAGTTTTAGCTAGGCTAGAAAAGGTCGATGCCCTGGTAAGCAATGATTTGCAAATAACAGGTGCAGCCAGTTTCTATTATACTGCCATGGCACACTGCTCTGTCACTTTTATTTACTGAATCAATCCACCAATGTCCAGCAGGAGAACAACAGTTAAATGGCCATTAATTGTAGACTGATGCGGAGATGAAACAAATCTCCAAAGGGACGGTAAACCTTTGTTCTTTAGTGTCCTCCAGCTCATGAAATGGGATTAGCAGTAAATCACTCAATGCTTCATCTTCTTATTAAAAATTTAGCATACTGATCATCCCAGGTGACTTACATCCAAACAGGGCATCATTTTCTTTTTCTTTATTTTTTTATTTTTAATTTAAATTCAATGCAGCAATTTAAGATAATCGTAGTGAAATGAGCAATTAAGACGTAGAAGAAAGTAACACACATGGTATATTCCTGATTGTCTTTTTATTTTTGCTGTTACAGGGGGAAAATTGCTCAAGTTGTTTTAGAAAATTCTTTCCAGAAACTAAATTCCTTTTTCTACAGGCTTTGATTTATTTAGTGTCATTCATACTCTGTCTCCTGCAAAACAGGTTTAAGTGTGCACATTCACCCTTCAGAAACAGGAGTGACTGAATTGATGGAAGCAGGTGCAATGTCAGTTCAAATGCCTTCAGATATCTCCCAAAAGCAAAGGCCTTTCACTCATCCCGTGTATCCCAGACAAATTAATGACTCCATACGATGACCACAGTCTTGGAGGGCTTTGGATTTGAGCCTTTTAAGTAGAGTACAGTGCGTTGCATGGATGCAGCGACAGCCCTCCCAAATGCAAACTGAGAAGTAATGAGCTCGTACCCTGCCCCCATCCACTTCATGGGCTACAGCAGAAAGAAAGAAATAAAAACTGTGGTACATAGGACCTCAGGGGCTTAATTTAATTATCTTTATTGAGACAGTTACATTTGCAAGACAAGAAAAGGTGCCTATCTGAGTGTGGCAGGCACCACTGACAAACACAATATATCAAAAGAGAAAGAGCAACCTCATAATGTACTATATTTCTGGGTACCTCGCAGCTGAAACCGTCAACTAAATTCCCCACCTCCCTCACCTAGTGTATCATCCCTAATGATGCTTGTTTCTTCAGCAATCTTTCTAAAGAGAAGCTTTTTGAATTAGGCTCTCATCCAAAGCTCAATGTAATCAAGAAAACTAACACCAGTATATTAAACTAAGATTAATATGTGTTCTAAGAAATCACTTTTGTTCTTCCAAAAGGAAAAATCCACATGACTGACAGGTTTGTATCAGTTTCAGTGAAGACCCCCTTTCTTCTAACTCAGTGTAAGCTGCTGCACTATAGAGCTTTTATTTGACCTACTCCTCTGATGACTTCTCTCTGGTCAAAAAATAGAAAGTGTTCTTCTGTTGTTAGGTTTATCTCATTTTAAAGTGGCAATCTAAATTATGTCTCAAAGTCATATAAATTATGTCTTGGAACAGTCTATTAGTGTTCATGGATTATAAGCAGAGATATTACTGACTTTCTTAGAGGTACCTAAACTGGATTTTTTTAGTTCCATGAAAACCCTTGAAGTTGCTAAGCCTTCCAGCTCCAGATGTTCCATCCCAATGTTTGGAGTTGGATTGAAGCTGAGGCCCCGTGAATAATCTCTTAAAGAATAATAAATATATATATATATATATTAAAAAAAACACCCCCAAAAAATCCCAAAAACAAAACAAAAAACCCCCCCACAAAAAACAAAAAACAAACGAACAACAACAACAAAAAAAGCCACAAACCCCCCCCCCCCCAAAACCCCAAAACCTATAGAAAATATAGACCTCTGGAGGCTCATTTTTAGATCTTCCTCTCATAGTGAGATAGTTGTCCTGACTAGATTTGATCACAGATAGCTTTTTCTAGGAGAATGATAAAAACTTCCAAGGACAGTGAGTAACAAACCCCTCTGGATACCCTGGCCCAGTGGTTTTTGACTCTTCTGATAAAGTTTGTTTTCAAATATCTAGGCTGTCCCTATCCACAACAAGCAAGCAAACAAAGAAACAAACAAACAAGCAAACAGAGCAAGAGATGAATAAACAGAAAAACAAAGAGATGGATAGATAAATTTTCATTTTGTTATCCTTATTCCTTATTTAATTTTTGCTAGAACAAAGAGATTTAATAGAAAAAATTAGGGTTTGATGTTCTTATTCCTCATTTAATTTTTGCCACAATAAAGAGTTTGGCATCATTGTCTTCTTTCTGGAACCTTCAGCAACTGTAGCTGGTGCATCTCTTCCCCTGCCAGATTGCTTTGGGTGGTTTTCTACAAACATGAAGAAATACAGATCTCGAAGCATGACATCACATTGAAAGGAGTGTCACAGGTAACAGAATTATTGCATCCTACTCAGTCTGTTCCTCCCCCTTTTTTTCCCTCTATTTTCTTTTTTTAATACTTTAAATTTCTCCTCTCTTAAGTATCAAGTGTGCAATTATTCTTGAGATATATTGTACCTCCTATGGCGGAATGAATATCATATTTTTGATACAGGATTTCCATGATGAACACACACAGTAGCTTGAGCATTAGCTTGGCAATGGGACACATGGATTTGTTCCTTCAGTTCTGTTCCCACAGACTATAATAAATTTCCCAAGTGACCTTAGGAAAATCACCTGGACTCCCTTTGTCTCCTATCTACTACTGTGAAACAGAATTATCAATTTGATCTTCTAAGGCAACCCTAAAACCAAACACACTGATAAGAATATGTCTATGTTTTTTGGATTTGTCTGTTTGATTGTTCGTTTGTTTTTGTTGGTTTGTTTGTTGGTTGATTTGTTTGGGGTTTTTTGTTGTTGGTTTTCTTTAGATACATGTTAATTTGTTTAAAAGGACTTTTGAAATTTCTTTTCTGATCAAACATATTTTTATGGCAGTTCATATAAAGTTGCATAATGCTTAAATTAGAAAAGGTAATAATGATTATTGGGTTTTTATTTAATTGATAATTTCCACTCTTCCATAGCACTATGTAGTACTCTGCTAAGTCACACGAAAGCCAGACCGCTGCTCCCTGGCAGTTCCCTTCTGAATTGGACAGATAACATGATAACTAATTACTTTCTAACAACAACTTTTTCTCCTTGCATCTCTTTGTATTTTTCAATATTGGTACCCATTAAGAAGTGAGGCATAGGTGTTCTTTAAAGCCTGCATCACATAAAGCAGCTAAGAAAGGTTTGAGAGGATCCTCTGCTCTTGGAAATTCTTGTGTCATTGTCACACACAGTACATGAAACATCCATCAACTTCACATCAGAAACAATATTCTCTTCCCTTGAAATGCTGGTCCTAAGAGTTTGCAGCATGTGTCCCAGAAGACTAATGATGAGTGCTGTTTTTTGATTGATAGAAACTATCTTTTTCCTCAAAATCATACATGACCAGCCAGAGAAGCACAAAAAATCCGTCACTGCTTAGGCAGGAGGAGGGAGAAAACAGGGGCACTCAGTACAGCAGGGGTGGTCATACTTTGCCCAAATAATTTGAGGACCATATTGGTAAGTTGCCAAGAGCCGAAGGGCTGCACTGAATTTGCATTAAATGGAGCAGATGGCATCAGCTGCCCTCAACTTTAATGTTGAAATGTGGCCTACAGAGCAAATCTGTACAAAACTTTTCTAATTAAATCTGGAACAACGTGCCTCATCTATTCCCCAGTAGCACAGCCTTTCTGGTGGCATTTCTGCAATTCTGCTTCTAGCCCTAGCCAAGAGAGACAATGGCAGAACTGCAGAGAAATGAAAAATAAGTACACATAAATGGTTTTATCCCAAAAGTTTTTTGAAGTACCAGATGAGAATGAGTGGACTAGAATTAATTGTTATCAGTCTCAACAAGGTGGTGTTCTTTTTAATAAAAGTGTTCTGTTGTATTTGTTAAATGTGAGCTTCTGAGCAAACCAAGCAGTTGTATCAAGGAAGTCTGATCAGAGGTAGAAAAAGCGAAAGCCATATTTCAAAAGCACTCTAACATTCATTAAGTAAACTTGGAGAACCAGATAAGGCTAACACTTTCAAATTTTCCTGTTTTACCATATATAAAATGAAATAATTTGAAATAGTCAATAAATTGTGCTTCAGCTGTATTCATGCACTTCATTGACAGACTGTGTGAACATTTCCCACAAGAACTAAACAGATGACACCATAAATAATTCCATTACACCAACAATTCCTGACAACAGCTGTTAATCCACTCTCTGCAGTGGAACCCAATCACAGGTAATGGTGTTTAGCAGTTATGAAATCAACCTACTTTTATTTTCTGGGGAAAATAACTTTTAAAAATGTTTAATTTACCTATTTATTTAATTACCTTACCTAAAGATATACTTTCCGCATCCTTACTTCTCATAAGAAGTGAGGACTTTATCAAAATTATGCAACCATTTTAAATGTTATTGGTTTAAAATATTATGATGCATATGTGAAATAATAATTAGTTTGAATTCTAACAGTCAGGACCAGACATCTGCATCTGATGAAATTATGTGCAAACATATATTTTAAGAATAAAAGGAGGTAAAATGAATAACTAAGTCAAAGTAAAATCTATTTTCATTCAATGACTTTCTTCAGGAACATTTAAGCCAAATTTTCTCTTGGTAGAATTCCACCAACATCAGGATTAAATAAGGCCATTTTTTGTTTCCTCTATGGAACAGACAGGGAGAATATGTGTCTTTTTTTTTTTTTAGTTTATAAATAAGTGGTCAATAAGGTAATTGAATGAGGAAAGAGGAAAAAAGGTTATGAATAACTAAAATTGATTTTTACACATGGATCCCTGAAATAGCATTAACTATGTGAGCGCTGCATTTTATTTCTGTCCTAAGTTACCTCTTCTACTGCACAGTAATAGTCCATGAGCTGATTAAAGAAAAATTCAAACAAGCAAACAGAATGTCAAATCAAATTCCAAAATGTCTTCTGGGTGATCCGAAAGCAATTCAGGAGTAAGAGAAGGAGATAAAGAGAAATGTGCATTCAGTTTAAAGCACTGTTTCCACTTCTGCCTTGCCTCAATGCAGGCAAATTCCATGTTAGAGATAGAATATGACCAAAGAAATGGAGCAAGAATTTTGCCAAACTGAGATCTATGAGGACTGGGCAGCACCTGTAAAAAGGTATTCAACATTTTCATTTCAGACAGGGGTAGGTAAAAAATTCATGATTTGTGGTACAATCAGTTTAGTACTGATTTAATTACCCAGGCAGGAATAAGTGAGATCCTCACTCTGAAATTAAGAATATTTAGGTAGAAAATAGGTAGAAAAGTACCATGTGTGGGGAAAAAAAATATAGACATTCCATATAGTGATGCAACTTAGGAACATTTTATTTTAGTATCAAAACAACTGTAATTGACATGGTGCTGCTTTTAAAGTAAGACTGATCTTTTAGGGGAGATCTGGCTTCTATTAAGCATCACAACCCTTTTAGATGGTATGACAAAATGGCACAGTGGATTATTTTATTTATTTTTTTATTTAGAAGCCATTTGTTGAATTTTAACCTTTCCTATTGCCTGTTTGGGGGTGAAAATTACTATTTTGCTTTGAGTTTTCCTGAGGGAATGAACACAAACTGAAGCTGAAAATCTTCAGAGTTCCAGGAATATGTCCTATAAGCTAAACAGTAATGGGTGAGTTTCAAGATTAAATCACTGGGGAATAATTTGTTGGCAGCAGCATCTGGAAAGCAAATGTGCAAACAGTTAGTTTTCAGAACAAATGATAGATAGGGGGCTTTAAAGGTACATTTATAGGCACAAGGTGGGAGAAAGAAAGAAAACAATACAGACATAGGATAAGATTAGGTACCCGAAGAGGAGATTTAAGAGTGTGTGCATGGTGGGTCGCAGTTAAACAAAAGAATAATCTGAAGAAAAAATAACTCTGATTTTGGATGTCAGATCATTGATTACAAGCACAAGGTAAAACTTGGTAAGAGAGAGAGAAATATTGCTTACAAATTTTCTGACAGTTTTTCTTTAAAAAACAAAAAACAAAACAGATGAGGAAAAAAATAACTAAAGGAAACATGGTTGAATGTAAAGGAAGTTTCCAATTTCTTCAAAAGATTTCATAATTTTCAGTGAAAAACATCAGTAATTGTTTTTGCAAATAAGCTGGAAGTTTTAAAATTTGCAAGTACTTTGTTTAAAAAAAAAGTTAGAAGGAAGTCTAAGATTCCCAAATGTATTATTCCTTTGTATTTTCCTTTTAACAGGATAAAACATATCTGTATCAATAACTGTGCTTAGGAGATGATGTCCACCATTTTTTGTTTTCAGTGGGAAGAGGATTGGACTGAGTCCTTCCAGCATCTATCCCAAACATCTTTGGGATCCTTCCAGCATCTATCCCAAATGACATGCAGAACTCGTCCCTACATTTACTGTACTCTGTGTCCTGCCTCCTGTTATGTAGCATTAGATTCCTGAAAAAAAACACAAAAACTAAAAATATTGTAATTTCTATTAATCTTGACAATGATTTTAAAGGGAGAGAAATGTAATAAAATGGGATTTCTTCTGGAACAATCTGTATCACACCATTAGTACGCCTTTCCGTAACAGTACTGGAAACCCACAGAAAATCTGCTCTTATGCTGGACTGTCCTTATGAAGTTAACTGGGCGGACACAACACTGGGGTTTTTTGGGAAATATGATGAGAAATCTTCATAGTTTTGAAGAGATGAGTGACTTCAAAATCAATTTTGATGTTTATGAACCACAATGAAGAGTGTTCTTAGTGTTTGAAAATCATGCCATCAGCTATCCAAGATGAGTTAAATCTTCTCAGGCCAGTTGGAGTTAATGTAATAACATTTTGTGTCAAAAATATTCAATAATGTTCAGGCTAAAGCAGAAATAATGGGAAGTTCAGGTATCCCTGTGTGTCTCAGCGTCTGACTGTGAGACTTAGAAGTGACAGGGATGAAATATTTTTCTTTCAATTTGTTGATCTATCTATCTATCTATCTATCTATCATCTATCTATCTATCTATCTTTCTACCTATCTTTCTACCTATCTATCTTTTATTATTACATGAACCACTACAGTATTGGTCATATACCTCGGTTTATACTGTAGTATTTATTAACTGGTATTTACAGATCCAGATAAATTTCCTGGTATTGCAAAATCCTTCCCACTTACGTAGTGTTGCTGTTTTATTTCTTTCTGTATTAGTATGAAACCCAGTAAACTCCATCATTTTATCAGAAGGAAAAGAAGAATATGTTTTCAGTGCCAGATATAGAAGGCAAAATACAGTGCAGTGCTGTAAAAGGAAAATAAAGCACCTGTGAGAGAGATTTAACAGTCCAGGTATTATTGTTGGACAAAGATAGAGCAGGTCTCAAGTTGATTGGTTGTTTACATGCCATTGCTCCCCCTGTTCTGTTATCTTTTATTGCTGAGACAATTTTTCAATTACGTGCAGAAAACATTTAACTTGCATCCTTTGTTTTATGAAAATAACTTTTTACTGTCTTTCTTTGCACTTGCAAAGCCCCTGACATAGGAGCGAACTCTCAGATGATGTGCATTATTTGCATGATCCTTTGGAACTAACAGCAATATAGAGGTCTTAATGAATTTTTTCAGAGATCTTTGGAAACTTTTATCTCTTGGTAAATCCAGAGCACAACTGCATCTGCAGAAGATAAACCAAGAACCTCCTTAAGCCCAGTCCTGTGTCACAGCTGCAGTCCTGCAGCACTGTGTAGGTTATTCCAGGAGGCCAAAGTTAGGATCTGGCATCCAAAATCTGGTACTTGGCTTGTTCTCTGAAGCAGTCACAATACCAATAAAGCAAAATCTAGTGAGGTTACACAGGGTTATGTCCTTAAATCCCAGTGAAAGTGAGCTCTTAAATTCCTAGAAATTAACTTCAACCTCTGTATGTGTAGATCTGGACGCACAGCTGAATGTGAATAGTGGGGCTTTCAGAGGGACTGGGGATGTAGGAGTGCAAATCACCAAGAAAGTTTGCTGCAACATTGGAATCTTGGGGTATTCAAGTGTCTTACTTCTACTGTTTAGACATTATCTTGAAATGATGTTCACAGCATTTTTAACTTTTAAAATAATCTTTGCCTCATCTTAAGCTAACAGTGAGATACCTTCTAAGTTCATTTGGTGGAGAGAAATCAACACTTCCACAAGATAATTCACTTCAACATGAGATATATAACTCTGTGATCATGTTATATTTCCTCCGTTGTCTGCAGAACAAGCCCACAGTAATGATTAACTAAGACTAAACTTGCAGCTCTTATATGGATAAATTTAGGTGAGATGAAAGCTGCAACACATACTTGCTAAATTTGGGTTATTTCTTCAGTCATAGTATAGAGGCTCACAAAGCTTCAGCCTATAAAGAACATTGCATATTTAATAGATTAAAAAGTGTTGTGGTTTTTTGTTTGGTTTGGTTTTCTTCCCCTGTGCATAAAGTCAGCATTTTGAAGCCAGTTAAGAACTGATTTTTCCAGTAGATTTTCAGAGATTGTTGAGTCCAGGTGTTTCTGTAATTGTGATAAATACTGAAAATACATTATATTCCATGTCCCTAAGTTAAGTGACCTAGGAATCACAAATTATTTAAGTGTCTCCTGCACGGTAATATGCCTGGCTGCTGGTGGGAGGAGAGCACAAACCCTAAAGTGCTGCCATGTGGCAAAGGTTTTAAACGAAGATTGGTACCATTTATAGAGCTGGAGTATGGGGTACCAATTCTGATGGACACTAGAATAACAGACTAAAATAGAATAATAGAGTATTTTATTGTCCATAAGATAGTAATTAAGATATCTTTGAGCTTATGAATCATTATAGATAGGAGGGCTATCTTGTATTCTGCTCAATGGTGAGAAAACCTTCAGGTAAACAATCCTTTAAATTATTTTATTTATTTTATTTCAGATATGAACAAAGATCTTTCCTTTCTTCCAGATGCATTGTTTTTTCTTGCCTAGTATCTACTTATATCACAAAAAAAAAAAAAAAAAAAAGCCTAAAAAAAAAGTAAAAAAATTGCAGCTACATTTCAGCAAAGCACAAGTCCAAGCAATCCCTTTTACCAGGGAAACAAAAGGAAAGTCAGATACCACAGCCCACAGTCTCAAATAAAGCATCCAAAATTAAGACAGCCTTCTTGAAAGATTCACCCAATTCATTTTGGGTTAAGAGCTTGGAAGAAACAAAAGGATTCAAAGTCAATTCTATTAACTTGGTCAGAGCTACACTGGGACTGTGTCCCAAGATCATTATCTTACAAGACACGGATGTCGATCTCATTATGTAATCGAGTGTGTCTAGCACTTTCCTGTATAAATATACTTAATAGATATAGTTTTGACCTTTTGAAGTAAAATTAATAAAAAAGAGATCAGTCTCAGTGTGCCAAGAGGCTTTTCTCAGTCCCATTAAAAAATGATTTTTTATGTGTAAATAAATACATTCCACCGCACAAAAGAAGAAAAATGTTGTCTGAAGAAATGACCTGAGTTTCCCCTCGTCCATTTATTGTCCATGATCCATGTTATTTCCGAAAAACTCTTCTTATTCCAGAGGTTTGTCTGTCTGTACTCATGTCTGTCCCCTCATATTCCACTAGAATTTTAATGCCTTAAAGTTTCAACTGTACCTTTGAGGCAGATATATTTGACACAGGAATTTTGTTGTACTACAAGGACTGGCCCACAGAGTATGGAGCCTGGGGAATTTCCATAGTTTGATTTATATACACTTTTATAGATCATCCTCATATTATTTGAGAGTGATGGGCGATTCAGGATTCATCTGTGCACACCATGCCTTATGCAGTGACTTGAACAACTCCCTTGAGACAGAGTGTAAATAATATTCCTTACCCATGCAGAGATAAATGGGATTTTGCTACTCTGCTCCCCAAATGTCAGGCAGGCAGGAAAGAGAGAGTGAAACAGCTGCAAAGAAGAGGAAGAGTATGAAATTCAGACTCCTTCCCTCATTCTATTATACACTTACTATGGCTGAGGTAAGAAAGGAAAGTGAAGTCTTTAGAGCTAATACTGAAAGAGTGCATTCCAGTGTCATCTCTTTCCTAGGGCCATACTTAAATGCACTCTGAACTTACATCTTTGGGAACCCATGGGAAAGGCACTGCAATGATGCTGATAATCAGAAACAAAAGATTAAAAAAAAAATTGCCCTGCCTATGTTGATAATTTCAGTGGAAAACCAAATAGGATTTAAAAGGGTATTTTGCCTTGGTTAACAAGTCAACAGCTGGCGAGCAATGACATCAAGAGCAAGTCTGCGGAGGATAAGGCATCATCTTGACATAAGCACTGCTCTGTGCCCTTCTTACACTGTCACACCTGTAGCTCTCTCAGCTTTGCAGGAAGGTTAAAATTGATTTATTCAAGCCTAAGAGGAGAAGTAGTCTCACATTTTGAAATAATGGTACTTGATTGTGATGTCACTTCAGACTATGCACATTCCCTTACTGATGCAGATTATTAATAAATGGTTAAAAAAAAAAAAAAAGGCAATTCAGAGATGAGAAATCTCTGTGCTGATGAAGCAGCACAAAGAAAAATAGACAGTTGCACCTTACCACAGTCTGTGGTCCTCACCGGCTTTCTTCTAATGCATCCATGTCACCACACAGTGGGATTCAAAATGAAAATCAAGGTCCCAGGAAGTTGGACTAGCACTTAACTCACTGAGTCTGCAGAATTAGCTTTTCATTATTATAATAAAATTTTCATGCAATCTGCATATATAGTTGCTGACTACAAAAAACCCAAAAGTAATTTTTGATACAAGGAAACTAAAAGTATTAGTGTCCATATAAGTTATCTCCTGGAGTCTCCAGCGGCTTCCACTCAGCCAATTCTTTTCAGAACTGGAGTGAAAGAAAGTGGAGTCCATCTTTCTGCACATCTCCAGGCAAACACCACCAAGTCTTACACAGATTCTGGTCTCACAGCAAGGCACCAAGAATAGCAGACAAAAGAGGAAGCTGTCTTCTAATTGAGATAAGCATCCCCAGTTCCACTGTAATCACAAAAGTTTTTCTGCTAAAAAAGAAAAAATATCGAGAATGGGATTTCAGATTGTCACACAGTGATAAAAATGTTTAAGAATCAAATAGTTTGTTTATATCTTGTGTCAGGTTCTGCTTGCTGACACCATGGAAAGCTTTGTATATCTCAACTGAATTTCACCCTTCAACTTATAAAATTCAATGAAAAATTGAAATGCCCTTTCCCATCTCATGAGTACCAGAATTTTCCAAGAACTTAGCAGTCCTCTATAATATTACAAACATTTCAAAATAAAACATGGAAAATTGAGCCCATAAGAACAACAACAACTAAAAGCTCCCCTCAACAAAAAAAAAAAAGAAAGAAAAAAAAAATCCAACCAACCAACAACAAAAAGAAACCACAGGCAAACAAAACAGATCAAATCTATTAGTGTCTAGCAGGAGAACAGCTGTCTATCAAAGCTCAGTCTTCCTATCTGACCACAATCAAATAAACAAGACAGCCAAACGCCTCCAGAGCAGGCAGGGGCTCTGAGGAGTAGAGGAATGTCTTCAAGTCTGGAGCTGAAAAGCTGGCATTCTGTTAAGGATGCCAATCAGTCCTTGGTCATTCTCCTATGTGGGAAGAGAAAAAATACTCTGTTTCACACAGGTGAACACTAGTCCAAAGCTCCAAAGCAAAAGTGTGGCTGGAGGATTTTTTTTTCCTTTGTTTTCTTGTAACACTAATGAACATTCTCCTAGAGGAGAAGTTCAACAGAGAGGGACAAATAAACA
The DNA here is from genome assembly GCF_029207755.1 of Chamaea fasciata. Taxonomy (NCBI): domain Eukaryota; kingdom Metazoa; phylum Chordata; class Aves; order Passeriformes; family Sylviidae; genus Chamaea; species Chamaea fasciata. The sequence continues at coordinate 15,288,599 of NW_027094089.1, forward strand.
GGCTGAATGTTTATTTGAAGAAGGTTTTGTACCTTGAAAACTCAGATTTGTTTCCCACTGGAGCCAATCTTTTTTAATGTAACAAAAGTTATTATTGAACATGTGTGTATTCAAAAACAAGAGCTATCTGTCATCTGGTAAAGCTCACCTAAAGGGGCTTACAACTATGTTCTTCTTTCTATCTTTACTTTTTCAAAAGATTCCATAACTTCCAGTGTTATCCTGTAGGTGATCTACACTTGTCAGTCTCATATTTATCTTTTGGGTCTTATGGCCGCTGCACTAAAGGATTCTCTACTGGTTTCTTAAAAGACAAAAGTATTTTCCTCAGCTATACATTTTGCTTTTCACCATTTCAACATCAAGGGAAAATAAGAATATCATGCACCTGTCAAGATTAAAATTCATTTAACAGAAAATTTGTATGGCTAATATAAAATGTATTAAAAATATTTTATCAATCAACATGCCAGATAATCTGACTGCTTTGTTGGTATGATATTCATAGCACTCCTCTCTTGCATCCTTTTTCTTATTGCACTTCAGTTGTATCTAAAAATCTTAGATTTTTTTTTTTTTTCTTATAAACTGTGGTATAGCCAGACAGGTGCTGGCTTCATTTAGCTGTATAATTGCTCATCTTATTTGCAAATGTTGCTAAATATATGATTAGGCATATATTGCATATATTGCAGCAAGTCTACTCAATGCATTCAGACAAATTTTATTATTGCACTCCTTATCTGAAACACTCACAGACAAAATCTTCAATTATCCAGTTCACAGTTGTCTAATTTTCCTGCAAGGTTTTCTTTATCTAGCTTTTTGTACTGAAGTCAGAAACATTTGTGCCAGCAAGTCTAAAGTTTGGACCTACAATGAATCCTGGAGGGTTGGTCACCAGGCACACATATAGCCCACAAAACATGAACAAGTCTGCTACATTCTGATTGTACTTGTGGTTTCATGTTTAGGTTCTAAAGCACAGCTAGACATCAACTCAGAGATGTGAATGCTTTGGATGAATCATTTATTATTCCAAAGGAAACCTGGGCCAGTTTCTGCACTGATTCACCTTTGGGCAGAAGACTATGTCATCCAAACTGTATCCATCAGCAGTGGTAGAATATAGCCCATAGATAGTCTCTAACTTTACACTGGACTTGATGCTTTAAAATTCCAGACTCTATCCCATGAATTTAAAGGTACCCACAGCATGGAAAATTAATTCTTTGAACTTCCATCCAAGAGTGATAAGGAAGATATCAACTGAGTGTTATCAATGTGATGTACACCTCATAACGAATGGTTACAGCAGAAGGAGAGGAAAGGAAAATGGCAGTTTGCTCTCAACTGAGAAGCTGGAAGTTTCTTAACCAGTAAATCACCTGCCTTGTTCCTTGTATCAACAAGAATGCTTCAGTGAATTGAGAAACAAAAATCTGGTCTCCTGCCCAAGATTTCAGAAAGCAAGCAGGAATTGGAAAAAAACAAAAACAAAAACAAAAACAAAAAAAAAAAAAAAAAAAAAAAAAACAAAAAAAAAAAAAAAACAAAAAAAAAAAAAAAAAAACAAAACAAAAAAAAACAACAAGGAAACTATTTTCGTTTTGAAGCTCACTTTTGTTTCTTTGTATTTGAAGAAACTAGTGTTTCTAATAGACAAGGTAAATGGTTGTCCAGTTAGAATATTGGCCAGTGGTAGTGTTGACTGGTAAAATATCCATTTTGCTGCAAAGGTTATAATCTTGACATCTGCTTGGTAGAAAATGACCTGAACATGTCCATAACTTCCAGAGACAGTTTTCTAGGGAGTGTCTGGGACTTCAGAGAAAGAGGTCATCTCTTTGTAAAATGAACCAGGTGAAACACATTCAGCAGATCTCTTTGTAATGCAAATCCATACAGAAGTCTATGTGGTTACCTCAACACAGAATCAGAATCATTTAGGTTAGGAAAAACCCTTAAGGTCATTAAGATGAAGTCTATTTCTGACACAACTAAGCCCACCACATTTCCTCTTGTCCTGCCAACTGTTCCCTGGAAGCAGAGCCTGACCTGCCCGTCTGCCCTCTTCTGTAGGGAGTAAAAAGATCCCCCCTTAGCCTTCTTTTTTCTCCAGACTGAGACCCCGCAACTCCTTCAGCTGCTTTAGGTGTTCCAGGCTCCTCCCCAGCTAAATTTCCTTCTCTGGACATGCTTCAGCCCCTCAATGTCTCTCTTGTCCTGAGGGCCCAGAACTGAAGCCAAGATTCGAGGTGCGACCTCACCACTGCCCAGCACAGTCATTGCCCTGGTACTGTGGGCCACACTATTCCTGACATGGGCCACAATGTCCTTTGCCTCCTTGGCCATGTGGGCACCCCTGGGCTCACGCCCAGTACTGTCACCAGCATCCCCAGGTCCTTTCCCACTCAGCAGCTTTTGAGACACTTTGTCTCCAGCCTTGAGCTGCAGGGATTATTGTGACTCAAGGACAGGACAAAGCACTTCCACTTTTTACATGTCACACCATTGACCTCAGCCCGTCATCCGCCCTGTCCAGATCTGTCTGCAGAGCCTTCCTGCCCTCCAGCAGATCAAAACTCCCAACTAGCTTGGTGTCATTTGCAAACTGATTGGGGGCACACTTGATCAGATCATTGATAAGGAAGGGCTGCCCCCAACACTGATCCCTGGGGACACCACAGTGACTGAGTGCCAGCTGAATGTGGCACCACTCACCACCACTCTCTGGGCCTGGCCATCAACCAAGTGTTTATGCAACAAAGAGCAGCCAGTCTGACATGCTGAGCTGGTCAGGCGTCTTGGTATCATGCCTTCATTCTTCATGAGAACATTGTTCACTTATTAAGTCCAAATACTGTGGATATAAGACAGTTCTGTCATGAAAGACTTAATTTCAGCATATATGATTTCTAGAGAATATTATAGATATGCCAACACAAGATCATGTGACCAAGAACTTAATACATGCCAATGAATGTGTCAAACTAAACTTACCATGTTTTGCTCTCTTCTGACCATCGTTCAATATAACTAAATTGTGTACCTTGTGGAGTGTTAGGATTGTCATGAAAGAGAAATCAGACAAACCGGGTGCTTGTAATGCAAACACAATTATTATTTATTGAGGGTGCTGAACAAAGACTACTCAGTAGCAATATGGCTAACAGTCTAGCTTGCCACAACTTAAAATATTTAATTGTACGGACCCAGAATGTCCTATCATGAAAAACATGGAAAAAAAAATGCTGGTGATCAGACTTTATGCTGTGCTTCTCCTAATCAAAAATTTACCTCTGATGAAGATCATTATTTATATTCCTAGCAGTTTAGTCACAGATACTTAACAAGCTCCTCAATAATTTGGAATGATTATCACTCTCATATTTTTGCACAGTGTGTTTAACACTTCTATTTTTGACATTTACATGTTGCAATTAAATATACATATGTGTCAGTATATATGTGTGTATATACCTAGCTCTATCTCAAGGAGCTGGAGACTGATGTGATGGGAGTATTTAGAAGACTGATTAATCAAATCAATTTAAACTTTAAAACAGAACTCTACCAGACTGATGTTCATTAACAATACATATTACTTCATGGTTTATTCCTACTCATTAACAATTATTGTCACTGCATATTCAACACAGTTAATTCTTAACAATCAATCCTAAATTAAGTATGAATACACGGTGCCATGGAGCTCATGTCACTGCAGTTTGTGCTGAGTACTATAGTCCTTGGTGATCCTAATATACAGGTTAAGGGGGTCATGTTCTCTTAAAGGGTTCCCCATTACCACATTTGAGAACATATTCTGTTATAAAATGCTGGTTTTCTAGCCTGTGCCCAAGTCCCAGCCTCCAGCTGTTGCCTATTTGCTGCCCAAATATGGCAGGGGGATGTTTTGGTCCCAGTTTGAGGTAGGTGTCCTCTCCTGTTGTTTGCTGGGATCCTTTTGGCTCTCACTTTTTTTTCCATCGGTAAATTCTGTCCTATTGCATCTCTTGAAGCTGTGCTGCTTCAATGAGCAGCAATGACCCAGCAGTGTGGTGTTTGCAGTTCTGGGTCCTCTATTTTTGACCCATGTTTTCGATGCCTTTGCTGCTATCCCACATTTAAACTGGCACCATAATGGGAAAAATCTTGTACCATGCTCAAGTTCACACAAGTTCTCATAGCAAGCCAATAATATGTCCAGGAGGGTAGGACTTGGATCTGGTCCCATCAGTAGAAGGCTTGTGTTCTGTTACTAGCACTGATTGCGCCATTTCTGTGTGTGGTTAGGTACAAAAATGATGGTAGGATTCTCCTGTTTTAGTGTGTTTTTGTTTAGTTCAGTGTACTTCTATTCAGTGCACTTTTACTGTCATGGGGGCAGGCAGTCTATGTTCATCCAACATATCTTTGAACTGTAAAACAATCACTTTCCCATGACAAACCAAAGACTCTCTGGTGCTTACTGCTTCAGTTTCCTACCTAGGGGAAGAATTTAGGCGGGGGGAAAATGAAACATGACTGGCTGATGATGCTCTACCAGTTACAACAACTGAGACTTTTTCCAGGGACTTTTACACACTTCACTCCTTGCATTAGTTCCCAAGGAAAGACTGAGATAAAAATCTTTACAGAAGGAGAACCATGAACAAGAATGTTTCTATTACAGCCTCCCATCACTGCACAACTTGTTTGTTCACCTAGGAGAAGACAATGGTTATGGCCAGCTGAACTCCTCTTGTGAAACAGAGATTAACAAGGAAATCAAGCATCTTGTTTGGAGTCACAAAATAAAAAGGACCCAACTGACGTAAGGTCAAAGGATAGAGTGAAACAGGGTGATTTAATATAAAAGAGCATACACAAAATAAAATTAAATAACAGGTTTAGACCTTAGCATAAATTGAAATTCATATAAAGTTGCTCATTAGTTTCCCTTTTTACTTTAGATGGATGCCTAAATCCTCACACATCTGCATGCCAGGGCTGTCTTTGAAGATAAGAGGCCCTAATTTTAGGTCTACCTGATACACCTTTCTCATGCCCAATCCTGAGAGCTCTTATCTCTTCTCCAGCCTTGAAAGAAACTGCTTTGATAGTTTGTTTTTTATCTGAGAGGAACCAGTTCCAGGAGAAATGTGGAGACCTCCTGACAGGAATCAGGTGTGTACCAAAGCATTTCACTTTTAGAGTGACAGAAATCCCCCTTCCAGAAAGTATTCATGTGTTTCGTCCCACATTGAATCAATGCTTCTTAAAGTAGAGGACTGACGTAAGAAGTGTCACCATTAACAGTGATATCTTGGTTTCTCCTACTTCACTGCAACACCTTAGAAAACCCTAAATGGAATTTGTTTCTTTAATCTCAGAGATAAGTATAATGCATATGATATTCTTACTATGTCACCTAAACAAATGTAATTGGTCATTTGCAGACATTATGGTCTACAAATAATTGCTGGTACATAAAAATCCACATTCTGAACCCTGATTTCTTGCATCACTGTTCTTACCTTAGCCATATATCTTTATATTAAAATAAAATTTACTTATGGAAGCTCTATGGCCTTGTGCCAGAAGATAGGTTTCAGATTTTTATATTTTATGACATCTACCATAGCAACACACAAAATTTGATGTGTTTAAGCTGTAGAATACAGCTAAAGTAATAGAAGGCTTGATGAGGGAGAGAGGGGAGAATAGGATGGCAGAAAATTTGGGTTGTTTTTCTTATTTTCAGCTAGATAACACTAGGTGTAGGTTCTTAGGCAAGTGTCTGAAGTTCAAAATAATAATCTAGTTACCTCTATAGTCTCATGAAAATATTCAATGTTAGTTGCACAAAGCTGAAGAAGTTTTTGTTAGCATGGTCTTGTGTGAAAGGAATGTACATTTCATTGTTTGACTTGTCGATGTTATTCAAGGGACTATGCTTTTCTCAGTCATGTTTTCTTACATTGTGAAGATTTGTGTGTGGCTTTTAAAATTTCTTTTATTTTCCCTGCACAGTTGTAACACGTATTTACTAATATTTACTCAAATTTATAAAACAAGGTCTCAGTGACAAGGTTAGCCCCCACTCAGTGTTTGTTTTCTGCAGTTATTTTAGTTAATGAGTTTGCTGGCTGGGTTGTTTCTGGGAACAGTTAATTTTAGACAACTATTTAAAAAATACTAACAGAAGGTGAATTTCGCAAAATGCTGTTATTTGCAATGGAAGTCTGGTTTTAAGAGTTGTGGTTTGCTCATCCAATCAGAAAAACATATCATATGATTTATATATCTGCTCACACCATCTTGAATTTCTGATTTTAAATTTTATGTACTTACAACCATCTGCTCACAATCTTAACTCACACCGTGATTTTGTTGGAGAAAATACATATATTTGATAAACAGTTTTGAATAATTCACAAAGGGGGGAGAAGACATCTTATTGTACAATTTTTTCAGCAGGATGGAGGTCATCTTTCTTTTCCCGCTTTCTTGAGTGTGTAGTGTAACATTTTGACCATTTCTCTTAGTTTGGTCTAGACAGTTTCATTTTTCCTGCATGATTCAGAGTTCTCAGTTCTAGAAGTACTACAGTTTCATCTTTAGGGAATTAATGTCTGGATGCTGGTTTTCAGTAGTCTCCCTATTTTCTTGTCCCAATGATAAATCACTGCTTTAAATGACAGACTTTTCTGGAAATACCCTGAATTGGTATTTAAGGAAAGAATAAAGATTTATGCATTAAACACTCAGGAGTACTGTGTCACACAGGCTCAAGGCTTTGCAGGAAGCCCTGGAGGAGAAGTTGTTTCCAACCTTCATTAGAGCAGGGAAAGGAGAGGTGTCCAGGAAAGGGAACACAGGTTGAGGAGATACTGGGCAGCATTGGTGTTGCTTTGCTTGTCCATGGGAAATAAGAAGGAGTTGAAACAGGAGATTGAGCACCACCACTTGCTATGACTGCAAATCTCCCATTTTCTGCAGATTGGGCATGGTCAAATCTGTGGTGACTTGACCACTTTTTGCTTCATCTCACCTCATCTATCCGTGAAATGAGCTGTGCCATTTAGACCTTTAGTTGGTATGTGTCTGTTAGAATCTCCAGCTGCAAGCACAAGCACTCACTTTCTAGCCATTTATGGGCTTTATGCTAAAACATAGAAAAACTACAATCAGCTGTGCTGCTAATATTTTAACTATAATTTCTGTTCCTCTGTCCAGATGTGCCTCACAGGGTGTACTGGGAAGTGTTTCAGGATCCCAGTCTTCTACATAACCTGATCACAGCCTGGTTGGAGGACATAGATCTGCTATCCAGATTTACTTTGTGAAAGAACAACAGCTGAGAGCGAGGAAGTGGTTCGGATCCCTAACATACCAAGAATGGGAACCTTGGTATAGACAATGTGAATCAATTAACAAGCTCTAAGTTACACCTCCAGTGGGATGTGCTAACAGAAAGCTTCCTTTCTAAAACATATCTAAGGTTCTGCTAGAGCTGAGACCTAAAAAAGCCTAGAATCTAGGTGTATTTGATAGTGTGATTAAGCTCCAAGATAGAAGGAACAGTATGATGAAGGGGGAAATAAAGAGGTAGAAGGAAGCTACTGTCAGAAAACATGGAAGGAAAGAGTGACCTTCTCAACTTATTTTTATGTTTGTGCAGCAATTGCCCAGCCTCAGAGATGAGAGCATAGAAGAACCCTGACAGCTCTAAATATCATACAATCCCTAATTCAATTTTTCAAAGAACACCTGTAAAAGTCAGGAGAATATAAAAGTGAAAAATGAGTATAGTAGAACTCATTGCTGCCTGTTGAAGGACCATCATTATCAGTGAGAGAGACGCACAGGCAGAGACAGAAGTACACAGCTCTCCACACAGAAAGAGGCAAAGAGCCACCTGTACCCACAGACAAGCAGACACTCCCCAGCCATTATTTTGCACAAATGTCTTGTTTAACATTAAAAAATTCTTCTTCCCTTTACAAAGGTTCAGAAACACCATCAAATATAACCTATTCTGCCTTTGAAGGGGGCACAGTGGAATCCAATACAACAACACACGTAACCCTGAGGGCACAGTCTGGTCTCACCAGTGTGAAAAGGCTCCTTGCTCTTAATCCCACCACCCACAGAAGATGCAGACAAGAAAGCTATATGCTGCCAAAAATTAGCCTTGATTCCCTGCAACTCTGTTCCTCCTCTTGTATTCTTTGCCAGAAAAGCATCGATATTGTAACTTGAGGTCTACATCTTCTTTTAAGCACCTGGTTCAGAGATCTCAATTCCAGTGTAATTAGGGTTTTCTGTTCCGAACTGGCTTTATCTTTAAACAACCCAGATGACGCAGCTTTTACCTCAGTTCATCCTTTTCTGTGCTTTCTGCTGAACTTGTACAGAGCTGCCAGATTTCAGATGGCTAAAGGAAAGAGTGAAAATTCCTGTCCAGTGCAGTGGAGAATTGTCCCTTTGTTTTGCATAAATATAAACACCATTTTTACCCATGCCCAGCAAAACCTATGTTAATATTTCCAGCTTGACTTGACACAAGAAATTTTGGACAAAACTGAACCATTTGACTGTAAAAACTAAAGAGAAGTTCTGCTATTTTCACTTCTGAAATTATCTCATTTTTCTATAGAAACAAATTTAATTCATAACCTGAATTTGTTTGCATCTGGCTTTATAAATAGCTCTCTTCACCAGGGCTGCATGATACTTTACCTGCTGTATGATTAGTAGGTCTGATAAATTAAGAGCCATGCCCAGCATCAGAAAGAAGATTTGTAGTAAAGATGCAATTTTAATATGGCTTTATCTGTGTCACATACTTTAACTGTGAGAAAGTCCTTCTTAGCTGTCCAACATGCAGGATACATATTGTAATAAACCATGCCAGGATATGCTGGAAGCATTTGAGCAGTCTCTTCCCATAAGTATTTGTCACATGACTTTTCTTTGTTTTAGGGGTACAATCACACATAGATCAGGGTGAAGGAGTGCAATGCTTTAGAGAGGGACACACCAGTATTGCCCAGAGAAAGATGCCATGTAATTCAGAGGACTCTAATTCTGCTTCTAGTTCTGCTGCTGATCTGGGAAATTCACTTCACATCAGACTGCTGATCCCAGATTCCTATGGAAAGTTATTTAAGCTGCACCGGTGGCAAGTATTATTGTCAGATCTATTTAAGATTGATATCATTACTTAAGCAAAAGCCTTTTTCTCATCAAAGTGGTGGTAATGTCATTTCACAGCAAACTCTACCAACTTGGAGGTTATCACCCTTTCTGCTGGACCTGCTGCTGCACAGCCCTGTGCAGGGTGCCTTGCTCAGGTGACACAGATCCCCGCTGCTCTCCTGGGGCCATGGGTGCTGACAGAAATGGTGTAGAATTTTCCTGGCCTGGGAAGTCACCCCAGTATTCCCACCATTTTCTCCCATTTTCAGTATTCCCAAAGCTAATGATATACGTTGCTTAGAGAGTGTGGATGTACCCTGGGGTTTTGCATCCTCTGGACAGTGTAGCACATGCAGGAAAAGGAGATTTTTTTTTATCCATAATAAAAGAGGATGCAGCTCTGTGCTTCTAACAGGGAAACAGCAGCCCATGACAAAAGGCATGTGGGGCCTTTGAAGCTTGAGAATATATGATTGCGCTTCTCAGACCTTAGTTGGTCTCCCACAGGTGTCCAGACAAACTCAGAGAATATGAGCTGGACATGTTTATATAAACCAAACAAACAAAAAACCCCAAAAAACAAACATTGTACGAGAAGCACATTGTGAGAGCTCTGGGCAGTCTCCCATTTGTGAAAGATATGCTGGAGTGTTTCCAATTGCAGCTAAAAAGGCAACTGTCCCCTCAGGTAATTCAGAGACTATGAATGTGTGCAGGGGTCAGGACCCCAACACTCACAGACTGTAAGGAGATCCACATGAACTAGTGAGAATAACCACACACAGATTTCAAATTTCTGATCCCTCATGTGTTAGATTTGTTTTCTGGTGGTCCCAGATTCTTCTTTAAAGCTCAGTCACTTGTCACATGTGCCCCTCAAAGATGGCAGACGCTCTGAAAAAGACAGATTTGCTGCTGCAGTCTGGGAGTCAGGCCCTTGGTCTGGGAAGAAACCATGACAAAATGCAGAAATGCCTCTGTACATTAAAGCATAAATGTACATGAAACAGAGAATCTCAGGAAGTGTAATTTGTACCAAGGACTCAATTAAATCATTGCAGAAAACAAAAACTGTTATCAAAAAGAAATTATCTTTTTAGTAAGAACTTTTTGCACAGCCTCAGTTCCTGCCTTCGAAGGGATTGGGCCAGTATGAGTTGACCATTTGCTGTCATTTCTGGTCTTATGGTCTTTGGTGCTGCTCAGTATATATTACATCCTAATTTTTTTCATGCCTGTAGGACATTCTTTTGCTTGACTGTGATCTTATTGGATGCATGGGCAGTTCAATAGTGAAAATAACCTGATTTTATACACTAAAGAATGGCCAGAAAATAATCAGCTAAACTCATCTCTCTGTTCAGAGAAATTCTCCCTCCTCCATGACCCTCTCTATAGAATTTTCCTCTCGCTAAAGTATTTTCCCATCTAGACATGTGCAATTCCCATATGCAACTCCCAGCGCTGTCAAAATGTGCCAGGCACATCCGTGCTGAGCTGATCAGTTGGGAGAGCCAATTCCAAAGGTCAGGCTTCTTATTTCGTACCTAATGCTGCTGATGTGGCTGAACAGTTCAAGGATATGTACAGAAAAGAGACAAAGAAGAATGGCCTCCTGGGGAATTCAAGATCTGACTCGTAGCCAGAGATTTGTCCAGATAAGGTAAGTTTGTTAGCACTGGGATGTCACGTTGTGCTCATTTTCAGCTGAGATAGAGGTAGTTTTCTTTCAAGTGGCTGGTGTGCAACTGTGTTTTGGGTTTGTGCTTGTTGACAACACAGAGATGATTTTGTTATCGCTGAGCTAGGCTTGCACAGTGACAAGGCCATTTCTGCTTTTTCCACTGCCAGGCAAGGGGGGTTGGCAGGAGACACAACCAGGACAGTTGACCGCAACTGACTGAAGGGATGGTCCAGACTATGTGACATCATGCTCAGTGGGGGAAAGAAGGAGGAAGTGAGTATGTTTGGAGTCTGCCTTCTCAAGCCACCATTCCACATGATGGGGGCCTGCTCTGCTGGAGACCGCTAGACACCTGCCTGCCCATGGAAACTGTGAACTGATTCCTTGTTTTGCTTTGCTAACATGCACAGCTTTTGCTTTACCTATTAAAAAGCCTCTAACTGAATCTAAGGAGAATGTTTTCTCCTTACCTTAAGGTTTACCTTTCTGGTTCTTTCACCAGTTCTTGTGCAGTTAGGTGAGGAGTTTCACAGATTTGGGAGTTTCCTCATTTTTTATTAACTCCAGATCCAAAAAGTAGACCTCAAAAATTTAAAATTGGTCATTAACACAAGCTTACTATGTCTTCAGAAAACCTTACTCTTCAACAAATGTAAAAATAATTTCATTCCATTTCCAGAAAGAATGGATTCTGAAAGACAGAATATTTCATGTAGATGTTGTGTTTTAATTTTAAAAGTTGATCACTGCAAGAAATATAGTCTCTGATAGATTTTCATCACAACATCAGTTTAGATGACATATTGTAGAAATCCATATACATAATGTCTTACCAACTATACATGTGCATGTACACCAGGAATAAACATGAACACATGTGAACACATATATATTTAAAATATCCTCTTGGGCAGTAACAAATTCAGCATTGTACAAGTAAAAGAGCTTCTGATTCTGAAACTCAAGACCAGGATGAGTTTTTGTGGTTTTGACAGGAAACTTGGAAACCCTCAGCTTTCTTTGCTAATGGTTAAGAAATATTCTAATACTGTGCATTGGTAAAGTAGGTGAACTTGTTGCTACAGTACAGCTAAATTGTGATGCTTCACTGAGATGACAGTGTTGCAAGGAATGAATTTGGATCTCAGCACAAAATAATCTTTACAATCCAATTCTATTGTACTTTATATCAGTTTTTGTTGTAGACATTTCACTAATTTTGAATTAATACTTAAATTCTTGAGTCTTCAGTTGCATTTAATCATTTTAAAAGCAAACAGTGAAAAACCAAAAAAAACCTTACACTCTCAGTGTTCTCAGTCTCTGTTATGAAAAGCAAGACAAAATTAACAACAAAAACAAAAAACCAAGCCATACTTTTATGTTTTTAACTTTCATTTAAACTAAATTGAAAAAAAAAAACAAAAAACAAAACAAAACAACAACAACAACAAAAAAAAAAAACAACAAAAAAACCAACCAAAAAAACCCCAAAACAAAACAAAAAAACAACAAAAAAATTTGCATCTGATCACTAGAAAAGTAGGGAAAAAACCTTTTTCTCCACTTGACCTTAAGGTGTTTTTTGGGGGGGGGGGTTTGGGTGGTTTCTTTTTTGTTTGTTTGGTTTGGTTCTGGTTTTTGCTTGCTTGTTTGTTTTGTTGTTGCTGGGTTTGGGGTTTGTTTGTTTGGTTTTGTGGGGTTTTGTTTGTTTACTTGTTGTTTTTGTTTTTGTGTTTTGCTTTTGTTTTTAGTTTGTTTGTTTGTTTACTTCAGTTGAGTAATTTTAACTGTGCTTTCCCAAACTTTAATTCTCTTGCAAAGACATGCAGGCATTTTTTGACATCCACACTGTTGCTGCTTTACCTTTATCCATTGAAGTCATAAAGTGGAGGGGAAAAACAGTGAAAAAATCCCAAGCCCTAGACACTCAGTGACATTGAGACACAAGCTATACTACCAAGCCATATACCATATGACAAATGAGAGGTCTGGACAACACTGTACAGACAAGGTCAGACTGGGTTTATAGGGAAGAAGTAAATTACAAATGAGAGACTAAGTCCTTAGAGTCTCTGTAACTGTGGAGGATTTTCTGTTCGCTTGTCAGAGAGTTTAGCGGAGTTTTCTGCCTTTGCCTGTCTTATCACATTATTTGAAGCTGAATTATAGTCATGCTCTGAAAATCAGCACTTAGCTCCTGCAAATCTTGGCCTAATGAAAGGCAGTTTCCTTTCTACTTTCCTCAGACGACCAGGTGCCTACCATCACTCTTCATGTAGCTTAGTCAACTCCAGCATGTATGTCACACATGTGAGTACTCAGCAACTGTCTGAATTTTGAGTTATGTACCGTATCTCTGTTGAGACTCTCATTCAGAGAAAGTTACAGTGCTTTGCTCAGGAATGAACAACATTTAAACATCAATGCTTCAAATTAATGTTTCTTGGTTTATCCACACTTGCTTGCCTGGTATGGCTGATGTAAAGGCTTTTCCAGTACCTCCTCCTCTGATAAGATTTGGTGGTTCATGATTATTATTTATCACTAGGAAGTAGGAAGATCACACACAGATGCATGGAAAGGGTCCTTGCATATTCAAGGATTTCAAATATGCCTCCTAAACCATCAAAAAACTTAATGAAGTATTGTTGTCCTTTTTTTTTTTTTTTAATGGAATCAAGGAATAATTTATGTAGTAAAAAAGCCCTTACAGTCATCAAGCCCAACTATAACCCTAATTCTGCCAAGTTCAGCAATAAAACATGTCCCCAAGAAACACATCTATATATCTTTTAACTACCTCCAGGGATGTGACTCTACCACTGGCAGGACAGCCTGTCCCAGGGCTTGACAACCCCTTCAGTGAAGGAATTTTTCCTAATACACTATTTAAACTTTCTTTGGTGCAACCTGAAGCCATTTCCTCTCATCCTACCTCTTGTTTTTTGGAAGAAGAATTCGACTCCCAACTCACAACCTTATTTCAGGTGTTTGTACAGGGCAAAAAGAGAGAAATGTGTCTGGTCTTTCAGACTATAAATGGACCTGGAAGGGTCATGGGCTGCTGGTGTCAGTACCCACCTGAAAAGAGCTCTGTTTTTCTGTTTCCTATCATGGAACCTGGTCAGGAATTGGAACACGCTGCCCTGGGAAGTCTTACAATCACCATGCCTGTATGTGTTCAAAAGGCATGTGGATGTGGCACTTGGGGATATGGTTTAGTGGTGGACATGGTGTTGTTAGATTAACAGTTGGACTCAATTACCTTGCAAGTGTTTTACAATCTTAGTGATTCATCATTCCATGCAGTAGGAAATCTCATACAAATGAAGAAACACAACGTAACTGGAAACAAAATCACAGATGGTATATTTCTTGTCAAAAACTGGCATCCTGCACAAAATCCTATTCTATCTTTTGAATATAAGGAAAAGTATGGGTAATAAGGAGAAAATTGAGTTAGAAACTCAAAACAGAAATACAACCCTTACACATCCCATATGGGCAGCAGTGTAGCCAGGCTGAGATCCCTGAAAACGAAGGAAATTTAACAATTTAGCTGTATTCTCCACAGAAAATATCTTGTCTGTAGTACAGACTTGCGTAAGACCTTGCACAACTCAGCACCAATGTTGGAAGCTTCCTCCCATTTTGCCCAAAGTCTGAGATTGTAGAATTAACATGACATAACAACAGTACCTCAAATACCTGAGTACAGAGAAAGTAACTCACACTAAAACATAAACAACAATTAAAAAAAACCCCAAAAAACCCAATAAAAAAACCCCACAAAAACCCCTCCTAAACAAAAAAAAAAACAAAAACAAACAACAAAAAAATCTGCCTACTCTTGGTGCTTTTCTGCCTTTTCACTTTACAACTCCTGACAATGTCTTTTTTAGCTTAAATGAGCCAAATATTCTCCAAATGGAATATCATCCTCTGTCATGCACAGGGCCAAAACAGAGAGATTCTGATTAGAGATACTGCAGCAAATACAGTGGACTGATTTCATCACAGACACATCTATTTTGATGTCACATAAGTTATGTCTCTTTCTGCATACTTTGTTGTAGTCTTTGCATACTTTATTATTTGTTATTATCCCAGCAAATAATAAAAACTTTTTCCATGCACACCTTTGCAGCTCAGGGACAAACACAAAAGCAAAACATCTGATCAGAGCAAATTACATCAGATTGGATGCCCACGACACCACGTCCACATCAGCACATGTCACAGTTTCAATTCAAGCCATGTGAATGTATACTTTGTCATGTCCTGTGTTATGTGTGTAAATGTCTTAGAGGTGGTCACACCTAGGATGTTCTGTTCTGGTCTGTGTTTCTGTGCACTGTCTTGCTTGGTTGGTGATTCATTATGTACCGTCTTCCTGAGATGACAATGTGTTTTTTTTTTAATCAATATTCTTTGAGTTTTACAGGCACACAGAGAAAATCTTCAACTGTTTCCTTATTTGAATATTTTGCTCTGTGTTAAATATAGCAAAACCAATTTACTGCTTTTGCTTTGGTTGTTATCAAAATGAATGGCAACAGGAAAAGGCTAAGCTCAGGAACTTGGGCAGGAAGAAAGAAAAAGAAGGGGGGAAAAAAAAAGGCCTTGAGAATCCAGTAGTCCAGGTCTTTCTGGGTTTGATGCTGAATAACTGGGAAAATACAGCAGTGGAAAGAGAGCATGGAGCTTTGAAGCAGGCCTACGTTTGTGACCAGGTAACAAGTTTTTATTACATGAATAAAAGGACATTGCCATAGGGGTTGAAAAGAACCTGGACTCATCAAATGTGTTAGTTTGACAGTTTTGAGAGCTTCCTTGTGCCAATCCTGTCAAACTGAAGCAGGAACAGAGGAATAGGCAAACCCTGTGAGCTGCTAGTTAACACGCTCACATTCCAAGTCCCGCATGGCAATTTCAAATTGTCCCTCCTTAGATGTTTCACATCAGGGTTTTACTGCCTAAATTCTTTCCTTTCTGATCTCTGTGACCTACACATGTACCTTTTTCCTCTTGAGGCTGACATGATCACGGGCTGAAGCTAGTAAGAACTGTCCAGCACTGAGCAGGAAACTTATGTCTGTAGCTACTGCAGACTGAATGTTAAAATAATATAAGACAAGATAAGACAAGATAAAGTCAGACTAGTGGCCAGCCAGAAATAATTAGTGCAAAAGATGCAATGTGCAACTAACCCACTCTGAATAATCAAAACAATTTTCCCCAATTAAAAACATTAGCAAAATTATATTTTTAAACCACATCATCTCATTTTTTTTTCCTCAGTTGAGACAGTTATGTCCATGACTAGGAAAAAATAAGGAGTGCAGCAAAGGAGTTTAATTGTGATTATTGCAATTACGCTCGCCCAGGAAGCAAGAGCTCTGAGTCCTCCCTCGATGGCTACTGTGCCACTTTTTTTCCATTTTAAAATCCTGTGTTTGAAAACAAGCTCAAATGGGAGATCTTGAAAGATAGGATATAAAGATGGGAAATCAAATTTAGGTGCTGGGACTATTTTTAAGGCCAAATCACCAGATGCTGTTGATCCTCATGATTCCTGTCAAAACAACTATCCGTGGCTGCTTGCTGTGTCGGAGGCCATTCTCAGCTCCTGTGGTAACAACTTGCATGTGTAACATACGAAAAGCAGCTCAGCTTTTTGTTTCAACCCATCAAGAATTCACTTGCCTTAACTGTTCCCACTGAATCAGCCTCTCTTCACCTGTGGGGAAAAGATATTTAGTCAGGTAGGCCATGCCCAATGAAGGGATACGCGATCAAAATATTTGTACTCCTGATAAAGAACTGGTCTTTTTACATTCTAGTGTTTAAATTATATGATAAATTAGAAGTAGAGATTTGACAGAGCCAATGCCAGTATGGCACTTGCACCAGTCTAGCTGACTGTGTTGCTGCGTTGATACAACTGGCATCTCATTCTGGACTTTGGGGGGTAGATGGAAATGAGGTAGCCAAGGGCTGTCTGGAAGGGTGATCCAGACAAGTTGTTGGTATGCAAATATGACAGTAAGTCCATCATTTTAGTCCATAAATAATGGACAGCCCAGGGCCTGTTTGCCTCTCCTGCACAGCAACGGGCTGCATGCCAGGATATCCCCTTCAGTAGGGACTTCTCAAGGTTATTCCTCAAATCTGAGAGATTCCTTGGAGCAACAGATCCTTGGGAAGTGATTAATAGCATGCTAAACTTTGAAATCTTAGCAAAGGGATGCAAAGAATTGATTGTGCAGACGTACATTCTTTAGACCTGAACCACTGACCCAGTCTGGAACTTAGGAGTGGATCCAGCTATTCCCAGAGTCCTGTCAGAGAAGGAATTTAGAACACAAAGGGATCCTTTCTGAAGTTCGTGGCTCAGTGGGAGGGTCCCCCTGATACTTCTATGTAATTCTGTACTCTGTGCAGTAATCAAGTGTGTCTTGCCATTGAATCTTATAAAATCACCGTCATATTTGCCACCCAACTTTCTTAATTCACTGTTTTATTTCAATGAAGTATTTTGTTGCTTTTCTTTTAACAGGTGAAGTGCATCACTCTACCTGTGACAGCATTCACGTGGAATGTCTGACCATGATGCTTCATGAACAAGAAGAAAATGTTATCACTTCTGACATGATTTCCTTCTGCAGTGATTTGCATTAAAATCCACTGATGTTAAGTATTGAATAACATGATAGAATGATTTGGCTTGGGAAAGAAAATGAGGTCACTTCCCCTATTGCCTTCTAGATCCAACCCCCCTGCCACAGGGAGACACCTTCCACTGGACCGGGTTGTTTAGAGCCCTGTCCAGCCTGGCCTTGAACCCTACCAGGAGTGGGAAAGTTGCAAGCTTCCCTTGGCAACCTGTCCCAGGGCCCCACCACCCTGACAGGGAAGAATTTTTTCTTCATTTTTAATTTAAAGCTAGCCCCTTTCAATCTAAAGCCATTTCCCATTGTTCTACCACTCCATGCACTTGTCAAAGGTTTCTCTCCAGCTCTCTTTTAACCTCTTTGGACTGGGAAAGACTCCAAGGTCTTCCTAAACCCTTCTTTTCTCAGGGCTGAACACCCCCAGCTCTCTCAGCCTGTCTCCAGAGAAGGGGTGCCCAAGTCCTCTGGGCACATCTGTGGATTCCTCTGGACTATTTTCAACAGGTCTGCATCCTTCTTATTGGGGTCCCCAGAGCTGGATGCAGCATTGCAGGTGGGGCCTTACCAGGGGCAATCCCCTCCTATGACCTGATGCCTTGGGAAGGCTGACCTGGAACAAAAACTAGACGGAGCTAGAGAATAAAGTAGATATTCATTGAAAGACCTTTAAGGATGCACCTTGGGCAGTACAAGACCCTGGCCAAGATGGATCCAAAATGGTCACAAAATGTACGATCAGTCACGAGGTATTACACTTTTAAAAGTTTTGGTCCATTTGCATATTGGGGTTTAATTGCCCAGTTACAACTTCTGGTTGTGAAGTCCAACCCTTCTTGTTTCTCTCTTCAGTCCACCGTTGTTTATGCTTTTATCCTTTTATGTTTATGTTTAGGCCTGAAGACTTGTAACAGTTTGTGGGTGCTGACAGCCTGGTCAGGGAGAAAATATCAGGCATCAGGCAGCTGCAGAGCCTGTGGGAATCCAAGTCAGATAGACTTTCCCAGGAATTTCTCTGGAAGAGCTGGGAAAAAACATTCTAAACAATTGCTAATCTTGTACCTGCTGTTTTTACCAGCTTTTTTACTTGCAAAGGAATTCACAAGGAGGTGGGGCCCTGGAGTGATGAATCGTGTCCAATTGTACTGAAACACTGTATGAAAAGGATGTGCCTTTTAATAAATATCACTATACACCCTCCAAGAAGATTGGAGCCTACGTATCGTTATTCCAGTGTTCATGAATATAATAACAATAACAATTGTCCTTGGCGTCCATCTGGAAAAGGATTTGCTTTGTTTGCCTACTCTGTGAAGAGAGCTTACTAGCACCTAATGTGAAGCTCAGAACTACACTCCTAGGCAGCACAGAATCTGAAAAACATGGAAGCTAAAACTTAAGGCATCAGACCTGCTGGTGACACCTCTTTCGTCAGAGGCAGGACACATTTGGCTTTCTGGGATGCAAATCCACACTGCTGGGTCCTATCTAGCTTTTCATCTACCACCGCCTCACAATCCTGACAGAGTAGGACATTGTTTTCCCTTCATTTAATTCCCACTCCTCTCTCAGTATTGCCCAGAAAGGTAGTTTATAAGTACCTGGATAAGGCTGAGATCCAGGCCTTTTCCTTGACCCTGCATTATGTTACTGACCTATTAGGCTTCATTTGCTCTAGTTATAACCTGACCACAGAGCTTCCCTAGGGCCCCTCACAGAGCTGTGCAGTTGTCTGGCATACATGGTTAAGGAACACACTGAGGAACACATGTAGGTGCATCACAAAAAAGTTATAAACTTGCATCTGAATTAGAACGTTTATTAAATGTTTAATTTTTATTTTTTTTTTTTTTATTATTATTTTTTTTTTTTCCCCCATCACCTGTTTGTTTAATGAGCAATAGAAGCTGACTTAACCAGACCTGAGTCGTCTTCTGGAATTCCTTGTCTGTCTTTATTTAATACAGGGAGAGACTGATAAAATTTATTTTTAACTTCCTGGACAATGGCTGAAGTTAGGTGGGTTGAAAACATAGAGATGGAAAAAGACTAAGTTACCTGCATATGTAAAACTACAATATAAACCATTGATTTCCAAGGAGAGGTTGGAAAACAAGGATGCTTAACAGGCTGATTGGCAAAGAAATTAGAGTATTTATTACGTTTGCTGCAAAATTGAATTGGATATTTGATGAAAAATGTTTCTGAGAGAAGACAGGGAAAACATTTTCAAAACTTCTTGTGTATCCTTTATTTTATGTGGGAGCTATTCAAGGCACTGTAATATTCCTGTTAGTAACATGGGGAAAAGGAAGATCATTTAAATGAAAAATAACCAGATAACAGTTTAACCATATAATTATACTACAGTGAAATAATTACTTATAAACTCCTTATCAAGATTGTCCCTGTCATTAAAAACCTGCACTGTCAAATATCATCACTTTTTGACAAAACTATTTCTTGACAGAGGGGGAAAAATGATTAAAAACTTCAATCCACAAAGTGACTTTTATTTTAACAATAAATAACATACAAGTCACATTACAAAATGAGACCCTTAATCATTTTCTGCCATGTTATTTGTCAAAATAGAGACAGGAAAAAATGATCACTCATAAATAAAAGGTAACTTTCCTTTGCCATTTGCAGGGTGGGGGAGTAAATGCAGTGTTTGTTGAAGTTCTCAGAGAGGGAAAGAGAGGGAAATAAATGGCTGAAGTTTGGAAAGTAAAAAAAAAAAAACCGAAAAACCCCACAAATCTAATAAAGTTAATCTGATCAACCAGACTGAGTAATTCATTCTTTATGAAACCTGTGGGGGAAAATAGCATTTTTATTGGAATATTAACATTGAAAGGTTTGAAAGCATCAGAGAGGGACAGTACTTTTCAAAGGCCTACTCTAATTGCTTATGATATATAATCTCAGCCTAATTTAATGTTAATTGGATTTCCCAATGTCACTGTCCAAATGACATTTTTTGGTTTTAGCTGCTTTCAGCAACTGATGAACTCACAGAAAAGCTTTCATGCTTAACATTTGTTTCCAAAAGGCACAAATGTGTAGAATACAGTATTATACAAATCAGAACCAGGAATGGGGATGCTTAATTTTGTTTTGGATATTTATATGTAGGATTTGGTTTTTTATGACAAATTTTAGTACTACAGACAGCATCCTGTACCGGAAAGATTTTCCAGCTGATTTCTGTATCATTTCCTTCTTGTGTCAACTGCAACATTGAACTTTTGTATATACCCTTTCTTGTGAAATAGAAAGTTCAAAAGAAATGACAATAAAATAAATTTTATTTAGTTCATGGTCAAAGGATTACAATTTGTATGTAGTAAGAAACCAGCATCAGTTAATAATGTTCAGAAATTTTCAGCAAATTATCAGAATTTTACTCCCAATTTACAAGTTTAATGTCCCCCAAATTTTTTCTTGCTATGATCTTTACTTGAAGCTTCAAAGACTTCAGCTAAAAGACTTTGTGGTAGTGATGGTCTGAATTCACTGTTTTGGTTTTTCAGTCACACCAAACTACATTGCCTGGACCAAAAATTTAATGAAAGAGACCTTTTTCCTTAATATTTCTGTTTTTACTATACCGATACTAAAAAAGGAAAAACAGACAAACAAGAACACCTAAACACAATGAAAGAGAGAAAGAGTGGGATAGAGAGAGAGAGAGAAAGAGAAAAAGACAGAAAGGAAGAAAGAGAGAGAAAAAAAAAAGAGGGAAAGAAAGAGAAAAAGAAAGAAGAAAGAGAGAGAAAGAAAGAGAGAGAGAGAAAGAAAGAGAAAAAAAAGAGAAAGAAAAGAGAGAGAGAGAAAGAGAGAAGGAAGGAAGGAAGGAAGGAAGGAAGGAAGGAAGGAAGGAAAGAAGGAAGGAAGGAAGGAAGGAAGGAAGGAAGGAAGGAAGGAAGGAAGGAAGGAAGGAAGGAAGGAAGGAAGGAAGGAAGGAAGGAAGGAAGGAAGGAAGGAAGGAAGGAAGGAAGGAAGGAAGGAAGGAAGGAAGGAAGGAAGGAAGGAAGGAAGGAAGGAAGGAAGGAAGGAAGGAAGGAAGGAAGGAAGGAAGGAAGGAAGGAAGGAAGGAAGGAAGGAAGGAAGGAAGGAAGGAAGGAAGGAAGGAAGGAAGGAAGGAAGGAAGGAAGGAAGGAAGGAAGGAAGGAAGGAAGGAAGGAAGGGAAAGAGAGAAAGAGAGAAAGAGAGAGAGAGAGAGAGAGAGAGAGAAAGAGAGAAAGAGAGAAAGAGAGAAAGAGAGAAAGAAAGAAAGAAAGAAAGAAAGAAAGAAAGAAAGAAAGAAAGAAAGAAAGAAAGAAAGAAAGAAAGAAAGAAAGAAAGAAAGAAAGAAAGAAAGAAAGAAAGAAAGAAAGAAAGAGAGAAAGAGAGAAAGAGAAAGAAAGAAAGAAAGAAAGAAAGAAAGAAAGGAAGATGTTTGTTTAAACAATACAGAATACAGAAAATTACACATGGACTTTACCTGAGAAAGAAAAAAAGTGATGTAGGAGGGGAGGACAGATGGTAGGGAGGGAGAAAAGCAAACATGGAAATTTATAGATTCATTAATTAAGCAGCTTAGAGTACCATGTAAATAAATACAAATATAAATGACAATATGAGTTATTTTTTTTTCTTCTTGAAAAAAGATATAAATATAAATAGTACTTACTGAACACTCATGAAGCAGTCAATTAGTTTTATGTCCTTTTTACAGCTAGCAAGTTTCATTTTATATAAGGAGCAAAATACTTGAACTTCTGGCAAAAGTATATAAATCCATGTTCCTATGCTCTGAACACATTTTTAAAGATATCAGTTTTAGTTCAAACTGTCTGAATATGAATATTACTGTTGGTTAGAATGACAACAGGATTTCATGTAGTGTCATAACAGCACTGTAGGAGATACTTGTTTAGGTTTTTTTGTGGAATAAGGTGAGAATTAAGAAAGGAGCCAAAATCAACACAGAGAACACCTCAGATACAGAGCTGGTGATGCAATGCCAATGTACTGTAGTTGTATTTTTCAGTTGTTTAAATCCAAAGTAGCTGTTTCACAATCAATAACATGTTGAACATGCAGTGAAGTGCCTGAAGCAGAGAAAAGACAGCTATTGGCAAATCCACGATGATGAAGTTGACAAGCTTTCTGTCATAGATTTCAGCTGGGCCAGAAGATGGTCATGCATCTCATAGCATATATTGAAGCAGTATTGTTGGTTTCAGGAACACCCAGCTCTGTCTATATATCTTTATCAGTATATGAAGAAACTTCTAAATGTAGGGTGGATGAAAGAAGAGGTTTGGTTTTGCATCCTTCAGCTGGCATGGAATTCAGAAAGTCTCTTTTGAATTCAGAAAGTCTCTTTTGCCATATATAAACCACTTAAGGAACAGAAGAGTCCACAAAGTAAGTCTGGGAAAGAATAAGTTGTATTAATTTCTGTCCTCAGATCTCTATAAGGGAGACCTCTCAATCCCAAACTTCAGAAAGGAAGAAAATGCTCAAATAAAGGAGAGAACATCTTTCTTCCATATCATAGTTCACTGAAGATCCAAGGTTTTTCCAATGGTGAATTTGTGCATTTTGAAAAAATTCTTAAAAGGAAATACTATTTTTTAACCCTAGATGAAGCAACAGGACTAGGATAACTCCTTCCATTTCTGCTACTACCATATTTAGTGAATCTTGAAGACTTGAGGAGTAAATATTTCCCCAAGGAGAGTTTCACCTGGGCAGGTTAATTACACTACCCACTATGTGCCTCTGATACTCATCTCTTTTAGAAACGACTTTCTCCCTTGGGCGGCCATCAGGTCTTTGACACTTAGATTTGGACGTGGAATCCATAAAAACTCCAGTCATGCAGGCTGGAGCTCAAGTCTGTTATTCCTCTTGAATACCTCTTAGGCATTTTATTTTCATTGCAGGTGAACTTAAACAACAAGCATGTTCTTATTTGCCTACAAAGAAAAATGCATCTGCTAAAGATGTGTACATCTTTTTTAGGTGTGCCAATTTATATGCAAAATAGGTTTAGCACTTGTGCCCGTGGACAGCTGTCAATGCAACTCTGAGCATCTCTGATCCAGACAGCAAGACCCCAGATTCTTGTCCCTTCTTCATTCTCACTTTCTCTATTTCTCCCCTCTTTTCAGAACTGATTGGGGTTAATGATGTTGCCAGTTTTAAACAGCAATATTTAAAACTCTTCCCATGCAGATGCTTTTTGAGGTTTGAGTGGGAATGAGTTGAGGCATCTCACAACAGCCATAGTCTATCATAAAGAGCAGCGGAAAATGACCAAAATTTTGCATAATGCAGCTCACTTGATGTTCTTAATGAAAAAGGAGTCAAGTCTTGTCTTGATATTGAGAACTTCCCTCTATTAATGTGATAAAAATTGGTGCCTTTGGGTCAAGGTAGTGGAACATTAAGGGGTAAAGAGTGAAACCTACCTTCTGCCCATCTAAATTTATCTTGTCCAATGATAAGAACATTTCATTCTTCTGTGTTTTCACTTTTTTTTTTCTCCTTTCTTCTTGAACATTGAATTTATCATTTAAATGTTAAAAAGAGAAACCAGATGTTATAGTTATTAACTTTTGGAATCAGCTATAATCTTCCTATTAAATCCTTCCATCCAGGTACAGGCAATTATTTGCTTGATCTAAAGGTGCAGAAAATGTAGACACACAGGGTTTCAGAAAGTCCAGTTTAATAAGACAGGTGCGTAACTAATAATGTGGAAAATTACCTGCAGATTGAGGATATTGTGAATGACTAATGGCCAAAACTAAGCGAGTAAATTAGTTGCAAAATGATACCATTTGCAGTAGTTGTGTGAGTAGGGGACTGGATGGCACAGTGGCATGTGGCAGTGATCTGTGCTTGAATATGGCCCAAATTCAGGAAAACATGCCATCAACTTATGGCTTTTTCCTCTTATTTTCTTCTTTTTATAATATTATGTTTTAAATTATTTTTTATTTTTTCCATGTGCTCTGTGCAATTTATATAAGGTTTAACAGCACAGACACAGGAGCCCACTTAGCTTTGCGAAGTTTAACATCAAAGTAGTCATCAAGGTCAAATGCATTGAAACGGAGACATCAGTTTGCTTTACAAGCCAGAGTTCAGATAAAAAAACAAAAAAAAAACCAAACAAACAAAAAAAAAAACTCACCAAAAAAATCACAAAAACCAAAAAAACCCCAAACCCATTTGGTTCATTGGGGAAGATTCTGAAACGAAGAGAAGGGAGGATTTCAAAGAGGTTTTTTTCCCCCTAATTGAAGATGTTCCATTAGTTTCTAATTCCAAAAGGTGTTGGTTTCAATGGAACCATTTATGCATTCAGAATTAGCCACATGCCTTAGTATTTGGGGGGTTTAATTAGCTACCCCAAAATACATGATCTGACAGTTTGTTCATGGGCAAAGTTTTACCAAAAAAATTTAAAACCAGGCTAGCTTCTCCAAAATCTAAGTACTCTTAAGTGAGAGAGTGAGCAACCCACATAAGATCCCAAAGGAAGGTAGCCCAAGAGTGACAACTGATTTTGCATATCTGTCTATCTGATCTTAGATTTGCTCACCCCCCTGAGGTACACATTACACATTGGTTTTGATGGGGCCATTAACATGATGAATGATTTTATTGCACCAATTGTGACAGTACTTATTCTCAGAGAGTGTTTTTAAACATCATATAGTGAACTAATAATGACTCTATTAGCTTTTTTCCAATTTGACGAACCCCTGTTATCTTTACTGAGGGCCGGGTTACACAGAATATCCTGAAGACTACATGGAATTGAATCCATTGAAATATGTTTCCAAATTTTTTAAGTTCCCCAAATTTTATTTTTTTTTTTAGTACTTTTGCAAGTGGAACCAGGCTGAGTTTATATTTTTTGTTAATTTTTTTTGGTGCTATTGCAAAAAACCCTGTTTTTAAAACGCAGAGGAGAGGAAAAGACACGCACTCAGAACTGCACATGCATCTTTTAGAAAAGCTTACACCTAGAATTTGACTATAACAAGGAACACACACAGACATTAACTTACACACATGTTCACAGTCCTGTGCAGACATCTATATCACAAAACAACAAGGTAGATGTTACCCCATGAAAAACTTTCTAGAAAAAGTTATTTTATAAATAAAGTTATGTTGAAAAATACAGCTGCTTATCACTGCTTAGGAAACAATATTCCAGTGTTAACACTAGTAATAAAAACAATCATTTTAGTTATGTCATCCACCAGTTGAAGATGTGCTTCAGTTATTTCTCTCCCCCTGCTGCCAAAATTACATCCTCCCTGCCCCCATTTACCCCCCGTGCTCATCACGTGGATTCTCCCCAAGGAGCCACTATAAGTTAGACAAGATCTGCTCCTTTACCTAGTTAATAATTAAACACAGCTTACGTTATTTCTTCAGGGCCTAAACTGTATTCTGTGAAGCATTGCTGTTAGATTTGAGAGACTGAGATAATTTCTCAGGAACTCTCATAGTAAGGGCTGCACAAAATAGCACTGAAATACAATTCTCAGGGGCTAAACTTCATCTTATCTTTGTTTGGGTGGAGATTATCTCTGTGTTTTTACCTCTCTCTAGTCCTCTGCATTTCTTTTTATTGCAAAATGTCACTGAAACAGACTCCCTCCTTGCTGTTATACCATTTCCCATAAAATGTTTGTGTGTATATATACAGATGCTGTAAGAAAAGTGGACAATTTGATTTCATAACTAGTGATAAGGGAAGCAAAATCCTACTGTTTTCTGCTTTTCAGGACCCCAAAAATTGATTTAAGTGTTTTGAATAAGTGGCGAACCACATGTACAAAGACCAAGACGAGAGTTTTAAAAGCTCACAGAGAGATTTATTAATTATATTGAGGCCTGACCTTCTGGTGAATAACACCTATAAAGCACAGAAACATAACTCTGCTGTACCTATAAAAATATGGCCTTCATGTTTAGAACCTGTAAATATACTGGGTTCACAAAATATTGGCACAAAATTAGTCAGATTTCCAGGGGAAGGATTTCCACTGAAGTAAATTATAATTGATCTACAGAGGGACAGAGCAATAATTAACACTGGCATAGTCTAATCAGTTGTACGTGGTAACACAGGTCACATCTGTGTGGCCTATTCATTTTCCTTGAACAAGTTGAAAAAAAAAAAAAAAGAAAAAAGGAAACAGAAAGAAAAAGTTTCTTTTTTTAGCTGTTAATACAAGCGGACCAGATAACCTACCTTCCACTGCCCAACACAGATAACCTGAACAAGACTGCTAAACCTGGGAAGAAATTGATATGGTGTCAGAGGTACTTAAACATTTGGGATTCACAGCAGTCAAAATTGGGCCAGCTGTCTAGAGAGCTGCTTGGTGGTTGCTAAGAATCTTGCTGTAATTTTACAGATTTGTGAGTGCAGTGGTTTTGGTTGTCATGGCTGTAGGGACTTCCACCCTGCACATGTTTGGATGCACACCATCAACATATAACCAGGCAGGAAATGTTATCTGCAGCCAGTGATACGATCATCATCCAGTTTCAATCTGAGTATTCCCGAGGCCAAAGCTACCCTGCTGTGGATGGGCTTCGTTCTTTAGGACATTGCCTCAGCTATGGGGTAGAGACAGAATGGAAATGGCTCTTCCCGACTTCAAGGACATAAAACAAGGACTGAGGCACTTGTATCATGTACATTTTATGGAAGTCATTGCTTCTATCCCCTCACCTCCCATAACCTTTCTTGACATCAGGAAAAATTATTAGTTTTGCTCTTCAGTGTCATGCCTCTTGGTTACCTCTAATTGAAATGGAGGTGTTCTGAGCAGCAAAATCAGTTACAAATCTATTCAAGTGTCCCTTTTGTATAATTTATCATGGGATTCAGAGCTTCTGAGCTTGGATCATTTAGTTCTCAGAAGTCTTTTATACCTGATCATGATTTCTGGTGGGACAGTACTTGGTATAGTTGGTGGAATATGAAGATAACTGAAAATTTATTTACTGTATCAAATGCTGATGTTGCCAGAAGAGTGGTTTGAGATGAGGATTACCTTTCACAGCAAATTAATTGCAAGGAACCACTTAATTTGAAGGAACCATAGACAAGAAAGAAATAAGGAAAAAAAAAGTAAGACCCTGTAGGTATTGAATAAAAAGAAGCTTGAGCTTTCTTATTTCAATTATTTCCTTCATCAAGAACAAAGAAAAAGATGCTTTAATAAGAAATAAAGTTGTTTAAGTTTTTTGATCAGTATAGAGAATGATACAGGGAAATTTACCTTCATGAGAGCTAACCTTCCTGTTCAGGCAATCACCGTTTAAGCTTCCTTTGGAAGTGGCACATAGGTACAGGTCAGTTGTCCTCACCCGGTAGTCAGTGCAGATACTCTTGAAAGCCAGTAGAAATAGTCATGGTAGAATTTTGCCTTTTTTAGCCAGACTTTGAAGTCTGTATCTTTCCAACTTTTTTGCAATTAATCCTCAATGGCTGTTCAGTTATTAGTGTCAGTGACGGTTCTTCCTGAGGACTGGAAACTCCAAGGTGAATTAAAAAGCCCATTTCTCTCTTAGTCTCTGTGTAAAGAAACTTGGCATGATACCTCTTTGGTCATGAATTCTCTGTGTAGATTTGATCAGGTCACTTAGATACCTTCCTTGCTGACCATGTGGTGGTTTCTGTAGGCTATGGGCATACCTACACATCTTAAAGGATCTGGGCCTTTGGGCTTTAATGACTCATAGAAATAAGGGTATTAATTCCTTCTGCTGTCATCAAGGGCATGGTAGTATATTTAAAAATTTACTGTAGGTTTCAGATAAGCGTATATGACTGTGGTAAAAGAAGCTCCAGATCTGAAAATGAAAGTACTAAATATAATGTTTGGTTGGTTGTTTTTCTTCTTCTCACAGCATTGCCTGTGAGTTGCAAAGTAATGTCTATGCCACTGTTTAACATAGCACAGAATAATTCAATAAACTGAAGAAATATTGGTGTTCATCTGTATAAAAAATATGAGTTACTCTTACTTTTTGGACTGGAAGAAATGTTGATTCCCCATGCATTTGAAATTATACCAGTAAGTCTACACTTCTGCTGAACTCTCATGTTCAGAATAACTCCAGTTTGAACATTTAATCCATATTATGTCACTCAGAGGCACAGGTATGTCTTTCACATGGAAGCTGTTAGGGAAAATTAACAAGGACAAAAAAAATTGAGAAGCGTTTGCTGTTGGAAATTGGAATCATAGAATGGTTTGGGAGGGACCTTCAAAGACACTCTTAGTTTGACCTCACTGCCATGGATAGGGGCATCTTTCACTAGATCAGGTTTTTTAAAGCCCCACACATCCTGACCATGAAACTGTCCTGCGACAAGCCATCCATGATTTCCATGTTCCAATACTTCACTACCACCACCATCTTCCTTACATGAAATTTAAATCTACCATCTTCCAGTTTAAAATGATTTCCCACAGTCCTGTCACTACAAGATTCGATTAAAAAAAACACTCTGTAACATTCTTGTAAGTCCCCTGTAGGCACTGGAAGGGGCTGTAAGGTGTCCCCAGGGCCTTCTCCAGACTGAACAGTACTAACTCCTGCAAAGTCTCCAGAGCAGAGGTGCTCCAGCTATCTCAGCATCTTTGTGGCATCCCCTGGACTCATTCCAATAGGTCTGTATCTTTCTTGTGCTAGGGACCCCAAAGCTGTGCCCAGCACTCCAGCTGGGGTCCCACAAGAGTGCAGGAGAGAGGGAGAGTGGTCTCCCATGGCCATGGAATGACTGACTTTCCAGGGTACAAGTGCACAGTACCGACTCATGACCACTTTCACTACCTCACCTAAAAGCATCCCTTTTGGCCTGGTTTACTTCCTAACATGCTCCTTGCATACCAATAAGCATGCAGCAAAATTTATTATCAAATTAGAATAAATTGATACTTTTTATATATATTATGCATATATTTATGACATTTATATGCCTTAATATATCTTTGAAAAATAAGATATTACTAAGGCTAGTTTGCTCCATCTAATTTCCTTGCTTGTCTTTGTATTTTTTATCCTACTAAAGCACTTTCCCAAGTAATGGTTGAGCAACAAACATGAGGAAAAGCAGTACTGCTTTTCAGTTTTGTTTGTTAACTTAACTATCTTTTTGAATTCACAGTGTGTAGGCACAGTGTTTTCCATAAAATATTACAGTGTGAAAGGGAAGAGTAGGGGGAAAACAGACAGACATCACACAGAGAGAAGTGATATAGAGAATAACTGGGAAAAAGACATCTTCTTCATGTTAAGACTTACTCAGTAATTCCAGGGAAAGAAAATAAAAGTAAATATTTTCTGCAAGTTCTCTTGGAAGCTGTGGGAGACTAAAAAGATCACTTCTTACAGCTTGAATATTCTTTCTTTCTCTTTTAAATTTCTTTTTATAACCATAATTTAAAAAAGACAAAACCCAACATGTTCCTCAAAGCTGAGATTGCAGTCTGAGTTTAACTTTGAATATATAAAGGGCTGACTGAGAGAAGAAAAAACCAGAACACTAGTCTGTGAGGGAAGCAAGCACTTTCTCCTTCACATTTTGAGTAACAAATATAGGACCAGATGCGAAAATGGAGAGCATGCTTGGGAACTCACGTTGCATCAGTAATTGGGTAAGGACATTGGGCTCAATCATAAGAGGAACAAGATGTACGTCCATGATAATCCACCCTAAAACCTCCCCTCAGCCATGGTTTGGACATCTCTGGTCATAGAAACATTAAAGTTGGAAAAGACCTCTAAAATCATTGAGTCCGACAATTAACGAGCTCTACCAAGACCACCACTGCACCATGTCCCTAAGTACCAAATCTACACACTTTTTTAGGTCTTCCGGGAACTTGATGACACACAATGACAAATATTATCTGGGGATAAAGACAGATCATATTTCCATCCCTGCAAGTGTTCAAGGCAAGCTTGGATGGGGATCTGAGCAACATGGTCTTACGGATGATGTCCTGCAAATGTCAGGAGAGTGGATCTGTGTGATAAAGTCCCTTCCAACCCAGGCCATTCTGAGTCAACAACTGTGTATTGTCCAGTAAGTTTCCAAAAGGCAGAAGCAAACATATTGCTCTTTCTTGACAGATACATGCATAGCACTTACAAAACTTCTGCAGAGAAGTCCTAACCCTGCAGAAAAAAAAAAAAAAATACAGTGTAAACTATCTTCCTTTTTCAAAAAACCTTCTTATTTTTAATTCCATATATTTTCTTCTGTTGTGCCTATCCAATATCTAGTGGGTATAGAGAGAGATTATGCACTTTCTGTTTGCATATTTAAAATATTTGAAGGTTTTTATCAGGTTTCCACATCAGTCTTTTCTTTAGCATAGACTTTGCTCTTTCCTCACTGATCATGCTGCTTAGACATTTGATCATTCTTGTTGCTTTTGAATCCTCAGCAGGTGCCTTAAGGCAGTGTCATGCCCACTTTAATGCAATAGAAGTGCAACTTAAAAGGAGCTCAGGCTCTCCCATATATCTTTATATCTTTTAGGATAATAAATAATAATGAACCATATTCACATTGCACTTTGCATTTGTAAGATACTCTACAAATATTAATTAATTAGTTCTCATGGCTCTCCTGAGCAATAGCAGTAATAAAGCTTTGCAAGGATATGACAGCTTTGAGATAAGGTTCCTAGAAAACTTTAAAAATATTAATGAATATACAATCTACTTATATGTGACTGCTTACAGCAGTGCAAAATAGGAGGTAAATAGTGTTGTACACATTTTGCATTCCTCACAACTGAAACCAGGAACTTTTTGGGCTGCGGACCCAGAGCTGATAGCAGTCTCAGGCTTGTGTGAAACATTACTCTGGGATGTTGGCACATATCCTAAGAGATCAGTCTGTATATGATTTTCTCTATGCAGTTTACCATATTTTTCCTGGAAAAGATGATCACTTGCAGGGAGGTTTTCCTTCTACCATACCTATTCCACAGATGTAAAGCCTGCAGGAGCAATTTGAACCACCCAGATCACCCAGCAGATTACTTTAACCAGAGTCACAAAGTCCATAATTTATCAAGTTAGAACAAAATTATGCCAATAACTCATACATACATAACAAGAAAATAATATTAAAATGTCTTTCTATGTCTTTATAAAATTAATAAAAACACATATACAAATAGCATGATTAATTTTAAAAAAATTAAAGCATAAAATATAAAGAAATTTTAGACATCTATCACAAAACCATCAGTCTAGACTCATCGATGTACTTTTTTTCCTACTAATTATTTGTATCAACCAAGAAAACGCATGGCTAGGTATACAAGCTTTCTGTGAGTAGGTGGACTATTTAGAGAAAAAAAGAAAAAACCTTACAAATACATTCAGCATCTAAATACACATGACATGAATCCCTCTAAAGGTTGCTACAAAGAAAAATTAAATATTTGGAACAATGAGAAGAAAGAATAGAAAAGCCATGACAATTCTGGGAACCATATCCCTGGGCGGACAGTTCAGAAGCGTTACTGAAAATTAATCTAGAACTACTGGAAGATGTTCAGACACCATAATATGACAGTACTGGGAGCTGCATATTAAATATTTCGGAGGAATATTTGTATGGCTGGTAGACTTAGCTAATAGGACAGTCCTGTTAAACACACTGAAAATAAAAGGAAATTTTAAAAATATTTTTCTCTATTTTTAATACTTATTAAGAGAAAATGTTAGTTTTCCTTTTTCTTGTGTGGTCTTATTACTGTTTATTTCTGACTCAGTTTTTAGAATAAAAAATTCCTCTTCCAATGCCATGTATTATTCTGCAAGTGTGAATATACATAAGTTGCTGCTGGAGAACAAGACCTGCTGGTTAGTGTTGCCTGCATGCAGTAATTTTTGCTGTTCTTCATTTACCTTTCAACAGAACAAATAAAAGATGAAGAGAAAAAGCAACAGCAACTTAGCAGAGAGAGTAGTCTAGTGAATCTTTCTGGTCTGAATCTGTAAGATATTTGCAATTTCTTGCAGATAATAAAGGAAGGTTTTACTCTAACTCAGGATTAGCTGCAAAAGAAAACAGAAGGAGAAAAAAAAAGTCAAAAGTAATTTGCAATTAGCAAACCAACACTGCAAAATAAAATCCTTGCCATTCTTCTTTAGAACTAAGTTACCATTAAACAAGAACAATTCCTGTGGTATTACTGGCCTGTCATTTCCAGGTAAATCAGTGTCATTAGCATTGATTTTTTTAGAGGAGAGATTGAAAGAGGTTTAGTTAGGAGAGTAAGGCAGGAGTATATATTATCCAAGCCAATGTAGCTCTGGGTCTCAAAGATGACATTTCCCTCTCTGCTTCATTAACTTGCATAGCTTGTTGAGCTTTAGCTGTTTCTAATTAATTCTTTTACTGGCTTTTTTTGAATGTGTATCATCTCTGGCAAACCATACAAAATGAAGAAATCTCTCTAAGGTTTTACCCTTTTAATTATTATTTTTATTGCTTAAATGAAGCTCCAGAATTGCAAATGTTGAAATTTTATTTGATTCTAGTCATTATAGTTTTCAAGGAGTAAAAAGGGGAAAAAGACTAGGGAAATAAGGGGGCAGTGCAGATAAAATAATAAATAAATTGAATCACTAACTGAGAGGGACATTCAGCAAATGCTGTGGAAAATGGAAAATAAACAGGTTTGTCAAAAGTGACCTCCCTGATGGTTTTGCCCTTTTAAATACTAAAAAAGAAAGAAGCATCATTAGAGACAATTCTTCCCTGTCTTGTACACAGACTGACAAGTAAGTGAATGGAGTTCTGTGCCCCTGCTTGCTATTTGTTTTATTTGGGTAGAATTTGCTATCTAGAATGGTGAGCACAAACATAAACATGCATGCACCTTCACACACAGTCGTTCACATTATTCTTAAAAATAATAAGCATGAAAACACATCGTAGAACTTGTCTGGCTTTTGGGGGGAAACCCCAAAAATAATAATAATAATAAAAAACCCCACTAGTCAAAGCATAGCTGTTAGAATGAGATTTTTTTAAAGCATTTATCAAAAGAGTTGTAATGAAGATGTACTTAGCTAATGCACTGCTCTGTCAGCTAGTCCAGTTGTTTGTGAGGTGGTTGTCCTGACTTATAAGATGGTACTCTGAGAAAGGATGTTCACCCCTCTTGGATAAAAAAAGTAATGCAGAGTATGTTGAACAATGATAACCTAGAGAGTGAACTTGGAATGGGTCAGCTGCGTGGGCTACCCCTCATTCCATAGCTTAAGCCCTGTGGAGTTTTTTCCCTGGCCCCTGTATCATAAATGAAAAAATAGAAATTAAAAATCAAAGCCTCCTCTTACAGAAAGTTTTAAAAGAGTTCTATCACTATTTCAGACTTCCTCATTACGGCCACACTGATGATCATGAAATCATGCTGAAATCTCCCAGTGAACTTGACAATCAGGAGGGTAGAAAAGAATTAGGAGGATGATGAATGAGTAGGTCTGTAGGCAGCCAAAAGGCAAACTAAAGGGGCACAACAAGAGTTTTCTAATGCTGTGACCACATCAGACAGCACTACCACATTTATTCCACTTTCACAATCATCTAAAGAATAGTGAGGATTTTTTTGCAAATAATCTACTCAGTGGGAACTGGATGGAGGTAAAAGGAATTTGTTCATAAAGCCATTAGTCATTAGTATGGTGAAAACATAGTACGGCTATCTAAGATATATAGAAGAAATATTATTTTTCAATTAAATTTGCTCCTGAAAGCAACCACTAGAAAAGCACTTTTAATTTGATTTTTTAAATAACTATTGCAATTAAGTAAAATAGGCCTTACTGTGAATATGTCAAATATTCTTGTTTGACTATACCTGGAATAGAATCTAAAAGCCATAAATATTTGTAAAAATATTCATTTTAATACCAATTTTGAGACCAAGACTTTTGGCACACTTAACCAATCAGAGAAGAGTATAAATAAAACATTACTTTGACCTCTCTGAAGTGATAAATGTGGAGCCAAATGGAGCTTTAGTAAAGCATTGCATGCAATTGTGTCTAAACTTAGCTAAATTATCTTTCTATTGAGAGGATAAGCAGCACAATAAAAGTAATTTTATTTATTAAAATAAATTGCATCTGAGGAAATCGTAGATAGCTAATGCACCCTTCAAAATAGAAATGCCTCCACTACCTGTTGCTTGATTAGCATATCAAAAGCTATTAAGAATCTGAACCTTGAATCAGAACACCACTGATCACTGTGCTTTAGGCAAACACAGTGCTAAAGAAATCTTCTTCTTAGAAAAGGGTTATTTTCTCAGCTTTAATAATAATAAAAATCTTTAGTGGGATCACCTGAGTTAAATTTATCTACCTGATAGTGATGTATGTGCTATCATCAAGGCTCTCCTTACGGAGGGATTAGACACCTGTTGAAATGCAAACCATCCCGGTTTTATCCAGTACTTATGATAGGATGCTGTGACCTACCATTTGGGACTGATTTCTCTTTCCATGTAACAGAAAGGGACGGTGAAAGTGGGACAGCCAAAGAGGTTACTGTGAGCAGCAGTGAAGCTGGAGCTTGTTTGCAATTGAGCAAGTGACCATGTGACCTCATCTCTGAGGCAGCAGCTGTGGGTGGGTCAGACCGCAGGAATCGCCTGCATGCTGAGTGGAAAAGTGAACTGTGTGGGGCAGATGACAGGAAGACAACAGGAGTGGTCACTACCCCATACCTGAACCAGCAAAGAGGAAAGAAAACCTGGAAGATGACAGAGGAGGCATGAGGTCATGTGTGAGAGGAACCCTTCAATGGGTGAGTATGGGTGGGCTTCCATGAGCTGCTACAGATTGTCACAGCATGAGGTCTGTGTCCAAGGGCCCCTACATTGCTGCTAAACCTAAATTAAATATTTTTATATTTTTATCAACAACACATATCTAAACTACTTTCAGATTTTGTTTAATTGCACTAGAACTCCCTCTCTGTTCTTGAAACCCAAACAGAAGAGGTTCTTATGCCAAAAGCTGTAAAATATGTGTTTATTTGTTTTTTTCCCAACAAGATTTTGGGTAGTCTAAGTACCTGTGCTTCTTTTGAACATGGAGGTGACTTTTAATTTTAAATTAAATCCTAAATTATTTAGGAAATTTAAGTCTTATGCCAGGTCACCAGCGTGGGGAAATAAGGTAAGGTAGGTCCTGCATCTGGGACAGGGCAATGTCAATCACAAATACAGCCTGGAGGGAGAGGGATTGAGAGCAGTTCTGGGGTCCCCAACATAAGAAAGATGAGGACCTGTTGGAGTGGGTCCAGGGAAGGGCTATGAAAATGATCAGAAAGCTGGAGCATCTCCAGTATGCAGACAGGCTGAGAAAGATTGGGTAGCTCAGCCTGAAGAAAAGTCTCCAGAGGGAATTTACAGAAACCTTACCTTATAGTACCTAAAGGTCTACAAGAGAGCTGGACAGGGACTTTTGACAAGGACAGAGCTCTTTCAAACTGAAAGAGAGCAGGTTTAGATTAAATTTTAAGAATAGATTCTTTAATATCAGGGTGATGAGGCCATGGCAGAGGTTGCCCAGAGTATCTATGGCTCTTCTGATGGCAATTCCACCCCTGGAAGTTTTCAAGGCCAGACTGATTTTAGCTCTGAACAATTTGATGCAGTGCAATGTGTTCTTGCCCATGGTGGTAATGAAATTGGGTAATTTTTAAGATTTAATCCAACCCTAACCATTCCATGAAATTAAAGTGTTTCTCTTTCCTTTGAGGCACCACCATAGTACAGGATAATTTGATACTCTGACAGGGTTAAATTGGAAAGTCCTGAAAGAGTTAAACATTTTTTAAATGGTTCATTTCCATCTATTCTCAAGCCACCTTGGCTGAAACCAGGACTATAAGACCTAGTGAAACATGTGTACACCTGTGATAAAAAGACAAAAGTAAAATACCACACATGCAGAAGTGAGCAAGGACTCCTGCTTACATAGCACTTTTGTACTGGGTTGTAGTATAGGATGTGCACAAAGTATTCTATCACCATCTTCATGAACTGTTGAATCCAGGTGGGGCAGTGTTTTCCCAGATCCCCTCCCTCTGGGCCATTATCTTCTGTTAATGGCCCATCAGATGCCTTGCCCATGACTCACAGATATCTCCCTCCAGGAGCTATCTCTGTTTAATGGGCCATCAAAGACCCCTCGCATGACTCATCATCCCATTGTGAGATGCTCCACCCAGGGGGAGGAACCAAGCATTCTCACCTGGATATAACCTGGAGTTTGGGACAGTACAGGGGGCCCTTGCCCACTGGATTCCCAGAGGAACAGAGCTACCAGACCTTTCTACAGGATCACTGCTTTAGGAAGACCACCTCATCTGGACTGCTTTCATCACCCTGCTCAGGTTGTATTCTGACTCTGTCAGTGATCTTTTGTATTATTGCATCTATTATTTTATTTTATTTTATTTTATTTTATTTTATTTTATTTTATTTTATTTTATTTTATTTTATTTTATTTTATTTTATTTTATTTTATTTCCTTTCTTCCTATTAAATTGTATCTCTGACTTGGAGCCTCTCATTTCTTTTGCTTTCAAACCACTACCACTTTACAGCAAAATTCCACAGAATAATAGAAGTATGGGAAGGTCATAATCATGAAACTATAATATCACACAGAAACAAACCAAACTTCAATTTGTACTATATCTTGTTTCTAACTTTGGCAAGATGCAATACCTTAAAACTTACGAAAACAACAACAAAACAAAACAAACAAACAAAAAAAAACCAAAAAAAGCCCCCACAAATATGAAGAATTTTTTTCATCAGAACTGTCCATCCAGTAAAAGGAATGTGGCAATCTCCTGTGCCAGAGAAAACATGCTATCATCAGGTTCAACAGCCAAGTGGAAAACTGATATCTAATATTATAGAAGTCAGTAATTTGATTTTATGTAGAAAATCTATGGGTCAAATTCTACTTCAATGTAGAGCAACATGAATCTGGAGTAACTTCAAATTCTAGTTCGTAAAAGCCACAGAGGTTTTTGGCCATATGAAAAAAGAAAATAGGAGAAAAATTTGCCACTAAATTAATAAAACAATCTCAACAAAACCTATAAGTTCAGAAAGGATGTTTTGCCTTACTCCTACAACTTTCTTGAAGTGGCTTGGGCTAACATTCCTTCCTCACTCTTGCTTTTATCACAATATTGTATTTTTTCCCTCATCAGTTGCCTGGTTTTACACAATTGAGCTATAATGTGTGCAGCTGACCTTTCTTCATTTAAATGTTAATAGAGATCTTAGGAAAGGTGCTGCCATGGAAAAGGCCAACTAATTGTAATAGACTTAGGACATTTTGTTTGTTGAGCTGGTTAAACAAAGAAAGGGTTAATTAAAGCTTGCACAAAATGTTTATAGCCCAAGAGAAAAGGTCTGTGTGCTACGTGTTAGGGCACTGCAAAATCCCTGTTTCAGACATAACTATCCACTACAAATTTCCAACCATAAAAAAGACATCTCTCTCTGTATTCATTTTGATTGAAAAGATTTAAGGATCTGTTGCAAGAACCTCTCATTTAGGACAGTAATTTAGCCTTACTGGATATCCATGGCACCATAGGCACCAAAAATCATTTTATCAAGTAAAGTTGTAGCTAGTTAATAAAAGAGAGGGAAGAGATTTACACCAATTTAAGCACAAAAAAGCTTTCTTTGGGAACACACGCAAGGTTTGAGGTGGCCTCTGTGGAAGAGGGCAGGGGTTTCCCTGTTCTGGGCACAGGCTTTTCCAGACAGCTCCACAGTGAACCCGCTGCAAACCACCAGCAAGTTTGTTACATTTCTGAGAAAGGACATTTGGGAAAGAACATAAAATGCAGCACCTACAGAGTGGGAAGGGGAAAAGTGTGAGAAACAGCATGGGGAACACCAAGATCAGAGGAGGAGGTGTTCCATGATGGAGCAGATGTGGCCTGTGGCTTGTGGGAGGCACAATCTGGAAAATCATAAGGAGGGAAGACCAGCAGAGAGAGAAATTGCTGTGCACTGACTCACCAACCCCCTGCACCAATTGTGTCCTTTGTGAAGGGACCAAATGTTACCTGCTGTGATGGCAGGGTGGCAGGAGAGGAATCTACAGGGGAAAAGTAAAACTGAATCTAGGAAAGGGGGCAGAAGAGTGTTCTTCCTAAGTGTTTTAATGTGTTTTTTTTTATTTTTTTTAATTTTTTTTTTTGTATTTTATTCTTTTTTACTTTTGTGTTTTGTTTCCCAATGC
The DNA here is from genome assembly GCF_029207755.1 of Chamaea fasciata. Classification (NCBI taxonomy): domain Eukaryota; kingdom Metazoa; phylum Chordata; class Aves; order Passeriformes; family Sylviidae; genus Chamaea; species Chamaea fasciata. The sequence goes on from NW_027094089.1 coordinate 15,327,512, forward strand.
CTAAGTCAATAATTAAATATTTATATTAATTTGCAAAAAAAATTATGTTATCTCTATAAGTTTGAGTCTGTTTTGCCTCTGACAGCAACTGGTAAGTGATCTCCCTGCCTTTGGGCTGCCAGCCTAAGCCACTCCACAACAGCTTAACAAACTATAGAGAAAAGTGAGTAACTCCAGAGTGCAAGAAAACTGATAATAAAGAAGATTTTTAGAGCAGATGAATCAGCTTTCCCAGAAATGTAGTGTTTGAAGGGCTTCTAGGTAAGGCTGGACAACTTATCTCCTAGTTTCACCTGCTATTCTGTGTCAGTTTGTAGTTTTCTGCCAAACACAGTGAGAAAAGAAATAAAAAAGTGCATTGTGCCCACTGTTTTTCTATATTCACTGGTCTCTGTCATCTTGAACAGTGGAGTAATCAAACAGCTTTCTTTTGCAAAAGTACAGGTCTTGCTATATTGCAACATTATTCACATCTTTATTTAAACTTTAAAATTTTTTTATTGCGCTCTGATGAAAAATTGTGACAGCTTCTACATTAGGGAAAACAAAAATTGGGAAAGGTGGGATTCTGAAAGAATCTTTGTTGGGGTCTACACCATTCCATCAAAATTTGCACCTTTCTGTTGATATGTTTAGTGTATATGTAAATGTAACTGTAACTAAACAATTTATCTAACTTCTGATAACAAAAAACTGATTAATTTCAGGAAGATTAGTATATCTTCATGAATAATTCCTTTTGTCTTCATGAATAATAATTCTTCTGCAAAATGCTGACTTCCACTGGCATAGTCTGATATATCCAACCTGAATCCCAGCAAAAGAATTCTTGGAAATCATTGCCCTGTAGTCACAAATGATAGCATGACTCTTTGGGGTTACCTAGGACAGAAGAACACCTGTAGTTACATTTGAAGCAGCGTCTTATGGTGCTTGGGAGACTCCACCTGATGCAGGGTGTCTCTGGTCTCTGGTGCACTGTGGAGCTCTGAGATCAGGTCTTTCTCAGGCTACAAATTAAATTTTTAAATTATGTCTGAAAAGAAAGCATGGAGAATCATAACACTGACTTGGTGTTTATGGGACTTGAATTGTGAATGAAAACAATTTCATGACCTGATTCTTTTGGAAGCCACTGGATGAGTCACATACAATATGAGGCTTAAGCAGCTCAGGTCATTTGCAATTCACAGTGCCTGTAGTTTAAAGTTAGCGTGGGTTTTGGAGAGACTTTAATATTCATAATCTGACCCAATATCGAAATGTTCTTTAGAAAGATAGAGATTTAAGGGGAAATACTGTGAAGTGATATCAGGAGAATTTGCAAAGTGGCTTTAATAGACTAATTCCAAGTGCATTAGCTGCATTTCTGATCAGAAAATATGAAATGTATCTAGCTTACCTTGATATTGCAGGTTAGTTTCTCTATTTCTGTAATTACTAACAGTGATTCAACATATATTTCAAATACCTACAGTCTTGGATAAATTTAATCCTCCATGCTTTTAAAACCCAACAGATAAAAAGAAAAAAAAAAAAAAAGCCTCAGAGAGAAAAGTGAGGGTTTGTAATTGTTTTATGTTTTGAGGGTTTTTTTCAGTTTCAGGTGGGTTTTTAAAGAAAGATGGTTACTTTTTAACCATGTGGGATAAAAAACTATTGGTTTAATTAATGTGCTAACTAAATTCTTCTACCAATACCTGTTTCCAATATTTTGTCTGGAGGCTGGGTCTTCCAAAAAGGGGTCACATTGGGCAATGGGACAGCTGTGGGTTATGACAAATGCTCCTGGCTCCCAAGAACGGGACTGAGATTGTCACATTAACTTTCCCCTAAATTCCATTGAATTGATAATAATCACAATATAATTTTTAAAATTTGGAATCAAGGCTCGTTTGCAAGAAGTTAGAACAGGAAATCTCTTTAGGTGGGAAAAACCTTCATCCAGAAGTCCCTTGTGATACTCTGGCATCTGCAAACACAGTCTTGGGTTGTAAATGGGCAGAGAATTTGGGTGAAATATGTCATTCAAATACCTGCTTATCACAGGTTTGCCCACAGAGCAAACACACAGGATTTAAAAGCAATTGAAAGCTATGTGGCCTTTATGATTATTTGGTGAAGCAAAGATACCAGGTACTGAGTTATCAGACAGAAATGGAGCGGTGATTTCATGATTCGCTGAAGTTTTCACTTTCTTAGGGAGCTTTATTCTTGATTAGGTAATCTGTTGGTTATGCTTTACCTCAGATGGAAACAGGCTTATGATATGATTCAGAATAAATCTTCTTTGGACTGCTACAGAAGCAGAGGATTCATAAGGACTCTAGCATGTTCCTAATATGATGAATTTGACTCTAACACCTTAGCCCTCATTTAGCTGGTACTTGAGTCTTTGTGGGCAGCTAGGGTCAGGAAACACTTGACAAACTTTGTTATTCCTGTCTTATACCCATTTTCCTTCATGATCTGTGTTTTTCTACAGCAACTTTCATCTGAAGATCTCTCAGTTCTATGCCTTCTGCAATTGAGAGTAGCTTTTTAGGAAACAAATGTGGCTCCCTCCCTTGTTCAGTAAATAAAATGTACTCTGTATGATCTGATACTTGCCTTTCAAGGAAAACTGGGTCATAAAAGGTCAAACTAAATGATTACAGCAGTCTTGAATATACATACTATGCCTCTTGCAACCCAGTTTTTATATGGAGAGATAAGAAGGCTTTCAAAGATGCAAATAAAAAATAAATTGCTGTGCGTTTTAAACCAACAACTGATCTAAATTCAGTAAAGTTACACTGAAATATTATCACTTTCAGAGTCAGAACAACAGCTACCTAAAGGGATGCAACTTAAATTACAGTGATGTTTAAGGGACTAGAAACTTCTGTCAACTTGTTTTGGTTGTATTATCTTCTTTGCCTTTATGCTATTTTTAACATGGAAATGTAAGGTTTTTCTGTTTAGCAGTCTTGTGGAATCAAACAAAACATGCTGATTCATTTTCTTGGAATGAATCATTATGCTTTTATCTAAGAAGGGAGATTTTATTCAACTGACATGAAAAACATAGCCAGGTTTCAGAATGTCACTGGGTTACCTTTGATCCTCCATTCTCCAAAATATCAGGCACTTCTTTTTCTTCTTTAGGGTCACAAGAGAAATTTTGAGGCAATTTAGAGGCATTCAGGCCACACAGTTGTGTGCTGTATGAAAAGTCTGCAACAGTTGTTTACCCACTAGGAACTTCCTAGACTGTCCTTCAGGAATCATGTTCTTTATGATCGATGATCACAGAGGTTAAAGTATCCAAAGACCTGATGGCCTATAGCAAACACTTTTGTAATGTCTTGCTCCTCAGGCTTATTACTATTATCTTTTTTTTCTCCCTCCCACCCCCCAGAAGAACCTTGATTAAATCACACAATTTTAACTGTGTGGCAATTTCCTACTAATTGTGTGATCCATTCTACATAAGTTTTACATGGAAATAGATTTTCTGCTGATGATAAGCATCAATTATCACTGCAAAAAAATGCATTTAAATTTAGAAAGTGAAACTTACCTTTTTAATTATTAAATCCCAAAATGATTCAGCTACTATGTCTATTTACACCAGAGGAGTACCAGGTCCACCCCTTCTGCTTTGTGAGCAAAAGACTGTGGATTTTATTTCAGTTTCCTTCCATGAGATCCTAAGGATATTAATATGTATGGATATTTAAAGGCAATTAGTTGTTTGCACTAACCATATGGAATTGCTATCACTGTCCATTTTTGCTTGGTAAGCTGCTATTTTGATCACACAAACAAGCAGAGCTGAGAGAAAGTACAATAAAGGTATAAGAAGTGACAGTGAGGCTTCCATTTTAATTGAAAGCAAATCAGAAGGACTCCAAAGGGTCTGCAAACAGCAGACTCTGAATGAATGAAAGGGTAAGGGAACAAACAAAAAAAGATTAAAAAAATCCCTTTTGATAAAGAATTTTTTTTTTCAGGGCCGATATTTTTACCTTTGGACACAGAAAATAAGGCTGTGATGGGCAACCTCTCTGGCATATGAAAACTTTTGTGAACATACGAGACCATTTCTTCTCTGATTCTCCAGAATATGGATGAAATATTCTAGACCACTGAATTGTTGTATATATCAAACTCTAGTTCTAGAATTCTGAGGAAATCTCATATATTTTAAGTACACTAAAACAGAAAGACACTCTGAAACCTAGTCAATAAAGATGAAACTCATATTTGAGGAACAGACTATATGGAAAAAGGAGAGAACAGTTTGCTTCTGGATGATTTCATCCCATGGCTGAAGGAAGTTTTGGTACTTAAATGATTCTATTCTTCTCCCAGTCTTTGGCTTTGTGACCATTTACTATGGTCTCCTCCCAAGATGTTGGGCTACACTGCCTAATTCAACAATCCCAAGAAGCATTCTTGGACACAGCAACTCAGCCATAGTGATTAATTGTTACAGTGGTCTGTCTATACAAAGAGTGGAGCAAACCTTTTAACACTCCCCCAAGGAATTCTTAACCACAGCACCAGTCAAACACCACTTGCAAAAACATTTCAGAAACAGATGCCTCATTTTTGAAGAGTAAGCATTTATTAATATGGTTGTCGATATGGCACTCTGTGACAGTCTTACCGTCAGATACATTTCAGATACATTTCCAACCATGTAGGTAATTCATGCACAAAGTGCAAGGCCATTAAATTTAAGGTAAGAAGCTGCATACATTAACAATGACACAGGCCTGACCAGAATGATCTAATTTTTAATCTAAAGAAGAATTAAGGATTGGAGCTTTCTTGGAATCTAAATTATCCTATGTTTAATTTACTGGAAGAGATACAGCCGTAGACACCTCCCCGCTGGGCAGGTCCCTGTCATACTTTATTCCAGCTTTCCAGAAAAATAAGAGGAGGCTATACTGTTCTTCCTGAAAACATTTTCTCTATTCCTTTACTAGATTACTTTACTTACAGATCTTCACTGCTTGAAAAAGAAGAGATGAGACAGAGATTTTCACCACCATACTGGTTATTTATTTTTACTTTTCCAGAACCTTTTTACCCAGAAAAAACATTGCTTTTTCTCTCTTTTTTTTATTCTTTTTTTTGACCCGATAACATTTCTGGATAGAATACAGATGTAGCCAAGCAGGTGATTCCTATTAGAAATCCATTATGCTGAAACAATTTATTGCAGATATACCTAGAAAAAAACTAGGAATTTGGTACATTGTCTTTGCATTTTGACCAGGTAACACTTGCATTGTTGTTTTCAGTTCCATTCCATAATTATATTTTTAATACCTTTTTTCCTAAGTAATTTGCCTTGTTTGAAGAAACTTGTTGTAAATGAAGAAAGCACAATGGCTTTGTGCTCCTGTGATGTTTGGTAAGGGAAGACGAAGTATCTCACTTTGGTCTGTCTTATCACAATGAATCCCAAGAGTTACAAAGAAGAAGTATCTCACTTTGGTCTATCTTATCATAATGAATCCCAGGAGTTAAAAAAGTGGAAAACAGTTCTTATGTTTTATTTTTCCATTAGCAGTCCCCAAATGTACACTTGAGACTGTAGAGCTGAAACTGCAATTGTGAATGTAAAAAACCTCAAAGAATTAGTAGCATTGATTGCAGAGGGCAATAAAGCTCTCAGATCAGTATTTTAATGGGATTTTAACACATAGACTAGCAATTTTCTTCAAATCATGGCAATTAATTTATAGCCTAGTTAAAGAAATGACAATATCAGCATATCAACACATGGTGGTTTTGGTGAACACTTCATTCTTTCAAGGAAAATAATGCCTGTCTATGTATGGTATTGCAGTTAAGGAAAATTCCTGCAACTTTTTAGAGAACCTTACAACTGCAGATGACAAAGTACACCACAAAAAACAGCAATGTTTTTTCATCAACATATCCACAACCATGACTATTTAAAATGTAATGTGAAGATATTTTTATAAATGGAATCATGGAACACTTGAGATTAGATATGACTTCTGGAGGTCATATTGTTTCACATTTTTTCCCTCAGCTGTTCCACTACACTGTTTGCTTCTTCTTGTTTTTCTGTATCCTCATATTTCAAATGGTCCTTCATCTCTCTCCTTCTTCCACCAACATTTTTTTCTCCTGTCTGCCTTGATTTCCTGTCTAATTCTTCTACATAATTTTCCTTCCCCAGAGTTTTTTTTTTTTAATATTTTTTCTGTCTTTCACTCCTTTATTCTCTACTGCTTCTCTGACAGTTTTGTCCCCTAATTGTCTCCTCTTCAAATAGTTTAAAGGGTCTGTAAGGCAACGAGTAATTTTAATAATTGTGGTTCTCATAGAGGTTGGTAAAGGACAAATATTTTAACCTAAATCTACATATCCACTTCACAGTCTCTCTTCTTTTTCATTTGCTGTGATCACAGTCACTGTATTCCTTTTTCTGTTCCACAAAGCTTGTGAAGGAAGTTCAGGATTAATTAGATTATATAACTAAAATCCCTATAAGACAAGCTCTTTTTGAATGGTGCCTCCAAACTGTCTACCGGTAGATTTATTAAGGGCTTCTATAGACCCAAATAGCCTCTATAATGGGACATTTGACCAGAGAATTTCTGGATGCCCCAGCCATGGCTGTATTCAAGCACAGTCTGAATGGGGCTTGGAGCAGCCTGGTCTAGTGGCAGTGGGCATGGAACAAGAGGGTATTTAAGGTCCCTTCCAACCCAAACAATTCTGTTATTCTATGATTTCATGACATTTCAACTCTATAAATAATTTCCCATCTTCTTATAGTGGCTGGTCCTCCAGATCTTAAAATGATATCTAAATAAACAGTAATTAATCACCCCAGTTACATGCATTTATTATGGCAACATATCTTTGAATCTGTTGGTACTTTCATTTTCCATAATGTATTGCACCAACCACTTCCTCAGTCCTCATTTGGAAAACTAGTTCTTTTGCTTTTAACCTTTGCCTGAATTATTTTCTTGGTCTTGTATTCTGAGAAATAATGAATGATCACTTTCTAGTCCATTTTTCTGCATTAATTAAATAATGGAGGTCCATGCCACAGGATCTTGTCAGATCTGAATGTCTTTGGTTTCAAGGGGAAACTGGACAAGGCCATTGAGGGTAATTACATCTGTAGAATCCACCTCCAGATCAAAAACCCTGAGGGGCAATTATTGCAGACTCAGAAAGTAGCAAGAAAAATATCACATACACTTACCCTCATCTTATTACCAGAGATCTATTTTTGACCTAAGACAGAATATTGTATTACATGAGCTTTTTGTATGATACAATCTAACTGATCTTACGTTCTTATCCATGGTTTCGTCTCTCCCTTCTCACTCTACAAACACACAGCCCATGTTTTTAGCTAAGTTTTTAACAGGGCATCATTTTGACATTCCCTTCTGTATTCAGAGAAGGCACCTTCCTAAGGAGCGGCTTGCATAAGCTTGCAAGAATGTGGGAGTGTGCTAATTATCAAATGGCAATCTATGGGATCACCTGCCCTGATTGAGATATACAGTCCTTTGTTAAGTGGGTCGGCCAAGGGTCAAGGGAACAGGTGGTTGAGCACAATTTCATAACTGCCTGTTTAATATCTGGCTCTGAAATTTCCCTGAAGTTGTCAGGGAGGAGGGACAGGATCATTATCAAAGATTGTTTGGAGAGGCAGAATCTATACTGGTGGGGAAACTACTAATTACGATGCAATCTTTCCAATTTGGGCAGCAATAAAATTTAAATAAGATTGGCAAGTAACAGGATGGCTTTCAGAGGCTGCCCTCACCACTGTTCCTGTCCCCATAGCCTGACGCCAGATGCAAAGCTTCAGTGTGGATGTTCTTCTACTGCTTCATAAATTATGACTGTTTAGTTGTGCATAATTGCAAGGCACTGGATTAAATAGGATTAAGACTGAAATTGTCAGTTTTTTAAACACATTAACAAATCTTGGTATTTAGATCGAATTGTGCAGCTATTTTTTTTTTTTCAATTTGCCAACAGTCCTGTCCATTTCCAAAGTGTTTTGCACTGTTTATGAAATATGTAGGATTTATGAAAAGCCTCTTAGCTGGCTACTGAAAGCTCATGGCAACATGAATCATAAATGTGACAGCATGCAATAAGGGCAGCGCAGAGTTACAATTAGCCACTCCTTCAGCACCGAGCAGTTTCAAACAATTTTTTGTGCCCCACACCATTCCAACACAACTAAGTTGTTAAATGTGTTCATATGCAAATGAATGCAGCTATAAGCCTAAGATTTAAAAATGATAGTATGACCCATGGTTATGTATTTATCAGTCACTTAATTTTATTTTTAAATACAATTAACCCAGCTTTCTTAACAATGGCAATGTCTTGGTATATTCGGTGATGTGGCAAGAAGAGACTATACTGTGATTCTGGCAGAAGAGTACTGAAGCCATATGTATATCAAGCATGCTAAAAATCAAAACAGAAGACAGAAGAAAATATGATTTTTTATTTCCCCCAGCAATAGTGGAAATCCAACCACAAATTTATTTTTAGATTTCTTTGAAATCGTTATTATTTATTAAAGACCTTGTTTCTAATTTAATTTAGAAAAAGGTGTTGCAGCTATTTGGTCTCATCTTTGGCTATGACATCTATTTCTCTGTCCATGGTGAGACTTCCAGTTAGATGGCAGGAGATGTATAATTAACTATCAAAATTCAAACAAGAGAGAAAAAGAACTCCCTCCCTCCCTCCCTCCCTCCCTCCCTCCCTCCCTCCCTCCCTCCCTCCCTCCCTTCCTTCCTTCCTTCCTTCCTTCCTTCCTTCCTTCCTTCCTTCCTTCCTTCCTTCCTTCCTTCCTTCCTTCCTTCCTTCCTTCCTTCCTTCCTTCCTTCCTTCCTTCCTTCCTTCCTTCCTTCCTTCCTTCCTTCCTTCCTTCCTTCCTTCCTTCCTTCCTTCCTTCCTTCCTTCCTTCCTTCCTTCCTTCCTTCCTTCCTTCCTTCCTTCCTTCCTTCCTTCCTTCCTTCCTTCCTTCCTTCCTTCCTTCCTTCCTTCCTTCCTTCCTTCCTTCCTTCCTTCCTTCCTTCCTTCCTTCCTTCCTTCCTTCCTTCCTTCCTTCCTTCCTTCCTTTGCCTTGCCCAAACTCTTAAGCCTTCCTTATGGTTTTTAGTGCCTTAATTTGAGCATCATATTTCTACACTAATCCTGCACCAGTGAGTTGCAGTGTTGTATTTATTCAAGTTTGATTTCATAGAATATCCTGAGCTGGAGGGGACTCACAAGGATCATTGTATTCCAGCTCCCACATGATCATAGAAAGGATTCACAGGATAGTCATATCAACATTCTTATTTATATAGCCTTGAAAAACTCATGTTTTCTTACAGGGATCCCAAAATATTCAGATTCCAAAATAAATGCTCCTGATGAGTTTTCAGCTTTTGTTTTCACCGTGAAGCTTCAGTGTTTTCACTAATTTGATTCACGGCATGATGTTGTAAAAAACTTTTCAATCTACTGTAACAGCAGAAAAGGGGCTGATGCAGTTGATATTCCATTTAGAGAGAAATCCTACTATGAGTCAGCAAGTGAAAGAGCTAGGGCATTCATCAATGGAGTTGTCACGTTAAAGGATGATTATCTGCCAAATTTCTGGCAAGGCCAGGGAGGTCTTTTAAAAGAAATCTCAGCACAGGTAGCCATTCATTTTCTCTGTGGTTTTAGTATGTTATGTCATTGGGTTCATCATTTGCACTTTTGTCTTTAGGAAAAATTAAGTATTAATTCTGCTTTCCTGCATTGTAAGAATAGAAAATAAAATAAAAAGAAAAAAAATCTTAAAAAATGTACAGGGGGAAAGAAACTTTTGCAACACCAAGGACAACAAACATGACTTCCGTTACTTCTGTCTTGAGTTAAACATCTGATGGCAACTAAATCTTCATTGGAAATAAGAAAGATAAAATCAGTGGTGTTCTATGGAAGGGTCCAACTTTGTTAGAAATGGATTTTTTTGCAAAAAAATAAACCAGGATTTCAAAAGATGACTTTTTTTGAGTTACCTTTGTTTCTCAGTGTCTGTGGAGAACATATAATTCATAAGCATCTTCCTTAATATTTTTCCCATATTCTGAAAGGTAATATCCATGCTAGATGTGATTACTACAAAATTTCAAAAATGTTGAATATTTGATCATTCAATTTTTTTTATGCCAGTATAGTGCCAATAGATTTATATATCATGGATCTTTTATCTAAAAAAACAAAAAAAAAAAGTAGAAGCTGGCGTTATTATTATCATTATCTTAACATTTTCTGGGGTTTATATCTATACACAATAAATAACAAAAGGCCAAGAGGAAGAAAAAATAAGCTAAATTAGAATTTCTTTAAACATCTCTTACTAAAAATAATATCATGAAAACAAACAGACATTTTGATTAAATGGGTATCATTAATGCAGCATGTTATGATCTGAACTCATAGTTTAATTATCTAATTAAGAGCAAATGAAAATCATTAAGGTCTGTGGAATGAAATAATTAATTTTAGGGGAGAAACAGAAGAAAAAAAACAGTCCCCTTAATTACAAACTGTCACTGGCACGTAGCACCTAGAAGTAAATCTTGCTGCAAGATGTCATGCCTAGCTATATTGTACAGCAGGTGGTGGATGAATCATACCAGCTTCATGAAGAATTGCCTAAGAAAGGAGTGTCATTAACAAGTAGACCTCCAGACTGGGAGTAAGGTCTCATGAGTCCTATAAACATTTCTCTTTCTGACATTTGGCAAATCACTCAGCATCAGTTTGCTTAACTGTAAAATAATCATATGCCATTTGAGACCTTGAAGACCTTATGCAGATTTGGTGGTCTGCTGCTGAAAGAAGTTGCCAGATGAGGGCAAGAAACTTCCCTAAATTCACCTCAAAGGTTATGAAAGCAAAGAATGGGACCCATGCACTGTCACCCGCCCAGGTACAAGCATAATGCAGTCTGGCATCACATTACATGGATGTGTAACACACTAAGGAGCTGCAGAGACAGCATTCAGTTCAGATAAGGTTTTGTTTGAGGCTTACTGATTCTTTAAAATCTTTCAAGTGTGCCTAGGGAGTGCACTGAAAGAGGGCAGTTCCCTTATTAACTATGAAGCCATGCACACACTTTTTTCTTTCTGTGGAAATAGATGTGCTGGAGGACGGTGAAGTGGCCATATGTTAAGGTATGATTGGACTAACTTATCCCCTGAGAATTGCTGCTGGCTTTTTCTGATTATGTTTGCAAGAAGCAAGCAGGCATTGACACAGATTTTCCCCATAAGTTCACTGATTAGGAAAGATGCCCAAACTTCATGGAGGCCCTAATGAGAAGGGCTGGGACATTAAATCATTGTGATTCTTTTAAGTTTTAAGGGTCCTGAAAAACATTTTTTTTTAAATTGATGGTTTATTTCGAGGGTGCAAATGAAAACAAGCCAATTACAAAGTTCAGTAGTGTGGAGAGAATGTTACTGTTCCTAAAGGTTTTGCAGCACAAGAGATAGGCCCAGATTTCAAACAGTGAGAGATCCAGTTTCCAGTTATTAATGTGACCTACATTTCTGAATCTTAAGATACCTGTATTACCTACTATTTCCCATTATTCTGCAAAAAGAAGAGATTTTGATGATGAAGTGCAGGACATAATGAAGAAACCTGCACTACAAGGAAATCTGACCATATCTGTCAAGCCTAAAGCCCCCTTCAAAAAGGGGTTTTGTGGTCATTCTCTACTTTCTAGTTTCTCCTCAAAAAACAGTTTAAGCATTACGAGTAAACGTATCATGCCAATGGCTGTAGAGGAATTAAGGGTAAACACAGTATGTTCCACAGGGGTGTCAAGTAATGGGCATGAGAAAAGAAAAAATTAAAACTTCATTCTGAAGATGACAGGTTTATTGAATGAAGATAAAAAACTCGAGAATAACTTTTTCAAAATAACAGCTCAACAGGACACCACTGAAGTAAAAACAGCTGCTGGGACTATTACACAGAAAAAAGTTTGAAACAGCTACAGACACATATATTTGTTACTAGGAAAGGATTTCATATGTATGGAAAAGTCCATCCAGAGAACAGTTGTGGACAGATGTAGCCAAGGCAAAACTAGATCTGCAGAGGGAATTGGAGAGTCTGGTTGGTTTCAGGGACTGGGCTTTAAATAGCTAAAGTTTGTCTGAATTGTCCATTATCTGGACTGAATAATGAGCCATGGCTTTGGGGGCAGGGAATTTGCTGCCTGAGTATCTGAAACCAGGTGTTGCTGGTTTTTTCTGTGGCTAGTACCATCTGTTCTGTGCCCAACAGAACACTTCAGCCCAAATAATTTATTTTATGGCAGTGGATGTAAAGGTGAGTGATGGAAGGCAATTGTAATATGGCACAGGGAAAGTACAAAGCATGACTGCGGATGAATAATCAGACAGATCTGAAGTGAGGAGACCTATTACAAAACCACCAGATTATAATGCCTGCTTTCTTTCTCTATGTGAAACCTCTGCAGTTAACTGGATTCTGCACTCTCAACATGCTACTGAGTTCTGTTAGTTGACTAGAGAGCTGGGTAATACAAATTGGGGAAGCTTGTGCCAGGTGCTTTCAGATGTTTGTGGGCTGCTTTTGATTCATCTTCAGGATGTACCACCTGCCTGTGACAGTGGTTTGGAGCATAGTTGAATGAGAAAGGTAGAACGTACAGAACAGGGAGAAAAGTTTTTTTTTTTTATTATTTTTTCAGCCACTCCTTAACAGTCTCATCCCAATTATTCTTTATCACTGGCAACATGGAACAAGAAGAGGTAATTTCTACACACTGAACACCTTTGTTTACATCCCATTCATATCCATAAATGGTTCCCCCGGATTTCTTGTCAGATTTATTTTATTTTATTTTATTTTATTTTATTTTATTTTATTTTATTTTATTTTATTTTATTTTATTTTATTTTATTTTATTTATTTCTTAGGCCACAGAAGCACTTACTGCAGCTTTATGCACTGCAGTTTAAAACTGTACCCAGCAGGAATGTTGTACAGCTGGCCCAGCGTATAACATCCTAACTTTCCACTGCTGACAAGCACATTTTCTTATCCTCAATCAGGTTACCTACTCCACCATCTCTTCAAACAAAACCAGCTAAAAATTTGGAACAAAGGGAGTCATTATAAGTGGCTAGAAAACGAGAAATATATCCAAACACTGCCATTTTTACATTTAATTTTTTCCCATGGTAAGAAATGATTGATTAAAACAGACAAACAATTCTTCTCATATCAGAGGTAAATGTATTGAATTTAATTTGCATGTGATGTGGAAGTGACTGGGCAGACAAAGGAATCTGAAGATTTGAAGGCAGAAGTATTGAATTTCCAAGGTCTTGAGGTTTTTTCCTAGACACAGAGTTTTATTTTCAGGCTTCCAGATTTGCAAAAAGGACTTTGAAGGTGTGGGTCTTCAGGGATCACAGCAACATAAATTTAAACTGACATAAATAAGACTATAGCTGTCATTATTTCTGTCTACTCTGTTTTCAGGGAAGAGTGTCCAAGTCTAGAAAACCTTCCAGGATCCAGCCTTCCTCATGCATAAAAAGGAATTTAGGCTGAAAAGTTTTTGAGGTTTTTTTTTTCCAGGGTTTGAGGAGTCTCAAAATCCTGAGCATAGGAAGAACACCATGAATTTCAAGAAACATGACTTTGCAATTACCAATCACATAATGTATTTAGGAGTAAGCTATCGTGGCTTCAAGACTATCTTTAAGACGCAGAAATAGGAGGCTTTAGCTACTGAGAGTTTCAGGGTATAAATCTAGAAAAAAATAGCATCTTGCCTCCAGGGAAGAAGCCATTGACCTTTAGGTCTTGAGTTTTTCAGGAGCCACTCACCTGTCACAAATCAGCTAAAGTCCACAATACAAAATCTACAGTATCTAACTGTTCTTTACCATTAATTATCACCATATTTCTTAATTTCCCAGAAGATATAGTGCCAAAGTCATATTTAATAATGTTAGTACTTTACGCTTTGGACCACTACTGGATACAAAGCAATTTTTTTTTTTTTTTTTTTTAATGAAGAAACAGAAACCCTGTAATGGTAAGTGTATTTCAGTTTAAAAGTTTCTTTGAAGACTCTTATTCACAATTTATAGATCTAGATTTTTCTTATTCCAGGCAAGTCCTGAGAATCTTTAAAGGAATGTTTTAGTAATCAGGGTGAAACAGAGCATATTTGTGTAATCTATTTCTTTCCTTTCCATATTTCTCCACATACATGTAATTATTCATAAGTCACACTCTATGTCCCATATCTTGAATTCTGTTCTTGTAAGTATTTCTATTTCTTATTTAATTTTCTTGTTGAGGTATTTACATTATTGTTGCTGTTGTTAAGATTATTCTGATTAAAGACTGTCTACAATGTAGAGGAATTTATCCTTGACTAGATTTAAAATTTGGTTCACAAAACTCTCAGTGTTAAAGTTTTGGGGGTGGAAAAAAATTGCGAGACTTCTAAGTGCGAAGCCAAAATGAGGAGACCATTTTCAGATAAGAAACATAGTTGTATACTATATTAACTGACTACTTTTTATGGGTTTTTGAGGAAGAAAAAGAAACAGTCAGCTGATTCTGCAACTTGAAAGAATTATTCTTTATAACAGAGATGCCAATAAAAATCTGCCATAAATTTATTTTTTGAAAAGATCAAAGAAAAAGAAAATGGTGTCTTTTTGAGATTGAAGAATATCCATCCCTAAAGATTTTTAAAAACAATTTTGATAAACATCACTTAAGAGTTCTCTGGCCATGTGATTTGAGCTTGGACCTTAAAGTGCCACAAGTAAACCCTAGATTTTGGTTCCAGTGCTAAATCACCATGGTTCTATGTAAATGAAACATGAAGAGGACATCGTGACTATTCTGAATTTACTTGGACTATTGTTCTCTTTACTGCCACCTTATTGAGCACCTTGTACGACATATTATGCTCTGGGATCCAGTGCATTTTGAAAACTATGCTTATTCTGTCAAGCTTGTGAAAGAAGAAAGTATAAACTCGGCAAACTTTCAATGGAGCCTGTTTTCACAAAAAACCAGAAATCATCATGCAGATTTATTAAGAAACATAGAAGACACATCATCTTTTGGAAAACACTACGCCTTGAACTGTTGAATCAGTCTACATTTTAATGTGCAAATTTTTTCCCTGACTTTTTGTTGAAAGGATCAGACCATGTGGCATTTTGTCTGAGACATAAATGCATTAGGAAGATGCAGTATAATTTATTAAAATGTATAAAGGAAACAAAGAATAGGATTAATTTTCTTCTTTTCTTTTTTTTTTTTTCTTCTGTTTTAATTCCTGGGGCACCACTAGGGCATTTAATATGGGTTAAACCAGATTCAAAGAGGTTTTCATTAGACATTTAACAGAAATGACTAAGAGCTTAATCAGCACATACCATTTAAATGCATTGAATGGAGGAATTGGACTGTACATAGCATTATAATTTATAGAGTTTTGGTTTTGATTACATAAGGGAAATACATTTTTTTATGCCTTAAAAGCATTCTTTTGTGATGTCAAAAAAAATGTATAGTATTATTGTACAGAAAATGGTGTTTCAATTTGGGAGTGAAGCCTAAAGTCACCCAAGTGGAAAAGATAACTAACAAATTCCTCAAAGTCTTGTAGTTTGTGAGTTTTTCTCTTCAATGCGTCCTTTTCTTCTGGGCCTGATAATGAACATTGCCTCTGCTTTCCACACTATGTTGCTTGTACATTCTTTTTAATGGTTTAAAAAAAAAATTGACTTGCGAATACTTCTAAAATGCAGTTTAAACAGAATTAGTGAGAGCATCACTATGCTGGGCTTGCAACATGGAAGCAGAGTGATCCTGAAAACGTGTTTTGCTTCCTTTTTTCAATCATTTAGTGATAGTATAAAAGTAATTCAGTCCCCACTTAAACAATACCTGGGGTAACTCTGTGTGTATCATCTGTTCGATCAGAGATGATTATAGGAAATTAAAGTGCTGCAGAGGCAAAAGCTCCCATTTTCAGGAACTTTATCAAAATGTTAAGGAAGGATAATATTCTAAAACACTTACTTCTTAGCTTCTGCTTGCCTTCAGCAATACTGTCTATTACAATCGCTCTTCAAATTGCACTTGCTTTCCTTTCTAAAAAAAGGCATTGTTTTTTTCTCTCTCTTCTCTTATATCTTTGCAGGAGACAATAAAGTATCTCTTCTTATCCAGAAACACTGAGAGTTTTTATCAGCAGAAAGGTAAGAAAGAGGAAATATCTCAGCAATGGAGATTTTTTTTTTTTGGTACTGTTTTATTTTTTTTTAGTAGGTCAGCAAAAAGAAAAAAGAAGCTCCATTTTCTGAGATACTATCCCTTATTTTTAGAAGGAGAGCTGGAAATCAAGATAAATCTCTTTATTCTCTGAGAAACAGTAGCCTTAAAATGCATACCTTAATCTCACACTTGTTTCCCTCTTTTTCTTCTGTCTTTCTCTTCCTGTCTCTTCTTCTTCATCTTTTTCTTCTTCTCTTTTTTTACCCTAATAATTTTAATGTAAATTTTCTTATAGTGTATTTGCTCCCTCCCAAATGAACCCACACACAGTACCAAAAAACCAGGACTAAAACCACACTTTAAGAAATGAAACATCTATTTATGCAAATACATGCACAAACAAATATACATATATACATACATATATGGATCTGTATAGCTACATATATGGTTCAAATATATACACTTAAATATGTATAAATATGTTTGTGCATGTATAATATATATATGTGTGTGCATTTATTTTCATGCACGTAGGGATATAAAGAAGCTCTCAGAAGCTGAAATTCAGGTCTCATTATGTAGGCTAGTTGTGTTAATGCTCCCGGTGTCATCCATTTGCCTTCATTTAAGGCAGTAATGAATTAAGTGACATAACTGACATTTGCTTGGTGTGGCTTCTTTTTTCTTTCATCCTCTCTCTCAGAGTTGTAGCTTTCCAGAATATTATTTTGATAGTATTGTATTTCCATCTGATGGAATAGTTACCCAAACTAAGATGGGATGGGGGAGAGCGGTGAGTAAAAAAATCAATCAGCTTGAGTTGGGCACCAAACATGGTAAAATCAGTACAGGTCCTTACATCCTACCAGAGATTGTTCCATTACTCAAATTTCTCACTAGGGGTTCTTTGTCTTTTGCAAAGGCTCCATAGTGAACTATGCTCTACTTACTCCTATCCAAGCATGGCACAATGCTGAGAAGGACAGCTGTGCACATTTTCCTCATCCCTTGCAAACATTCCTGCTCCTTCTTTGCATGAGGTTTGAGAATATCAAGGCGGGTGAGTCAGGTCAGCATATACAGGTAGTAGTTGTATATCAGAGCAAGATTATGCACCCCTGCTAAACAGTGTATAAAACCTAATTCAATATTTGAACTAATTAAGCACTGGAAAGAAATACTTTAAGTAGAAGTTTCTTTGAGCCTATTTTACACAAGCTTTGTTATCCCATTTTGTTGCTCTGTTCCCCTGAATGAGGGAGCAGCTGGGTGGGCACTTGGCAGCTGACCCAGACCAGCTCACCACAGTGACACCCGGAGATTTGTCCATCATCTACTGAAATATATCAGACTGCTCCGTGCACTTAGTATTGAGACCCTCTTCTGTATTTTGATGAATTTGCTTATGGATTCTGAACTAATGTTCCCTTCAGGGACATTTGAAGTTGTGAGATACTTCTGAAAATTACACCAGACTCACAAATTGCCTTGAGATTTTTGAACAAAAAAATATTTACGTGAAAATGTGTTGCAAAATTTGATCTTCTTGTATTAAAGGGTGTTATGCTGTTAAAACAATAGCAGATTTTTAAAGAATATAAATAATTAAAATATTTTTGTTTGGTACCTAAACCTAAGAACTTGTGTTTTCAACTCACCAAGAAACTGAAAACTGTCAAAACCATCTATCTTGTGCTTGATTATGATGCTATTCATCATTGTTTACTATAATTTGGGGGGATGATTGTTCTTTTTTCTTTCCATGGGTTTTTAATGGGTACATATCATGTGTGTGCACGTGTATTTTTGTCTTTGCTTTTTTCATAGTTCATTTTTACACTTGTCTTGATAAATTATCAAAGGAACTCTTTAGAAAGATCCTCTTTGTTTCTTCTAAGCACAGCATTAACAAGGGGCTTTGTCATTAACTTCACTTTTATGCATTAAAAGAGAGAGGGGAAGACACTACATTCTGTGATTTCAAAATGATTTTTCCCTTTTCTCCATATTTTTTTCTTGCTCATCACTTAGATTTTTTTTTCAGTCCCATGTTGCTATTTTGTCAGTGATGACAATATGGAAATCCACACATATTGGTATTCCAATGGAGATTTGCCTAGCCAAACAGAAGCAAAAAATTATGTGAATACAAATGTATTAACTGCAAAGATAAATCACAACCTGCAGGCAACTTGAATAAACTGAGGAAACAGGAAAATATGTGGGATGGGGAGTGCATCTTGAAACCAGCTGGAGTCAGAGGGTGGAATGTCACACAAAGAAATCAGGAAACATTTATAAGCATAACTTTTTAGTATCACACAACCAGAAAATGCCAAGTGATTGAAAAGCAAGCAGACCCACAACCACACTGCATTGGAAAAGTTTTATCATTTTTGGAAATCATCTGTGCTCGTTGTTAGGCTTTTTTACAACTCTACCTTGGTTTGGGGGTCTTTTTCTTTTTTCTTCTTCTTCTTCTTTTATAAAGAGGAAAAAAAAAGTTTTAAAAATATGAACTTAGGAAAAGCCAATTTCATGTGCTGTTAATTTAATTCCCAACATAAAACCTTACTTCTTCTGATGGAAAATGAAATTACCCTTTCTACATCAGTTTTATCTGTCAATTAAATTCTTTTTTTTCCCCTTTCCTCCCCTCAAAGAAAAAAGAACATGCACATTATTGGTTATATTTTCTGTGCTTGCAACAAAATGAAAATGGGAAGAGGTGGCATTAACTACAGTAAGTACACAAAACCTGCTTGATTGTCATGTAAAGATTCTGGAATGACAACCCCAGAGACTCTGAATCTCCTTTGTGAGGTTGTAGACGTCTAGGCTAATTTTCATTTTCCATTTGTCCTGGTATTGCATGGCAAAGCAGTTTTAATAATGGGAGTCTTCACAGTGTTAACTATTAACCTTTCTATTTTGTGGTATCTTAAAGAAATTGCTTTTGGAGCCATCTTTCTCTGCCTGAATCTCTATGTGAATAAAGATAGGAAAATTAAATGCATCTTTTGGGCAGAAAGAGGGGATATTCACTGTGATCCATTCTGTATGATTAATTTCAGGATGCTATTTGTCCCTTCTTTATGTTGTCATTATTTGACAGTTATGAAACAATCACCTGCTTTGGTCTGGCTTAGTAATTACTTGTATTGCCTTAAAACTGACTGGAAAATAGCATTTGAAAAAAGAAAAAAAATCAGCATTTCAAAATTGAAAAGAAAAAAATAGAGGCTAATTTTTTTCTTTGTGTTTTAAATGAAAGAAAAAAACCCAAAACAGCAAACCACGTTTCATGACCAAAACAAACCAAAAATGATCCTTTCATTTTTTTTAAGAGCATCCCTAAAAGAAGAGAAAAGCAAATACCATTCATTAGGTAAATCCTAGAAAATTGCATAGCTCAACTATAATAGTTTGTCTTGGATATGAAGTTCTGAATGTTTTAATCCTTACCTGAAGGAAAGGTACCATTGGTAAATTGAAAATAAGACACTTTTACCTTGCAGATTTTTTGCAGGTATGCCGGGGACTGGCAAGTACCAGTATTTGAGTGCTGAGGGGCATCTTCTGGTGAGTGTTCTCTTGTGGCATTGCCACAAACCAACTTTAGATCCACTTCTGCCTACCCCTACCACAGGGGTGGCAGGAGCAGCCACCCTTCAGCTGTGTCAGATGGGAGTTCAGTGGCACTAAATTCCATGAGCAGATTTAACTCTGATCTAAAGTGGTGAGGTTCAGCTAAATTTCTTTTTCTACAACGTTTTTAGAGGAGAATAGCTTGGAGGCAGTGAGCCAGAGGGCTGAGCAAATTATGTATCTTAAAACCTCAGCAACCAGATTTGCCAGAGGACAACTGCTATCTTCTCAGAACAATTTTCAAGGAGGATATTCTCCTCCACTGCCCTTTGTCTTTGCTGTCCTTGAGAAGGACAAGTGAAAGTTAAACACTTTCTGTTTACACCTGTAAGAGTTTGGGGAAGCTTAATATGAAGTCCTTTGAATCTCTCAGGAATTCAATTAGGGGTATTTCCTGGGTGAGCTTCCTCCTACTTGGAGAGTTTTTGCATAGCTGAATGTATATGAGAGTCTAAGTAAATAATACTGGGTGGGTTTTTTTGTTTGGTTGGTTGGGTTTTTTTTTTGGGGGGGGGGGGTTGAGTTTTTGGGTTTTTTTTTGTGTTTTTGTTTTTTTTTTTTTTTTTTTTTGGTTCTTTTGGTTTGGTTTGGTTTGGTTTTTTTGGGTTTTTGTTTTTTTTCCCAACAACATCTACATAGTCAACTAGAACTGTTTCAGGTCTGTCACAGCGGAGGCATCTGAGGCATTAATCTTCTCACAATGACGTATGCAAAAACCAATACAATTTGGTTAAAGTCAAAACTAGTATTGTATCAGAGGACAGTTATTGAGTGAAAAATCAGGCCTACGGCCTAGAAAGTGCATGTATATATGTATATATGTGTATGTGTGTATATGTGTATATGTGTATATGTATATATGTGTATGTGTGTATATGTGTATATGTGTATATGTGTATATGTATATATGTATATATGTATATATGTATATATGTATATATGTATATATGTATATATGTATATATGTATATATGTATATATGTATATATGTATATATGTATATATGTATATATGTATATATGTATATATGTATATATGTATATATGTATATATGTATATATGTATATATGTATATATGTATATATGTATATATGTATATAGCATCACTTTTTTTTTCCCTTTTAGCTTGACTACGTACCCCTGGAAGGCATTCAAATCATGCACTTGCTGCTATTTGTTACTCCTGAAATTATTACAGTAAATCACATTGTTTGATATGAAAAATATGTTGAACACACACTTGTATTTTTCTCAGTGCTCTGCCCTCCATGCTACATTTTATAGTGTAATCAAAATGCAAAATACATTTTGAAAAATTAAATGAGAGACACATGTGTGAATCATGAGGTTTATTTGCATGTTTGGCCCTTCAATTCATTAGGGATTTTATTTTTTCCAGGAGAGAAACTGTCATATTTACATATTTGTAGACAGGCATGCAAATATTAGTCAGAAACTATCGTTTATTCAATGCATTACAAGCTCCTGGGCTGCAAAACAGTAATTTCAGTTTTTGAGTAATATGTGTTTTTGGAAATCTGGCATAATAACGCTGTATCATAGTATTTCCCACTAGGACCACTTATGATTTTGTGAGGTTTTCCATTATCAAGCCTTATATTCTGGGCCACGCACATTGTATGCCAGCCGTATAAATTTGTTATCTGACATGCATGGTCTCAGTCCCAGAGCAAATTTCTTTTGCAAATTTCACAAAGAAAAATCATGGCAGCTTATTCAGAAGTTCCAGCTGAACCAGAGGGGACACAGCACCAAGAGCAAGAAAACCAACTAGCACAAGTCCTTTATGACCACTTCTGTGTTTCTGTGATCTGATGTGTTGCCGAGGTTTGCTGCTGCAGATTGAAATATGCATGCCAAAGAACATACACAATGTAAATAAACTGTTTGTAGCACCTGTCAAGTGGAAAAGAAGCATCTGTCGCCTATCTGGGAAGTGGGATGTGGTGTTTTATATAGCTTTGCTTGGTACAAATTCATGAAGTGGTGTAACAGAATGGAGATTACTTCAATGTATACTGAAGCAAATAGTTTACATCAGCTGACTTCCCTTCTCCCGGTCCCCCATTTCATGTGGAGTTTATTATAACTGCTAAAAATTCCATGGGTAAATTCAGGCCTGGTTAGAGACAAGGTTACAACTAAGGTCAAGGATCCACCACAGCAAAAACAGCTCACCAGAGTGATATATGTGCCAAAGGTTTCTTTAGCCAGTGTCAAAGAAACAGTGTGATTAGGGTCACAAAAGGTGCTACCTTCGGCTTCTAACCTTGATGTCCCAGGACACAATCACATTTACATTTTTTTACCCCGGGCCATCAGCTGGGTGGGGCCTAAACACATTGTCCTGGCTTTTTCAGCAAGTAAAAAAAGTTAAAATGTTTATAACAAAAAAACTGGACTCAGGGATGATGAAGATAGATATCTTGATAGTAATTCATTGGGAGAACATACTGGTTGAACCATAGGGACTGAATTAACCAATACACTCTTTCAATTAATATTAACAGGTAAGAAAAGCTGACCTATGTGTAAATTTTTCTTTTCTTTGTTCTAAAATATTAAGGACAACAATATCTGCTGCAAGTCATCACAGGAGCTTTGGAATTGTTTTAATTTCATCTTCACCTGACCATTTGGGGAACTGGGACCCAGTTGTTCCCATTCATAAAATTTATGTAATGCACTAATATAAAAGCAACTCTGTAGACTTTGAGTTCTAGTTATGCAATCAGGAAGAATGCACAGAAACTCTTGACATGGTTAGAGGGGACAAATTTATAGCTAGTGGACACTGGATACATGTTTGAAAATAGGGATTTTTTTTCTCCTAGAAACATTATTATGAAAATGTTCATGGTTTTCATACACCATGACTTCTGTTCGATTTCTTATTGTGCAGGGGAGATATGTATGTTGAAATCTACTGTTCTGTAAATCCTCATATGTACCAGAGACTGTAAACTTTTTGAAGGGACTGTTGCAATCTGTCATATTCATGATGTATGGATCAGTTGCAGAGTACTCCAATGATCCATTATGCTCTATCAATGATAGAGCATATCTATCTGATGACTGTGGGTTGACTGTAGATATTTGAACTATGCCTTAAAATCCGCAGTGTGATTCTTTGAAGATTTGCTAAAGGCACTGAACTTCTTTGTATTTTGAGGTGATTCTGTACGGTGTCTAGGATTTAGGACTTGACAAAATTCTGCTACAGTAAGGTAATGATCATGCTTCTTTCTTCTGCAATAGTCCAAACACAAATTCCTTCCATTATGCTTGTGTGGAAAACAAAGTCAGCATACAGTAATTGCTCAAGAACTTTTCTGGAGACTTGGGAGGGTTTTACAGATCACACTGATTTCTGTGTTACAATGCCTAGACAGATGTGGAAGCCTCATTTAAGTGGTGTATGCCACTGTTAATAGATTATGTACTTTTTGTCAGGGACCAAGAGAGATCCCTAAAAAAAGAAAAAAAATAATTGATCCAATTATTTCTATTCTCCTTATTTTATATAATCACTGTAGTAGTACTCTATAAAATAATTATCTGAATTTCACTGATTATCTGAATTTATATGAATTCCAAAAACAAAAACAAAAATTTGAGAGAGGCAATATAATCCATTACACATCACTACAAGACAGCATTTTGGTTACAGCCCCAAATCGGCTCTTCACCTGAAGTGTATAGGCTTCACCTAAATACCATAGGCCTTATTTCCCCTTCTATTTCTGCTCTTTTTTTTTTTTTTTTTTTTTTTTTTTTTTTTTTTTTTTTTGTGATTTTGTATTGTTTATGAACAGTTCTTCACAGCTTGGTTTGTCTCTACCTATTGTGTAGACAGAGTCTCCCAGAAAACCCAGCTTGGATGAGTAATTTAAATCCTGTTTCAATAAAAATAAATCTAATACAGGATATTTTATATGCTTACAAGAAGATAATTGTCTTTTTGGACAAGTAAAAATATTGTCCATGATCCCAAATCCCAACTTTTTCAGGGTAGCTCACTAGCAGAATGTTGCCATCAAATATTCTTCCTCCCTTACTCTTCTGTATGGGATTTATTCTAGTCACATGTGTGGGTTGAGAAATATACAAAAAAACCTCAGTGCTTTCATTAAGATTAGAGAGCTGCAGTCCTTAAATCATTAATTTATGCAATTTTTAACTGTTTTTAACTAGCACAAAATAGCTCATTGGAATTATGCAAGTATAGATCATTTTAATTTGAATCATTGTGGAATCATAAAGGACTCCGTTCTTTAATTTTGTGCCTTCAAGACAGACACTTTGATTAAAAAATAATAAAGCATGAGAGCTGGAGGGTACTTGCAGGTTTTTCCAGCTATCATGAATGCCTGATCTTTGGTACTAATTCTTCTCATTAATATTAATAAAGGGCTGATAGGCCATCTCAAAGCATAGTACAAACCCCATGCAATTAATTGCTTGTAGTGTTTTTATGCTTATTTTGCACAATGAGAAGCGATGCCTCAGGAGTCTAAATATCAGTTAATCGATAAAATAAAATCCACTGGAAATGTGCCCTTCAACTCCCTTTTTTTTCATAGAATCACAGAATCATTTAGGATGGTAAAGACCTTTAAGATCATCAAGTCCAACTGTAAACTTGATGCTACTAAATCCACCACTAAGCCATATCCTCAAGAGCCACATTTATGTTTTTGGATATATCCAGAGATGGTGTTCATTGGACAGATCCCACCTGGCTGCAGGCACCTTATTGTTACTTGTAGAGAGAAAGAATATGTCCCTTAAGCCTCCTTTCCTCCATGCATATGTTGCGTGATATACAAAATGAATGGTCAAAGAAAACATAGTGAAATATTAGTGCAGGTTTTTCCTAACAGTTTGTTCCAAATTTTCCTTAACATATGAGTGATGTTCTCTGTGGTCATGCCTCCCATAATATAAAGTGATATTTACGTAAACAGAGGTATTCCGTTTCCTGAGCTCTATAGGCATTTGATGCCATTTTAGACTTCCAAAATTTTCCATGGTCTAGAAGGCACCCTGGAAGAGCTCTAAAATAACATGAGGAACTCATATTTAGGAAACTGGAATATAATCTACAGATATTTATATATAATTGAAATGAACTAAGTGTTTTAAATTCTTCTTTTTCAATAGAGTTATCATCAAAACACAGATGGAAACAAATTCTAGAGATATACAGGTCTGGTGTTACCACATTTTTAGATCATGATTTTTATAGTTGTCAAAGTGGTACATACCAATATGCGTATCCTTCGCCTTGGATAAAAAACAGTCTAGATTACAGTAGATTGTAAGTAGCAAATTAAATTTTCTAATTTATCAGATGGGCTTCTGTTATCTGAAGCAGTATACACTGAATACAGATACACCATTTTGAGGAATATTCCAGGAACTGAGACTTGAAGTTATTACCTCTAGTCGCACTAAAATTATCTTTGCTTTTTGTCCTTAGATTTTATTATAATATTTTGTCTTTCTTTATTGTTAGCAATTTTGTTTTTAAATCTTCTTTTACTGTAGTTTCTCTTATTTCTGTCTTAAATTGTAAATTTGCAAAAACGAGTTTCATATTATCAGTTGGATCAAAAACTTGTCTAGGAAATAAGTTGTCTTGGTTTAGATAGACAGGTATCTGCCAGGGAGGATTGGAGTCTCTTGACATGTAAACCCCTCCCCTCTTTCCAAATTATTATAAATTTGCAATTAAAAGGCTGTCAGGAAAAGATTTTGGGAATAGGTATAGCAGTTCTTTACTAGGGATATAAAAAATACAGATGTTGTAGTACAGAAGAATAAGCAAGCAAACAAACAAACAAGAAATCCTAGAAAACCTTGACAAAGTCAGAAATACAACTTGACACCCTGTTGGTCAGGGTGTTGGAAGCAGTCCAAAGTAAGCCTTCCTGGAGTGG
Organism: Chamaea fasciata; assembly: GCF_029207755.1. Classification (NCBI taxonomy): domain Eukaryota; kingdom Metazoa; phylum Chordata; class Aves; order Passeriformes; family Sylviidae; genus Chamaea; species Chamaea fasciata. The sequence goes on from NW_027094089.1 coordinate 15,353,488, forward strand.
CAGATGTGGTTCTGTTGGAGTAGAGTTGGTCCTGTTGAAGAAAAACGGTCCGGTAATGGTGAGATGGGTCTGGTTTTCCTCCAGGGATCTGATGGAAAACTGGATACCTAGGCACTGTGGCACTAGTGGCACTGTGGCTCCTTTTTATCTAGGTTAAGATAGTTTGGCTCCTCTTCCCTGTGTGGAGCATCTTACAATAGTACAATGTAATGTGTCATGTCAATGGTGAGCTCTTAATGGTCTATTAGCAGAAGATATTCCCATGGGAGTAGTGAAACAATGAAGAGAGATAAGTAGCACTCTACTATCTGATAAGTGACACTGACCCATTTGGGCAAAGATAAGCAACTCTGCTCACCCCAGATGGAATTAAAAAACACGTTCTTTACAAATCTCACGACATTACCTACCCCTTATGTTATTACTATCTGCATCATACTTAACACAATGAACCTTTATGCTCAATTTTCACTTAGGATTAGGTTTTCTTGTGGTACACAAAGGGTTTCTTCATTTTTTTGCCTTACTCACCAAGTGTAACTAGGTTTTTGAGCAAAAACAATCCCACAAATGGGTTCACCTCTGCCTGAGGTAGGGTTAATCTAAACAGTCTTTTCTAAAATAATTTTTAAGTGCACCAGAGGGACTTTATCTTCATCCACTGTGTACAAGTGTTCAGACTGGGCAGGACCAGCTCAATTGATGGATCTTTGAGTGTTAACTATCCATGTGGCCTTTGCTAAGTCCATTTCTTAATTTTTGAAGGTTTTTCCACCAAGTGCTTTCAGGGTAGTTGTAAGTAATCCATTGCACTGTTTAACTTTTCCGGCAGCCGGTGAATGATAAGGAATGTGATATATTCATTCAATGCCATGTTTTCTAGCCTAGGTGTTCATAAGGCTGTTTTTGAAATGGGTCTCATTGTCCGATTTGATTTTCTCTGGGGTGCCATGTCTCCACAGGACTTGTTTTTCCAGGCCCAGGATGGTGTTCCGGGCAGTAGCATGAGGCACAGGCTAGATCTCCAACCATCCAGTGATGGCTTCTACCATGGTTAGCACATAGCGCTTGCCCTGGTGAGTTTGGGGAAGGGTGATATAGTCAATTTACCAGGCTTTCTCATACTTATATTTGGACTACTGCTTACCATACTATAAGGGTTTCATCTGCTTGGTCTTCTTGATTGCAGCACACATTTCACAGTCATGGATGACCTGAGGAACACTATCCATGGTGAAATCCACCCCTCAGTCTTGTGCCTACATATAGGTGGCATTTCTGCTCTGATGACCTGAGGCATCATGGGCCTATAAAGCTAGGCACAACTCTTTCTTGTGTTGCTAATTTAAATCTATTTTTGACACCTCTATTTTTGCAGGCTGATGTACTTGCTCGTTGTTTTGGTGCTCTTCATTAGCCCAACTCTTGGGGACATGGGCATCTACATGGTGGACTTTCACAGGTAGCTTCTCTACACGGGTGGCAATGTTTTTCTATTTATCAGCAGCTTAGACTGGTTTTCTCTTACACTGCCAGTTGGCCTTTTTCTACCTTTCTAACCAGCCCTACAGAGCATTAGCTACTATCCACGAATCAGTGTAGAGGTAGAGCTTTGGCTACTTTTCTCTTTCAGCAATGTCAAGGGCTAATTGAACGGCTTTGAGTTCAGCAAGTTGTCTCGATTCACTTTCTCTTTCAGTAGCTTGTGCAACCTGTCGTGTGGGGCTCTATACGGCTGCTTTCCACTTGCAGTTGATCCCTACGATGCAACAGGAACTGTTAGTGAAAAGAGCGTAGTGTGGTTCTTCTGCTGGCAGTTGATTGTAAGGAGGAGCTTCTTCAGCTCTTGTCACTTGTTCTTGCTCCTCTTTATTTGTGAGACTAAAGCTTTCACCTTCTGGCCAGTTGGTAATTACTTCCAAAATCTCAGGGTGATTTGGGTTTTCAATGTGGGCGTGCTGTGTGATAAGAGCAATCCATTTGCTCCATGTGGCATCGGTGGCATGGTGGGTAGAGGGAACCTTTTTTTTAAACATCCATTTTAGCACTGGTAGTCAGGGTGCCAGGAGGAGTTGTGCTTCTGTGCCAATTACTTTTGAAGCAGTTTGAACTCTTTCATAGGCAGCCAAGATTTTTTTTCTCTGTGGGAATGTAGTTGGCTTCAGACTTTCTGTAATTTTGGCACCAGAATTCCAGTGGTTGGCCTTGGGTCTCCCCAGGCACCTTCTGTCAAAGGCTCCAGGACAAACCATAGTTCCTGGCTGTGGAGTAAAGCACATTCTTCACATGTGGTCTTGTCCTGACTGGGCCAAGGGCTACTGTGTGAGCAATCTCTTGCTTGATCTGAACAAAGGCTTGTTGTTGTTCAGGGCCCCAGTGGAAATTATTCTTCTTGTGGGTAACCAGGTAGAGAGGGCTCACGATCTGACTATACTCAGGAATGTGCATCCTCCAAAAACTTATGACGCTTAGGAAAGCTTGTGTTTCTTTCTTGCTGGTTGGTGGAGACATCGCTGTGATTTTGTTGATGACTTCGGTGGGAATCTGCCGCCATCCATCTTGCCACTTTACTCCCAGGAACTGAATCTCTCTGGCAGGTCCCTTGACTTTGCTCTTCTTGATGGTGAAACCGGCTTCCAGGAGAATCTGGATGATCTTTTTTCTTTTTTAAAACACTTCAGCTGCAGTTTTCTTCTGTTAGTGTCAGAAAAACACATAATCACGGGAGATGATTATGCCAGTGCTTTATTGAGAGCTCTCAGAGTCAGGAGTCTGAGACCCAAATCTTGGCTCCCCAAAAATCAGAACAGACAAGGTTTTATATTTTGTTGTTACATAAGTATATGTGTTAATTATTAAATCCCATTGTTCCATTGATTTTACCTGAGTATGAATTTGTGACAATCGATTCTCATGATTCTGGTATAGGATAATAATCATATTTGATAATCAATTGACAATCATGTAGTCTATGATTCGGTACAGTTTCGTCGGTCCTAAGTAGAGAATATCTAATCTTAAGGCCTACGTAGAATCATACTTATCCCCTGCCCTCCCCCTTTGCTTTGTTACCTAGGCAAAGCTACACTTGATTTAGCTGAAACAATTACATGAGCATAACATCCTGGCTGCAGTCACACAGGTGTTTGCCTCCCTCCCAGCCTGGCTACACTAGAAGTCATTTTAACCCTATACCATCATTCCCCCCTTTGAAAGTATTTCACTCCAACATGCAAATGCTTTAATCTAATACAGTCCATTTGTCTTCTGAGTCTAGACGGGATGTTCGTCTTCAAATCCTGGGTTGTCATGGACTGTGCTGCGGAGGTTATTTTGGATCATTGGTGTTGGATGTGTAGTTTTATCTCGCGTTAGTGCCTTCATAATCGTTCTATTCCAGGACATCCTTTTCTGTATTTCTCCTTTCAGGATTCTATAAACTAACCAAATGACTAGAAATACGATTAGTAAAATTATCAGATTCTCAAGGATAAACTTAACCCATGAGCTAACATTCCATCCTAACCCTTTGAAAATTTCATCTAGCCAGGTAGTAGCTAAATCTTTTTGTTCCTCTTGTGCTTTAGGCTCTATTTGTCTCAACTGACTGATATCATGTTCTATATCTGCAGTTACATTTGGGATGTGGATGCAGCAGTGGTCAATTTGTCCTTTTAAATACCCACATGCTCCATGTTCTTTCAGGAGTAACATATCTAAAGCCAATCGATTTTGCAAAGTCATTTTGGTGGTGGCTTGCAATTGCACATTGAGTTCTTAAAATCCTTCTCGTGTGATTCTTGCTAGTCTGTCTACCTGACCTGTGAGCCTATACAACATTTCTCTGTTTCGATAGTTTGCAACAGGACCAAACAAAGATTCTAAGGCCCACCTGAATTTTACTCCACTAGAGGGTTCCTGCCAGGTGTCATCTTGATTCTCGTTATTTGGGATATCTCGTTTTGCTCTTATCTCCAGGAGCTCATGGCTCCCATTAAATGGAAACCTCTTCCAAATTGGACATAAAGTGGGGAGGCCCATAGTGATTTCTCTTACCTCTCCATCTACAGACAAGTGTGTTGTCCATGTACCATCACTCGTGGCTCATACAAATTGTCCTGGGCTTCGGATTGTACCTTTGCTACACCCTACTAGAACTCTGGATTCTATCCTGCCCTGTTTGTGTCTAATTCCCCTGCAAGCACAACCAATTCATAGGGCTACTGTCAGTGGTGACCATTGTTTTATCTCCAAATCAGAAGTGCAATCATAAACCTTATCACACCCCCACCAATCTACTTTATTTGCTTCCCTTCTACTACTAGTATCTGTGTTTATTACTGCTGGATCTGTGTCATTCTCAGGGCCTTTCCATTCAATACACCAAGAAGTGCTTGCCATATACTGGAGCTTCTGGTGTGTACTCACTGACCACGCACTGTCCCAGGGCTCCAATCCTTTCCAGTCCTTTTCTTCACACTTCCACATCACCGTGGTCTCTGTGGCATTTTCTCTAACCTTTTGATAGCATTCCCATTTTGCTAGATCTTGATCTTTAATCCACCACTCTATGATTTGTCCTACCTTTCCATGACTTAAAATGCAGTCCTGTTTAGTCAGGTGTCTCATATAGGCCTTCTCGGTTATTTTCCAGAACTCTTCGACCACAATCCTTGATTATGGTATCTGTTTACATTTAATTGTTTTGTTCCCTTTTATATCGGGTAATTTTGATATTATGATTCCCCAATTTATTGGGTCTCCTGCTGCCTTTGGTATCGGCAGACAGGCTGGTGTTCTACTGGTATTTTGAATTTTGGCAAAGTCTTTGACTAATCCAATCATCACATTTTCAGCCTGAATTCCCTTAGGGACTTCTATTACCTGTGTCCCTGCTTGTACTTCTCTCTTCATTCTAGAATGAAGAGAAATTGATTGACCCTTTTGCATTCCATATCCCAAAGCAACAGTAATCCCTACTGGTGACATTAGCATCCATAAAATTAACATTAACCACAATATGAGCATGAGCATGGTTACTGATACCATTTGGAACAGTTACAGACGTTTTATCTTCAGCTTGGTCGGTCTTACAGCTTGTACAGCCCACGATTGTACTCCATGAAGGGCCTTCTTCACTCGTGTGTAGTGTATCTAGGGTTCCACTCCAGCCACTTTGACTGCTGTGAAGGTGGTTAGCAGTACCTGATGGGGACCAGTCCACCCCTCTTTCAATGGTTCCTCGTTCCAGGTTTTGATGTACACCTCGTCTCCTGGTTTGGTGTCGTGGACTGGATTCTCAAGAGTCAGTGGCCTATTTCCCAGAAGAACACTTCGAAGCTGTGCTAGAGTTTTTCTGAGAGACAGAACATAGTTATACACATCCTGTTTCCCTGTGATATATACATTTGGATTGGGGTCAGGAGATTCATATGGTTTCCCATACAATATCTCATAAGGACTAACTGACATTCCACTCCTGTGCTTTGCCTGAATTCTAAGCAATGCTATTGGTATAGCTTGTGGCCACCGCAATTTGGCTTCCTGGCATATCTTACTGAGCTGCCTCTTCAGTGTTTGGTTCATTCTCTCCACCTGTTCACTTGACTGGGGCCTCCACAGTGTATGGAGGTCCCAAGATATTCCCAATGATGTACTCACCTCCCGTACCACTGTGTCTACAAAATGTGGGCCTCTATCTGATGATATCCCTATGGGCACCCCAAATCTGGGAATAATCTCTTGTAATAACCACTTAACTGTTTCCTTTGCTTGATTGGTGTGACACGGAAGGGCTTCTGGCCATCCAGAAAATGTGTCAACCCCTACTATCAGATACTTATATCCCCGAGTCCTTGGTAGTTCCACAAAATCTACCTGCCAATAATCTGCTGGTTCTATCCCTACTCGAATTTTTCCTAGCTGTGCCTTTGGCCTGGCCACTGGATTGTTTTTCAAGCAAATTTCACATTTTGACAGTACTGATTTAGCCATTGTTCACATCTGTCCTGAGATTAGGTGACGTGTCAACAATTTTACCAGTGCCTCTGCACCCCAGTGATACTCATTGTTTCATTTGTAAAATTTCTCTCATTACCAAAGGGGGTAGCACTATTTGACCTTGTGTGGTTACATGCCACCCTTCTGCATTCTTCTGTGCCTTCAGCAGATGTGCCAGCCTGTCATCTTCTACTGTATATTTTGGCTTAGGAGGCAAATTAAGTTAAGAGACATTAAATTTTGATGGTATCAATGCCATTGTTGTCTGCACTTCTCGTGTCACCTGGAGGGCTGTCCAATCTGCCTTCCGATTCCCCTCACAAACTTAGGAGTTGCCTGACTGATGTGCTTTACAGTGCATGATTGCCACCTGTTCAGGCTTCTGTACTGCTTTTATCAGTCGTAGGACTGCATCTTGATGTTTAATGTGTGTCCCTTGGGAGGACAGCAGTCCTCTTTCCTTCCATAGTGCTCCATATATGTGCAGTACCCTGAAGGCATATTTTGAGTCAGTCCATATATTGACTATCTTCCCTTCACTTAGTTCTAGTGCCCTGGTTAATGCAACCAGTTCTGCCCTCTGGGCAGATGTGTTTGGTGGTAATGCTTTTGCCTCCACTACTGTATCAATTGTGGTTACCGCATATCCAGCATATCTGATTCCCTTTTCCATGAAGCTGCTTCCATCTGTGAAGAGCTCCCATCCTGATTGCTCCAGAGGGATGTCTTTCAGATCTGCTCTTGCTGAATAGGTGTACTCAATTACTTCTACACAATCATGTTCCAGTGGGCCTTCCTCAGCTGTAGTACCTAGGAACAAAGCTGGATTCAAAAGGTTAGTTGTTTTTAGTGTAACATCATCCTGCTTAGTCAGGGTTACCTGGAATTTCATCATCCAACTTGGGGAAAGTCAGTGGCCCCCCTTTTGCTCCAGGACCGTGGTTACCATGTGCAGCACATAGACATCAATATGTCTTCCCATCGTGAGTTTCCTGGCTTCTTGTATCAATAGCACAGTAGCTGCCACCGCCTGCAGACATGAAGGCCACCTGGCACTTACGTTGTTGAGTTGTTTGGAAAAGTAACCTACCAGCCTTTTCCAGCTGCCCAATCGTTGGGTCAGGACTCCCAATGCCAGTCGTCATCTTTCATGTACATACAGCTGAAAGTCTTTAGACAGATTAGGTAACCCTAACGCAGGAACAGTCATTAGTGCTTCCTTTAATTTCTGGAAGGCCTTCTTCTGTGGTTTGCCCCAGCTGAATGGCTGCGTCTTTTGAGCCTCGTACAAGGGTTTAGCAATCAGTCCATAGTCCATGATCCACAGGCGACACCACCCAGTCATTCCAAGGAAAATTCACAGCTCCTGTAGATTCTGAGGTTCTGGAATAACACAAATGGCTTGGATACAATTAGTACCTAGTTTTCTCTGCCCTCGTGAGATTTCACATCCCAGATAAAACACAGTCTGTTGGGCAATTTGTGCTTTTTCTCTGGATACCTTATATCCTCCCATTCAAAATGAATTTGTTACCTTTATGCAGGTTGCTTCTTCCTCAGTTGCAATCAGGATATCATCTACATACCGGAGTAGTAGGTTTTGGTCTCTTCGTACCTGTCCTTCTTTAGTCCAGATTTCCAGTTCCTTTGCCAGCTAACTCCCAAAAAGGGTCAGTGAGTTTTTGAAACCCATCGGTAAGCTGAGTCTTTCTTCCAGTTTCGGGATGTTCCCACTCAAGGGCAAATAGTTTCCTAGTATCTTGGTCAAGGGAGTATGCAGAAAAAGGCATCTTTTAAGTCAATTACTGTAAACCATTTATATATCTCTTTCACAGATGCTAGCAATGTATAAAGATTGGCAGCTACTGGATGAATGTCCTTGGTTATCTCATTTATGGCCCTTAATTCCTGTACAAGTCTATACTCACCATTAGGTGTTTTTTTTTTACTGGGAATATTGGAGTATTGTATTCTGATTCACATTCTTCTAGAATTTGATACCATAAGAATTTATCAATGGTCTTTGCTATTCCCTGCCTTGCTTCTGTTTTTATAGGATATTATTTGATCCATACGGTATTTGCACCCTCTTTCAATTCTACATGCACAGGCAGTGCTAATTTAGATTTTCCAGGTACATCCATTTCCCATACCAAGGGAATTACTGCATCTTCTACTTTCTTAGGAATATTAGGAGTTGGGTTTTCTTTTATCATTAAAATCTTTCCTGTTTTCGACTCAGGTATTCTCATTACAAGTTCACCATTCTCAAAAGTAATTGCTGCCAATAAATCATGCCCTAAGAGTGGGGTTGGGCACTTGGGCAGATATAAGAATTCATGTGTTAAAACTTTATTCCCAAGGCTCAAATCTAGGGGTTGCAGAAATGGCCGTATTTCTTCCCTCCCTGTGGCTCCAACAATTACAGTTGACCTATTCCAAATTTGTCCTTCCACATAATTCAGTACAGAATGTGTAGCCCCAGTGTCCACAAGGAATCTGACCTCTTTCCCTTCCAAGAGTAAGGTTACCATAGGTTCCTTTGGTTCTGGCTTCTGCTCACATAAAATCATGATTCCGACTGTATTGTCTGCCTGAGGATAACTAGTCTGGCTAAACCAGTTTGGGCACTCTCTCTTCCAATGTCCTGTCATTCGGCAGTACGCGCATTGATAGATGGATATATTTCCACAGCCTCTGCCAAAACCACCTATATTACCGCCCCAACCGGTTTTACCTCGTCCCCGCCCTTGTCCTTGTAAAACTGCCAAAAGACTCTGGCCTTGTTTCCGAGCAACCTCTTTCTCCCGGTTACTGAAAACCTTCCAAGCTACCTGTAGCATTCTGTCTAGGTTTAACCCCTTGCTGTCCAGTTTTTGATGTTTCTTCCTAATGTCCTCCTGTGACTGGCCCAGTAAAATAAAGGTGAGCTGAACCTTTGCTTGCTCACTGTCTATTCACAAGTCAGTATATTTCCTAGCCGCTTCCTTAAGTCTTTCTAGAAAAGCAGTAGGAGATTCCTTTTTCTCCTGTCGGATTTCATACAACATAGACCAATTCAAAGTTTTAGGTATTGCCTTTTGAACACCTATTCAAATCCACTCCTGGTATTTCTTTAGCCTCATCATATCTATTCCAGCTGGGTCGTTAGGGTCCCACCTGGGGTCCTCAGTGGGAAAATGATAATCCAAAGTTCCTGCCACCAAACCATTTTGTATGTCCTCCCTAGCCCTCTCCTTTGCTGCCTGAATAGCCATATCCTTTTCCGTTTCACCCATCAATATATCTAATATTACCTGAATATCTTCCCAATCAGCCTGGCTACACTAGAAATCATTTCAACCCTATACAATCACTTCCACACAATGATGGCATCTATGTACTGTAGATGTTCCAGAGCTTCACTCTTCTCTAGTGCAGCTTGTATCAGCCTATGGCAGATGGTGGGGCCGTGTTTCCACCCCTGGGGCAGCCGGTTTCAAGTGCACTGCACGCCCTTCCATGTGAAAGCAAATTGAGGCCTGTATTCTGCAGCCAGAGGAATGGAGAAAAATGTACTGGCAATGTCAATAGTGGCATATCACTTCGCTGCCTTGGACTCCAGCTTGTACTGGAGCTCCAGCACGTTCAGCACAGCAGCGCTCAGCAGTGGAGTCACTTCATTCAATGCACGATAGTCCACAGTCAATCTCCATTCTCTGTCAGACTTGTGCACAGGCCAGATGGGGCTGTTGAAGGGTGGGTGAGTTTTGCTGATCACCCCTTGACTCTCCAGCTCACAGATCATCTTGTGGATGGGAATCACAGCGTCCCAATTTGTCTGATACTGCTGGCAGTGCACTGTCGAGGTGACAACAGGTACTTGTTGTTCTTCTACCTTCAGGAGTCCCACTGCAGATGGGTTCTCTGATAGTCCTGGCAAGGTGTTCAGTTGCTTAATGTCCTCTGCCTCCACAGCAGCTATCCCAAATGCCCATCTGAGTCCCTTAGGGTCTTTGTAATAGCCATTCCTGAGGAAGTCTATGCCCAGAATACAAGGAACCTCTGGGTCAGTCAAAATCAAATGTTTCTGCCGCTCCTTCCCAGTCAGGCTCACCGCTGCTACAACCAGAGTCAATTCCTGTGATCCCCCCGTCACCCCGGCAGTGGAAATCGGTTCTGCCCCCACATGTCCTGATGACATTAGAGTACACTGTGACCCAGTATCTACCAAAGCTTCATATTTCTGTGGCTCTGATGTGCCAGGCCATCGAATCCACACAGTCCAAAAGACCTGGTTTTCCCATGCCTCTTCCTGGCTAGAGGCAGGGCCCCTCTAGCACTGGTTACTATTCCTTTCTTGGACATAAATGGTAGAGGTTCCTTCAAGGGGATCTGACATATCGTCCTCACTTCTCTAATACCTGGTGGTTCGGTCATGGGAGGCTGAGGCTACTTTCATTTTAGTGGAAACCCCGCGGTGAGTGTTTCTCTTTTTGAGCTCACGCACCCATGCTGCCAGGACCGAAGTGGGCTTCCCATCCCACCTTCCCATGTCTTCCCCACGGTTGCGCAGGAAGGACCACAGTTCAGTTCATGGGGGGTACCCTCTCTCTCTAGCTGGGGGATGTTGAGCTTTGGGGCCTGTGACTCGCACCAGTGCCACATGGGAATGGTTCCCCCTCATCTCCTCTCTCACCTCCTTTTTCTTCTCTTTGAGCTCCTTCACCATGGCAGAGACATGAGCCTGCATTGGGCCACTGATCATACTTTCATAACTCCTGAGCTTCTTGGCTACAGAACCCACTGTCTCTCGGTTGGCATCAGGATTGTTTGTGGCAATGAATATGGCAAAGTCACGTGGTCCATGAGTTGCCAGCGTCCACAACATGTGCCCTGTGCATCTAACCTTGTCAGGGTCATTATCATGCTGTCCGCTCCTCCCAAAGAGTACCTCTAATACTGCCACTTCTCTAAGCCTTTGGATCCCCTCTTCAAGGGTCTTCCAGTCCATGTTATGATGGTGCTGCAGCACTTTGTCTCTGTGGACAAACCTCTCCCCTATACTCATTAAAAGCCACCTCCAGAGGGAAAGGGGGCCTGGCTCTCTTACAAATACCTGATTTATGTCTGAGTCCTGGGTCAAGGGTTCCAAATTCTTTGCCTCACTACCATCCAGTTGTACACCTGTACTCATAAGGGCCCAGACCTGAAGCAGCCAGGCTGTATAAGCCTCACCTCCCCGTCATGCAATATCTTTGTGTAGGTTACGGAGACATTCATATGACAGGGACTGGGTGATGATCTCAACCTCTGTTTCCCCTGCGGGTTTTGAGGGCCTTCTTTTCTTATTCTTATTACCTGGGGGCTCTGATTTCATCTTAGACTTCCTTGTTTCCACAGGGGTGACTGCTGCTGGGTGTGGCTGCCCCTGTGATTCAGCTGGAACCTGGACGGTTGTAACGTCTGTGGGTTCTATTGCTGCACCAGCAGACTCTCCCTTTATTGGGCAGGGGGAGGGTTTTCCACCAGCTGGGGAAGTGTATTCCTTCAGCATCTGGCCCATCTCACGTACCTCCTTCACCAGAATCCCCACCCAATCCGGGTGGTTCATTTCTGAGGTGGGCTGTGGGGCAGGGTCAGGCAGTGGGACAGCATCCCTATTCTGTGGGGCAGTGTCAGGCCCTATGGCAGTATCCCTAGTCTCTGGGGTAGGTGTCTGTGCGGTGATCCAAGTCAGCCTCACCTTATCTCTGAAAACTATTGAATAGGCTATGACTCTTAGCAACACTTGTATTAGCAACACTTGGGTAATATCTAGAGAGAACTTAAACCCTTCAAAAGCTGGTGGGGTAGGCACAAAGAACTGGTTGAAGGGCTGGGAGAAAACTTCCCCTGCTGTCATTTCCTCACAGAAAGTACCATTCTTAAAGTGACCCCAAAAACATACACTTAGTGTGTGATAGCCATGTATCCATGTCCCTGCCTTCCAGAGGAAGTTTTAAAAATCCATGAATGCCTCACCTTATCCACCCATAAAGCAAACTGGATCACAGCCACCGTAGCCTTAGTTATAGGGCCCATGTTTAGATAAGGGCCTGCAAATGGGAGGAGTACAGTCACAACCACGTGCCATCCAAACCGGGGTAAGTTAGACCACATGATGCTGCCTAATGAGGTTTTTATATCCAACAGACACAAAAAAAAGTACTAGGTTAGTTAAGAACCACTATTTCTCTTCCCTTTTCTTTTCTCAGTGCCCTCAAGCCCCACACTTGGGCACCAAAATCTGTCTTGGTTTGGGAAGACAGGTATCTGCCAGGTAAAAGCTGGAGTTTCCTTTGGAATGGAGAGTGTAAACCACCTCCCCTTTTTTTTTTTTTTTCCAATTATAAATTTACAATCAGAGGCTCTTAGGCAAAGATTTGGGAAATAGGAATAGCAGTTCTTTACTAGTATGTATTACAAAGCAAACAAAAAACCCCCACCAAACAGCTACAGCATTAATAACAGAAGAAAACAGTACCAAGAACTTTGAGGGCTTTGTTTCACAAAACCCAGGGCAGTTTGGTTTCGGTGTCCCTGCAGGATCCTCAGAGCACCAAGCTGAAACAGTGGAAAAGTCCCGGGCTGGTAGCTGGGATGGCAGGGTGTCCCGGCAGACAGGGGCAGGATGTCCTGGCAGCGCAGGGGGTGCAGGGTCACACTGTAGCAAGAGGAGCAGCGCCAAAGAAGCCAAAGGCGAGGCAGAGCCGGCCCAGCTCCCGCGGGTGGCAGAGAAAACTCAGGATTCAGGCTGAACCGGTGACAGATTTCCCAGGACTGGATCCCTTTGGCCACAGTGAAACTCTTCCAGCCAGCAACAGCCCAGCCGTTCTCTCTCCTCAAATGCTGAAAAAAGAACAGCCTGCAGCTGCCTCAAGCTCTGTCTTTTACCTGCATTATCTCCCCCTTCCAACTTTGTCCACCTCTTTGTTTCAGCTAACTACTCTCAAGTATCCAACACTTGGTCTCCTTGGTAACTTATGGGGAAAAAATTCTTTAGAGAAAGAAGGAACAAACCTAACCCCCAACAGTGTTGAAGGTTGAGTGGATTTCGCTGACCACCTGATTCAACTGTACTTGAATCATCCAGACTGAGTAATATTCTAGGCCTCTGGGCTGTGGAACTGAGGCCTGTCTAGGTTGTGTTGCAGATAGAAACTAGTGCCAAGTGTGTGCCAAAGTAGAAAATTCATTTAAGGTGTTTCAAGGGTCAAAGGGTTTCATAGTAGTTAACAAATATAGTAATTGGTGTGGACATAGTAGCTACCTTAAACAGTTTGTTAAACAATAGGTGTTTGCATCCTTTCCTGTGCCATGTACCAATGAGAATGTATCTGGAAGTGTAAACAATATAGAGTGTATAAAACCTGCCATCTTACATAGAATAAAGGAGAAACGTAGAAGTAATCATATTGATTGGACCTACGTTTGCTCTGCTGACTCCTTTTATTATTTCGAGATTCCCCTGCGACTTCGACCACCCCTTGGCTTTCCAGCTCACAGATCATCTTGTGAATGGGGATCACAGCGTCCCGATTTGTCTGATACTGCCAGCGGTGGACGTCTATGTGGCAACAGGTACTCGTTGTTCTTCTGCTTCCAGGAGTCTCACTGCAGATGGGTTCTCTGATAGTCCCGGCAAGGTGTTCAACTGCTTAATGTTCTTTGTTTCCACAGCAGCTATCTCAAAAGCCCATCTGAGTCTTTTAGGGTCTTTATAATAGCCATTCCTAAGGAAGTCTATGCCCAGTATACACGGAGCCTCTGGACTGGTCACAATCGGATGTTTCTGCCCCTCCTTTCCGGTCAGGCTCACTTTGGCTTCAACCAGAGTCGATTCCTGTGATCTCTCCGTCACCCCGGCAATGGAAATTGGTTTTGCCCTCACATGTCCCGATGGCATTAGAGTACACTGCGACTCAGTATCTAATAAAGCTTCATATTTCTGTTGCTCTGATGTGCCAGGCCATCGAATCCACACAGTCCAAAAAACCTGATTTTCTCATGCTTCTTCCTGGCTAGAGGCAGGACCCCTCTAGCACTGGTTATTATTCCTTTCTTGGACATACATGGTAGAGGTTCCTTCAAGGGAATCCGACACAGCATTCTCACTTCCGTAATACCTGGTGGTTCGGTCATGGGAGGCTGAGGCTACTATCATTTTAGTGGAACTCCTTCTGTTAGTATTTCTCCCTTTGAGTTCACGTACTTGTGCTGCCAGAACAGAAGTGGGTTTTCTATGCCACACTCCATGGTCACACAGATAAAACCACAGGTCAGCTCAAGGGGTGTACCCTCTCTCTCTCCCTGGGGGATGTTGGGCTTTGATTCTGGGGCCTGTGACTCGCACCGGTGCTACATGGGAACTGTTCTTTTTCATCTCTTCTCTCATTTTCTTCATCTCCTCTTTGAGTTCTTTCACCACCGCAGAGACATGAGCCTGCATTGGGCCACTGATCATACTTTTATAGTTTCTGAGCTTGTTGGAAACAGAACCCACTGTCTCTAGGTTATCCTCGGCATTAATTGTTGCAATGAATGTAGTGTATTGAGATGGTCCATGAGTTGCCGGATTTCACAACTTGTGCCCTGTGCATCTAACCTTGTCGGGGTCATTATCATGCTGTCCGGTCTTCTTAAAATGTACTTCCAATATGGCCACTTTTCTCAACTGTTGGATTCTTTCTTCAAGGGTCTTCTAGCTCATTCTATTGTTGTGCTCTTGCATTCTGTCTCTGTGGTCAAATCTCTCTCTCACACTCATTAGAAGTCATTCCCAAAGGGAAAGGGGCTTTTGCTTCTTTACAAATACTTGATTTATACCTGAGTCCTGGGTCAAGGGTTTCAAATTCTTTGCTTCAGCACTATCTAGTTGTACATTTGTACCCATAAGGTCTCAGACTCGAAGTAGCTAGGCTATATAAGCCTCACATCCTTGTGGTAAAATATCTTTTTGCAGATTACGTAGACTTTCATACGACAGGGACTCAGTGATAATCTCAATCTGTGGCTCTTCTGTGGATTGTGAGGGCCCTCCTTTCTTATCCTTAATACCAGGATCTGCCAATTTCACTTTAGACTTCCTTGTTTCCACAGGGGCGACTGCTGCTGACTGTGGCTGCCCCTGTGGTTCAGCTGGAACCTGGACAGTTGTAACATCTGTGGGTTCCACAGCTGCACCATCAGACTCTGCCTTCTCAGGACAGGGGGAGGGTTTTTCATGAGCTGGGGAAATGTACTCCCTCAGCATCTGGTCCATCTCATGCATCTCTTTTACCAGAACCTCAACCCAATTCGGGTGGATCTTTTTTGAAGGCAGGCTGTGGGGCAGAATCAGGCTCTGGGGTATCATCCCTATTCTGTGGGGTAGGTATCAGGGTGGTTATCTAGGTCAATCTTCTCTTATCTTTTAATGCTAAATAGAATACGCCTATTAGCAGCACCAGCCATTGTATGATATCATTAGCATTCAGAGGGGATTTAAACCTTTCAAAAACTGGTGGGGTAGACCCAAAGAGATGGGTAAAGGGTTGGGAAAAATTTCCTCTGGTGTCATTTTTTCACAGTAGGTACCATTGTTAAAGTAACTCCAAAACCACACAGTTAGTGCATGATAGCCCTGAATCCATGTGCCTGCCTTCCAGAGGAAATTAAAAATCTATGAGTCCTTCACCTTATTAAGCCATAAAATAAACTGGATGACAGTCACAGTAGCTTTAGTTATGGGGCCCATATTTAGATAAGGGCTTGCAAATGGCAGAAAAACAGCCACAACTACGTGCCCCCCAAAACAGGGAAAACTGGACCACATGATGCTGTCCAACAAGGCTTTTATACACAAGAACTTAGGTCACTAAAGAACTGCTATTCTTTTTTCCTCTCAATGTTCTCTAGCCCCACGTTGGGCACCAAAATCTGTCTTGGTTTAGATAGACAAGTATCTGCCAGGGAGGATTGGGGTCTCTTGACATGTAAGCCCCTCCCCTCTTTCCAAATTATTGTAAATTTGCAATTAAAAGGCTGTCAGGAAAAGATTTTGCGAATAGGTATAGCAGTTCTTTACTGGGGATATAAAAATACAGATGTTGTAGAAGAATAAGCAAGCAAACAAACAAACAAGAAATCCTAGAAAACCTTGACAAAGTCAGAAATACTACTTGATACCCTGTTGGTCAGGGTGTTGGAAGCAGTCCAAAGTAAGCCTTCCTGGAGTGGCAGATGTGGTTCTGTTGGAGTAGAGTTGGTCCCGTTGAAGAAAAAGGGTTCAGTAATGGTGAGATGGGTCTGGTCTTCCTCCAGGGATCCGGTGGAAAACTGGATACCTAGTGGCACTGTGGCTCCTTTTTATCTAGGTTAAGGTAGTTTGCCTCCTCCTCCCTGTGTGGCGCATCTTACAATAGTACAATGTAATGTGTCATGTCATTGGTGAGCTCTTAATGGTCTATTAGCAGAAGATATTCCCATGGGAGTAGTGAAACAGTGAAGAGAGATAAGTAGCACTCCACCATCTGATAAGTGACACTGACCCTTTTGGGCAAAGATAAGCAATTCTGCTCCACCCAGATGGAATAGAATAACACGTTCTTTACAAAACTCACGACATAAGTTTCTAACCAACTTTTGTGTCTTATACCACATTCTCAGGGACACATTTTTTAGCACACTGAGGGATTTCTCTACTTGATGTATCTAACATGGTTCTTCGAAGAATCTTGTAATACTCTTCAAACATTGCACCCCATCAACACCATTAAATTTTAAGTTCCGGGAGATTACAGCTCAAAAGAAGTTTTGCTAAGCATTGCTTTTTTTATAAATCTTCCCAACTTTCAGCAGGATTAAAGGCATGTGTTTTTGGTTTTTTTTTTTTGTTTGTTTGTTTTTTTGTTTTTTTTTTTTAAAAAAAGGAGACAATACAGAGAGGTTTGCATGTAGCCCTTTGCTTCTCCTTTCAGTGCTGTCCCATCCTGAACTGATCTACAAAGATGACTTGCTGATTCTACAGGGAACAAAAAGGGATATGGTTTGGATTTTGTTTGCTTGTTTTTACATATGAATATAGTATGACACTAAATTGTTTGTATTGGTATAATGGTTTAACCCCAGGTGGCAACAAAGTTCTGCATTCTTTGCTACCCTTGAGCCCCCTGGAAAGGAGGAGAATTGGAAAAAAAGTAAACCTCCTGGACTGAGATAAGAACTATTTCATAACTGTAAAATATACATGACAAAAACAAAATCATAATAAATTATTTAATACTACTAGTTCTCACGAAAATTTGAGAAAGGATTAGAACCCAAGAGAAAGAAGTGATGCAGAACAAAATTTCTGCACCGGCTGACTGATGTCCAGCCCACCTGCCAGTGGTGATCTGTCCCATTTGGACAGGTCCCTCCACTTTATATACAGGGCTTGATTTCTTATGGTGTGGAATATCATTTTGGCCAGTTTGGGTCATCTGTCCTGGTCATGTTCCCACACCCCCTCATGACTTCTTATGCCTCCACTCACAGGCAGAACATAGGACCCTGAAAAGTCCTTCATTTAGAATAGGCACTGCTGATCAACCACATCAGTGTCTTATTAATATTATTCTCATAAAAAATCAGAAGCACAGAACCATTACAGACACCAGAAGGAAAATTAACTCTATCTCAGTTGAAACCAAGGAAACTAGGGATGGCCAGATATGGGGATGTGGCCTTGTAAAGCTAAATGACTAAGAATATCCCCACTTTTTCATCATTTGTATTCAAATAGATATTTATGAGCTATTGTTCCTACTGGTATAGATGGTGTTTCAAATGGAATTCACTTTAACAAAGAATCCCTACAATAAATCTTTATTTCTGTTTTGTTGTTAGTTTTATGTTGCATCATGGTACAGAAAATGGATTTTGAAGGGGCTGGGCTGTGGTTATTTCAGATTGTAACAATTTGGGGCCTGCAGAAAAGGACTGTACTGCTTCACATGGCTCATAATAACTGGTTAAATCCTACCGCTATTCCCCTGGGCTTTTTACAGCTGGGTGAAGTATTTTTAGCAAGAGAAAAATACATTTTTATGCACATCTCTACCTGTATTGTTTTATCAACACGTATGAATTTATAAGGTCAAGTCTCATCCTTCAAGTAGTCTTCGTATACACATGCACACATGAAAGAAAATGGTTTTAGGAAATGTCAGAATGCTTTATATCAGCATTTTCGGAATGAACTGGAATGTTTCATTTCAAAATGTCATTTTCATTTTGAAATTGATCTTTTTAAAGGGTAAGAAAAGAAGAAAAAGTCTTAAATAACTTGAAAATGAAACAACATTTTCCAATTTGAACGAAACTTCCTGGCTTACAAACCCAAACTCATTGATTTATTTCTTTTTTCTTTACCACTGAACTCCAAAGTCAGATGTTGTCACAACATGAGTGTTTTACTCATATTTGAAAGCAGCGGTCAGTTAAAAGTGCAGTTTTTGTTTTCTCTGTGCCTGCAGATGTACTACACTATTGTTGGGTGTATCTTTCACCACTGGAGGTTGCAGGCATGGCTTCATGGCTGTGTAACTCCTGGCCCTGCTCTGTTGAGAGTGAGGGTAGGTACCTTAAATTGTTGTAAAATTAAATTTCATCCAAGAAAAATCTTCATAAGTAGGAAAAACTGAAGTTTTACCCTTTTTAAAGAGAAGACACATCAAGCCAGAAAACTCCAGGGATTTCAATATGTGGAGCTGTATGTATAAAGTTCCTCCTGATTTTAATTTTTTCTTGCGTTCTAGAATGCCTGGTATCCACTTGATCCATGAGGGCAATAAACAGCCCCCTCCCAGACATCCCTTCCATTTAGCAGGTTGGCAACAGCCAAGAGCAAACTACACATTACCATTGCCTTCTGGTTCACCATGCATTCTGATGAGGTCATGAATATATTTTTTTTTCTCTTTTTTCCAACTCTTATTATGTAAAGATTTTTTTTTTTTTTTCCCTTAGTCCAAAATTACAAAAAGTATAAGAAGAGACATTGCAGGTAGTAAAAGGCAGGAGAGTCTAGCATTGATTCTAATTAAAAATAAAGAAAACATTAACTTGAAATTATCTGAACGCTTTTTCCCTTGTGAATTCACTTATTCTATAAAAACTTTGGGCTGAAATATAACATCTAGAACAAGTTCTTTTTCATACCATTGTCACTTGATGCAAGTGTTATTAACAGCCTGAACAAGCCAGGCAAACAATTACCTCTCTCTCTCACGCTCACTCACAAACTCTTTTCTCCAATGTCATTAACCTACGCAGCTATTATGAAGGACTTGTCACTTCTAAACTCTGACTTAAATGTGTCATTCATCATGCCCTAAGAATACGTCAACAAAGAATTAGAAGCTAAAAATACTACTAACAGCAATTAGGGCAGTTTCACGCAAAGTGGTTCTTGCAACGTATCTCCTACTTTTGATAAAATAAAAGTCCAGTTGTTCAGGTCTAGGACATATGTTTCAGCACACTCACCTTTAGTTTCCCATGACATTTCAGTTAAAACAAATAATGAAAAAACAAAACAAAACAAAACAAAAAAACCTAAATAAGAAGATAGCACAGATTAGTCCTAACTACCTGGATACACTTGTGATACAGGGAATGTTTTTTCTTTAAATACACTGTATTTCTTTTTTCATGCACTCAGATTAAAAATAAGAAGCAAAGGAAAGCTGGAGCGGTATGAGAAATCATTCTCATAGATGATAAAACTAATCTAAACAGTTTGGATGGGGCATGTAACAATCTGGCCTAGTGGAAAGATGTATGGCAAAGGGGTTGGAATTTGGTGCTTTTTAAAGTCCATTCCAGACCAAACCATTCTGTGATGCAATGGTTTTGGTTGGACTTGATGATCTTAAAGGTCTTTTCCAACCTAAATAAATCTATGATTCTATTATTCTATAATTTTATTTTTCATCCAAGCTCTTTCTTCTCCTGGCTCCCTCATTTGCTGTGTACATCATGCAGATTAGTTTGATCCCTCTCTGGGCTGATGAAGTTAACTTATTTTGGAGCAAAATGTATTCAGTTTATTGCCAAGTTTCAAACAAAGGTGAGTGGTAAACAAATAGAGGGAGGAGATCATTTCACTTTCAGCAGTAACAAGAAATTTAAACTTCAACTTCATTAATATTTTCTCTATTTGAATTCAGTAGGATAATATGGCCTCCAAAATAGTTAAATTATTTACTGTAGCTAAAGTTAATGTCTGTAATGTAATAAAGTTCCATTTTTTTTTTCCTGTGGTACAGGAAGTCCATTATACAAGCAAATAACCCCAGTCAAACTAGATCTCTAGAAACTCTGAAGTCAACTCCCAAGGAGCCTCCGGAGGCAGCTAATAGCTGACTAGAGGTGTAGCTGATTTCCAACTAGGGAGAAGATGCATAAGATAACAACAACAACAACAATAATAATAAAAATAATGATAAAGCAACACAAAAAACCTCTGATGAATCCCCCAAAGATAACATTTCCAAAACCCTTAATGAAATCCTTGGACAAAAATTAGTGTTTCTGTCATTTTTCACAAAAAATCTCATTTTACAACAAAGAGTTATCGTAGGAGGAGACTCCAGAAAGCCCAGATGTGTTTCACCCTCTCATGAGAGTAACAGGACTCCACTGTGACAATACTTCAATGAACAAACCCTTTCCTCAAAGGACTTGCAATTCAAATAAGCAGGGATGCAGGAATAATCTGACAAATTTTGAGTGGGATTCTTGAAACGAAGAATGATTGTACAGTTCACTAGCTGTAACACAAGTGCTCAGACTTGGTAGGTTTTTACTTGAACTATATGAAAAATTATCATAGAATTTACTTAGTTGGAAAGGACCCACTAGGGTTATTGAATCCAACTCTTACTCCTGAAATCACACTACAGAATTTTCTGCCCCTTCCCAGCTGAAGAACTTTCCCATAATTAGAAACAGGGGCAGAGAGGGTGGTGTGTCCATCATTCCCAGTCCAGTGGGTGAATATAATGTGGAGTGGTTTGTAGTTTCAACTAATATTCAGAGTTGTGATTTACAGCACCAGCTAACTGAAAACACCACAGATGCTTCCAACCCCAGCTCAAGGATAGGATAGAAACATATGGAAGGCAGATTTCCTCAAATCCGGCAGTGAAAATAGCCAGATGCCAAAAAGGTGAAGTCCACAAAATGTAATGTTTTGATGAAATGCAGAAATTTTCCACAAATTCCGTGGCAGTTTTAAGAGAGAAGAAGACATTTCTTGCCGTCGTCAGGTTTGCCTAAATTTATTTTGGAGATTTTTCTATTATTCATTTAACGCTACTAAAGGAACAAAGATCAGCAAAATCAGCAATAAAAGGCACTGGCAACTGCTGGAGCTGTAATTCACAGTTTGGTACAGTTAGCTGAACAATAGGGATTGTACTAGCAAGGAATCGTACACAACCTATCTGTGATTTAAACCGTGCTTCTCTCTTTCTTAAATAGCTATTTAAATACAAATTAATGATTAAATTCATATTTTTTTTACAATCAGAAGCACCACCATCTCTGCGTATTTGTCAACCCTTCAGAAATTGTGAGCAAAGCGCAGTTCAGTGATGGTGTGGAACTGAACTCCAGTGTTCCACTAACAGCTGACATCACTCAGACAATTTCTGCTGGGTACCCCATCTATTTTACACCTAGCAGCTGATAGGCAGGAACAAGAAGTCTCTGTGCTGGTGGTCATATATACCTTGTATGTTCAGTGACACAAATACCTCAGGGTAGGGAGCAGGTGTGAATTATCTAGAAGCTGTCATATTGGCTGAGCATGCTTGAAACAGCTGTGAGGGGTCCTGAACAAAGCACAGTAGTTGTAATGAGAAAACTATAAGCATATGCATGAATAAGTGGGTGTGAAAATGCTGGCTAACAACATGCAGTGTGTACTGTATTCCAGCTAAGTAGGTGTAAAAAACATCCTCTAGACAAAGAAGTGTGAATTTCAGGGAGACAAGCCTGATGAAAGATAAAGATTTGTGTTTGTTTCATTTGTTTAGATTAAGGGCCTTGTACTTTGGTGTTATTCTGTCATAATTAGAAGAATTTTGCCCCAGTTTAAGGCAAATAAAGCAAGCACAAAATAACAGGACAGCAACTCTGTCGGACTGAGAATCACAATGGGTTTTGAACCAGCTCTTTGAGGTCAAAAATGTAACTTTTTCACTGGTAATACTCATCAGGACTTCAGTGTCTTCACCAGGCTACACAGAGGTCATGGCCCAGACTTCTGTATGACTCTTTGTTATATGTGCCTGTTAAGACTACCACTAAAAATCTAAAGAGAAACTGAGCCATCCCTTTGCTGGAGATCATAACTGTCCACTAAAAAAGGACGCTTAAAAATTCTGCTCTTGGGCATTTGAGGGCATTTCACATTTCTGCCGCTCACAGTTTATATTTATTTGAAAAATTGTGCTGCTTGGCAGTCTTTTCTAATAGCAATATAATGGTATTGCAGCTGGAATTTAATGGTACACTATTACACTTCAGGGCAACCACAGCACGAGTGTATCAATTCTGGAACGAGTCAATGGTGAAAAAGCAATATTGAGGTCATATTTTTCCTCTTTCTGTACATCAGTGAGACAGAGGTATAGGACTTTTGGCAGAAATGTAAAAGATTATTTTTCAGTGATCTAGTTTTATTCCAGACAAATTTCTCCATCTCTGACTCGAAGGTTTGCAATTCTACCTTGTTCTGTTCTCTGACAGGAGCTGTCACAGGGATATCAGAAGAGTTTACCAAAAAAGCAATAAATGACATGATCTTCTACCTCATTTGACTTTGTTTTTAATATAATTTTTCAGCAAGCCTTGAAACTTATTTTCTGTCACAGATAGAGGGAACATGTGGTTGACACAACACATTGTAGAATGCAATAAGACATTTGTTGGTTCAAATGCTCACTTTTAATACAGGATTTTTTTTAAAAAAATCTAATTTGCTATTAGTCTTTGGTTTTGCAGCTGATAGATATGTAATTTTTAAACTGAGATCAAATCAGATGTCTTCCATGTTTTGCTGTAGGGGTTCTTGCTTCAATACCTCATTTGGGGATGTTATAAATTATTAAGAGCAAATCCAAAATCAAAGAATTTATGTAGCAATTTCCAAAATCAATTTGAGAAAACCACAATAAAATTGGACATCAATCGAATGCTGGGTGGACAGAGGAACAGCAACAAAGGTGCCTTCTAACCTTGCCCACAAATGCTGGGTCTCGGTGTACGGTTTTTATACAGTTTTTCTGCCCGGAGGCAATGTCCATTGAAAAGTCCGAAAATCCATGCATTCCTTTATTTCCAAGTGGAGTTTGAAAGGATTTCTTGGTGTAATGAAAAGACATCCCAAAAATCCTCCCAAATCTTCTCTCTGGGGTGCTGACTCAATCATCTTCTGGATCCTCCACCAAGACTGATATCAGATCTTGAGTAGCTATTAAGTGTGGTCCACCCTTGATGAATGGGCCATCTTCCAGACCATCTTTATCGTTTCTGTTGCAAATTTTGTGGTTATCACAGCTGAACAAAGGACTTTAGAATTTTGGAGATGCCCTCGAGTTGCTTCAGAGAATCCAAATTTTAGTGACAATGTATAACTTTACCATGTACAATAATTTATACGCGAAGTTATACACTGCATCTACTACAGGGAGAAAAGGCATCAGATCATAAAATTGGCCATGCTGGATCAGAACAGAGGTTCACTTAAGTCAATATTCTCTTTTCAGTACTTCCTAAAAACCGATATTAAAATAAACCAGAATAACAAGCAGATCTTTAGATATTTTGCTGGTTCACACTTATAGCCTTCAGCAGTTTGTGCTTTGGAAATTTCTTGAGCTAGTGTTTGCATGTTTCTTGGTGGATTTTTCTTAGGTGGATTTTTCTTTAATTTCTTTATGTGACAATTTCTTGAATCCATGTAAACTATGAACTGTTAAAGAAACAGCAAATTTTTCTACCATGTTACATCTATGTGACAGTCTCTATATATACATATTTGTGTATATATAGCTGTAGGTATAAAGAAATTCTAAAATAGCAGTTACATAGGGAACACAAAAGGATTACATATTCTTGCCACTGCTGCAATAATCTCCTTCACAGAAAATTACAAGGAATAGTAAAATCTCATGCCAAATTCATGCCCAAAAAGAATCACAAATCTCTACAGGTTTGATGAACTACTTTACCTGTACTGATCTACATGAAGTTGTTTAGCTTGGGAAAACAGTCATCACCATTCAGAGACACAGAGAGAAGACATATTTTTGCAGTCTAGAGATTAAAGTTCTTATCTAAGTGGCTAAAGATCTTCAGCTACTGTCAAGAGCATTCTAATTAATTGTATTTTTAAAACTTATTAATGGATAGCATAAATGAAGAATCTTGCAAAGAGATAACCTATTTTAAACCTTTACTTTTTCAGAAGAATACTAAAGTAGAAGTCTGCTGTATTTTGTTTCACTCTACAGAACTTGTTGCCTAATAGGTGAGCTTCAAAGACAGGGATGTCTAAGTACCAAGACAATAGAAAGCGATGCTATTTCTCTGATTTATTGCAGTAAAAATAGTTTTTGCTGGCACAAGACCACAGGTCTCTACTAAACTGGCAGTAGAGGGTCTCTGAAATGAGTACAGAAGTCAAAACTGTGTAACAACAGCTTTTTATATTATTTGGAACCTGGTGAAGGTTTTAGGGCACTTGCAAATCTTTGGTGGGAAGTCATGTGGAGCGGAGAGGTCATGGAAAGGGAATGGGGTAAAGGGAGAATGAAAGGGTTAAGTGGGCTGAAAACTGATGAGGAGGAGGAATCCCCCACTACACATCACCCACCTCTCTGCATCAGGCCCCAGTAAACTTTTTAAATTCCTCTTCAGAAGTACTGAAGCTTTCAACACCACGGCTCAGAGTAAAGTAAGCACAAGTTTTCTGAATAGTAATTTTAGTTCTAAAGGGCATTTCTCTGTTAATTTTCTCTATGTGCATTGGTACAAGTACTAATAAGAAAAAAGGTTTAGGCTTATATTTAGACTGCTAAAAATTAATTAAAGTAACAATAAAGCATTAGTTTCAAACACAAGATGTACTGTTCCCTTTTGCACCAACAACAGTTTGAGTGTAATGTTACCAAGAGAAAAGATTTCTATCTCTTGGGTATAAAATAAACCAAAGCAAAGAAAAATGAAATTTAATTAGATTTGATTAATAAATAAAAAATAAAATGTACATATAAAAAGAGTGAAATTGTCATGAATTTCAATTTTTTGTTGTAATGACTCCACTCCTCCATTTTTTCAAATGTCATCTCTGATTCTGTAATTGTGTCATGCCATCACAAAGACAGTCATTTAATCAAAAGCCTTCTGCACCTGGGACACTGCCTGTCAATATATAGTAAACAACCCATGTCTTCCAATCTAAAGTGGGGACACTGTGTTCCAGAGAGATCCATTGATCTCAAATGGCAGAGTTAGTCTTCTTTTGTGAAAAGAATCTTTCAAATAAAGCTACTTGAGTGTTTGAAGGTGTGAGCACTTTGTTGTTTCAAAGCCTCAATTATTTAGGTACCACAGAGCTGAGCATTGTGTATCTGCCAAAGTCTCGTTTAAAAAGCTCAGATGGCTAAGATGTCATGTTCTTTTCAAAGTCTACTGGTGACTGAAATTAAGAAAAAAGCCCTTTCATTTCAGTGACTCCTCAGGCTGTCTCAGCATCCACTCTGTTGTGCTTCAGCATGACACCATTAAATGCTTGCTTGCAATTTCGTACATTGTAAACAGAGCAGATGGATTCTAACTAAGGAAGTAGTGTTTATGCTGATAGACTGTGGTAAAAGAAAAACAAACAAAGAACCCTCCCCCCTTCAGCTTCTGGTGTATCTTATTAAGGGATTGGATTCAAGTGCCTGATTGAAAAGCACTTTTACTCATACCATCACCTTTAATAATTAATTCAGTTTTGTCACCAGGATTGTGTAAAAGCAAGCGTTTACCTCTCTTCAATTAACTACAGTTGAGGAGAGAATAATTCCATCAGTGGTGCATCATGCTTCTTTCTCTTACTATTAACCTGTTATTATTTCTATGTAGTCTCCTGCACTTAGCTGAATTACGGTAATTCAGCAAGATCTGACCCATGGAGCAAAATGAGGCATCCAGACAGCAATGACATCACCCTTTAAATTAAATGGTTGAATAAAAGCAGTTGCTTGAGAGAGGTAAAGAATAATTTACAGGTGGCATTGTGAGTATGAAGACACAGGTTGAATCCAACTTTTAGGCTCATAACTGAGGTATTTAGGCTAGAATGCTCTAGATAAATTAATTTCTGTTACTCTTTTTTTAGCTGCTGGAAAGCTACAGGAACTTCCAGGGTAATTCAGACCTAAGCAGAGTAAATTGTCACTTCAGGAAATATATTTTTCCGTCATAAAAATGGACTAAGGTACTAAATAAATTGTTTTAACTCAAGAGCCTAAAATTCAATGGAATTAACATTTGCCTTTGTTTTTTTCATGAAATAAGATGTGCTTTCCCTGCTTAAAAAGAGGAAATAACATGAAGAAAGAAGTAAAACACAGGTGGAAGTGTTAAGAATGGTGAAAGAAGTAAGAGGCACAAACCCTTTAGTCCAACTGCTTTGGGCAGAAAATAGCAGCAGACCTGAAAAGACAGATTACTCAGTCACTCCCTGTCACAGAATTTTTGGTATTTTGCTTTGAAACATCTTATGAACAGTCCCTGAATGAACCACCAAAGTATTGGGTTTTCATGGCAAGGTTTTGGTAGTGCAGAGGCCATAGGAAGGGCACCTCTGAGGAACTGCCAGAAGCTTTCCCCGTGTCCAATGGAGCCAATGTCAGCTGGCTCCACAGACAGACCCACCCAGCCCACCAGTGAAAGTGGGATAATGCTTTTAAAAAGGGGGGAAAATCTTTTTGAATGGTAACTACAGCCAGAGAGAGAGGAGTGAGAACGTGTGAGAGGAGCAGCCCTGCAGATAGCCAGGGCACTGCAGAAGGAAGGGCAGGAGCTGCTCCAAGCTCTGGAGCTCACATTCCCCTGCAGCCCCTGGAGCAGCCCATGATGAGGCAGCTGTGTCCCTGCAGCCCAGGGAGGGCACGGGGTAGCAGAGATCCACCTGCAGCCCCTGGAGGAGCCCAGGCTGGAGCAGGGGGATGCCCGAAGGAGGCTGTGTCCCATGGGAGCCCTGTGCTGGAGCAGGATCCTGTAGAAGGAGGCTGGAACAGGTTTGCTGGCAGGACTTGTGGCCACACGGGGGACCCTCACTGCAGTAGTCTGTTCCTGAAGGAATGACCCTGTGGAACAGTCTTGTGCAGGAGAAGAGATGAAGAACTGCAGCCTGTGGGAAGGATCCATGCTGGTGCAGCACATGCAGGACAGTCTCCCATGGGAGGGACCCCACACAGGGAAAGGGTGAGAGAGTGAGGAGTCCAAGCCCTGCTGAGGAAACAGCAGCAGACAGAGCTTGTGGTGGATTGACCACAGCCTCCATTCCTTGTCCCCCTGTGCCTCTGAGAGGGAGACAGTAGGGAACTTAGGAGTGAAGTTGAGCCCAGAAAGAAGAGAGGGGTGGGGGGAAAGTGTTTACAGCATTTCAGTGGGTTTTTTTTTTTTTTTTTTTTTTGTTTTTTTTTTTTTTTGGTGGGTTTTTTTTTTTTTTTTTTTTTTTTTTTTTTTTTTTTTTTTTTTTTTTTGTTTTTTGGTTTGGTTTGGTTTGGTTTGGTTTTTTTTGGTTTTTTTTCCTCATTGCTCTACCCTGAATTTCCTGGTAATAAATTAAATTAATTTTACCTAAATTGAGTCTGTTTTGCTTGTGACAATAACTGGTAAGTGATCTCCTTCTGTCCTTATCTCAACCCGTGAGCCTTTTGTTGTATTTGCTATCCCTTGTCCAGCCACAATGAGTAACAGTGGCTTTGGTGAGTGCTGGGTATCCAGGCAGGGTCAACATTGTTGTGGTGCAGACCAGTAAGCTGTCTTCTCCTAATGTCATACCACCACTCTATTTTCACTCACAGGGCCCTTCACTTTTGTTCTCAGTGAGTACTTGGTTTGTGGGTGGAGAACTGAGGTTTAAAGCATGCATCTGGATATTGCACCTTGGCAGCTGAGCACAGATGTATGAAAAGACAGATGTTAATATTCATTGCAACAAAATTACTATCTGTTTATCCGTTGACATTTTTAAAAGTACTTGCTTATCTCCTGTTCTCCCATGTAAATACACAAGAAAAATGTCCACAGATGCAGAATTTGTGCAACTTTTTTCCATGCTGGCTATTATGTGCTGAGCTTTGTTTTGGGTAGCCAAAAAATCTTCTTATATTTTTGTTTACCTTTCCCTTATTTTTATTCAAAACATATACCTTGCAATACATAACCATATTTTTTTCTGGTTTTGCCTCAAAAATCATGACCATTGTTCCTCCTTTATTTTAAGGCCGAGAGCTGGCTAAGTTTTCTGTTCAATCAGCCCCATAACAGTATTTAACCCCACAACTTTGTGAGAATTTGACACCTTTCACAAAACTGTGTGCTAGGTTACCAGGCAAGCAGAAAGCAGCATAACCTTTTAGATAATTAGTTAATTTGTATGAGTTTCTCAGTTCACCTAGCTGTAGAAAATTAACTTCTACTTGAAAACAGAAGCTGGGGTGTTAAATTAGCTCAGCTTCTTCCTGATGTGTGAGGTAGGGGGAGACACCCCACGTCTGACTTCTCTGAGATCTCAGTGAGTAATCAGTGGATGACAATTCAAACGATAAATGGACACTGCAAGTTGCTTCAAGCCCTTATGATGAGAAGCTTTATTAATTATCACTGCTTTATATTGCACAGACAGGTGTGTAGTCACACCATTATGAAGCAAGTTAGATGTGCTCTCTAAACTGGGTAGGTCAAATGCCTCATTTAAGTGTGCCTCCCTTATAAAAATCAAGCTGAGAATATAGGTATACCTATTGTCTCCTGGAAGAAAAGAAAAATCCATACTTTTGTTAGTGAGATAAAGCAGTAGGTCAACATAATTTTGATATATTTTTTACTTGAATTTTAAAATACAAGGTGGGGACAAAAAGAGAAAAATGAGCAGGAAGATTTTAAAAAGGGGAAAACATAGGAAATAATAGTAACAATAAAATCCAAAGCTAACTAAGAAGCTAAATTAAATTCAAATTTTCTCATTTATTAAAACATAGATCTTTGATGGTCTATGGAGTCTGGTATCCCATCAACTACATTCCTTAAAGATTTCTGGAACATTTTTTAAAGTGAGAAGTAAGTAAATTATGGATTCGTCTTTTGAATTGTGTTTTATTGTGTCATTACTTCAAATAATGTCAGTAACTTGGTACTAGTTTGAATAGTTATGGAGCATTTGTAATTCAAGGGGGTGTGATTATCAGTGTATATTCTGGTATAAAAAACACTTTAGCCAGATTACATTTTATTGGCTCATGAATTTACATGCGGTTCCCCTAGCTCCATAACACAGCTGTCTGAGGGTAGATATATGCAGTTCTTCAGACTGGCTGCCATTGAAAACTTGTTGCATAAGCCTTGGTAGTTTGCATTGGAAGGAATTCTACTGGTTCATGGATAAAGGTATTTTGAAGGAAGGAAGGAAGGAAGGAAGGAAGGAAGGAAGGAAGGAAGGAAGGAAGGAAGGAAGGAAGGAAGGAAGGAAGGAAGGAAGGAAGGAAGGAAGGAAGGAAGGAAGGA
This sequence comes from Chamaea fasciata, assembly GCF_029207755.1. Classification (NCBI taxonomy): domain Eukaryota; kingdom Metazoa; phylum Chordata; class Aves; order Passeriformes; family Sylviidae; genus Chamaea; species Chamaea fasciata. The sequence goes on from NW_027094089.1 coordinate 15,383,326, forward strand.
AGGAAGGAAGGAAGGAAGGAAGGAAGGAAGGAAGGAAGGAAGGAAGGAAGGAAGGAAGGAAGGAAGGAAGGAAGGAAGGAAGGAAGGAAGGAAGGAAGGAAGGAAGGAAGGAAGGAAGGAAGGAAGGAAGGAAGGAAGGAAGGAAGGAAGAGAAGGAAGAAAGAAAAAAAAAAAGGGAGAACTGAGAGTCACCCAACCATTTCATAAGCTGAGATCTGTTTTTGAGTTTCATCCTGTGGACAAAATGTGCTGGTCAATCATCTGAAGCCATTCAGTAGATTTAATACAGGTTTTAGCTTCTTACCCAAACAAACAAAACCTGTACTTTGTCTGACATGAAACCATTAATTTAAATGCCAAATTCACTCTTTACACCTAATGTGTTTGCATTTAGATTCTAAAGTCTTTTGCAAAGTGGGGAGGGGGGGCAGAAGCAAAGTTCAAAAAAATTCACAGTGCCAGCAATTTTCCATCCATTGAAGATTAAACGCAACACATTCTGTATACATCTATGTGACTATCACGCACGGCACAATAACTCAACAACTTCAAACGATTTAATTGGCAAGCTGCATGCCTCTGGAAAAAGCCAGAGGAATAATGCAGAAGTTACTCATGTGTACTTGGTCAAATGGTTTTTAAAAGATGACAAAAAAAAAGTCTTCTTATGAAGGAAGACACAAGTCATGCTTCTGGTTATTGTAGATTAGAGTTTGTAATATAATGTGCACATTTCTGTCAGGACAGAGCTGAATGCAGGCACAACTTACTGACTGATCTAGTGGATTCGGACTTTGTCAGCTGAAAGCTGTGAGTAAAAGACTCCCTTAGACACAGATGAAGATTAGGAACTAAAGGACAGAGTTTAGGGGGAAAAAAAACCAACCAAACAAAACAAACAAAAAAACCCATAACCAAACAAAAAAACCCAACTAGGACTTATTTCAGGAGAGTAAATAAGTTTAGGAAATAGCAGAGTACTATGAAGTGAGAGAAAGGAAAGTTTTAAAGATTCCTTGCAGCTCCACAGCCGTCTCTGCTGTTGTAGGATATCGACCACATTAACAGGAGATTTTGAGAAGTCATTTACTCAGTATTCTGGGAGTTATCTTGGACATAGCTTCATGTCAGTGCTGGCTACAAAGCTGAGAATGTTTTTAATGAAAGAAGAAAAGAAATAGAACACAGATTTATCCTTTTCTCTTCTGACGTGGTTGGAAAAAGTTGTAAAAGATCTCCTTAGCTCATGTTCTCACAGAAAGGTAGAACTGGTTAATTGTGCTGTAATGCAGAAAGAGAAAGTGGAATGATCTCTAGTTAATGCTGAGTGCAAAGGGTTTAACAAGATTTTATGCTTGCCAGTTTTTGATAAGTGCAATAATACCTGTTGATAACAGCTGCCTCTTTGGAGCAAGACTCATGAACTGGCATCTTTGTGTCTGTTGGGAGGTCTCAATGTACATCTCAGAAAACTTTATAATTCATTCCCCTGCTGTCAAGTGTTATTAAACTTGCTTAAAAAACAAGTTGTGTGTCATCTATTTTGTTTCAGGTGAGTATAAAATTATTCTGATGTGTCTTGGTTTGGGAAGACAGGTATCTGCCAGGTAAAAGCTGGAGTTTCCTTTGGAATGGAGAGTGTAAACCACCTCCCCTTTTTTTTTTTTCCAATTATAAATTTACAATCAGAGGCTCTTAGGCAAAGATTTGGGAAATAGGAATAGCAGTTCTTTACTAGTATGTATTACAAAGCAAACAAAAAACCCAGCAAACAACTACAGCATTAATAACAAACGAAAACAGTACCAAGAACCTTGAGGGCTTTGTTTCACAAAACCCAGGGAAGTTTGGTTTCAGTGTCCCTGCAGGATCCTCAGAGCACCAAGCTGAAACAGTGGAAAAGTCCCAGGCTGGTAGCTGGGATGGCAGGATGTCCTGGCAGCGCAGGGGGTGCAGGGTCACACTGTAGCGAGAGGAGCAGCGCCGAAGAAGCCGAAGGCGAGGCAGGGCTTGCCCAGCTCTCGCGGGTGGCAGAGAAAACTCAGGATTCAGGCCGAACTGGTGATAATAGATTTCCCAGGACTGGATCCCTTTGGCCACAGTGAAACTCTTCCAGCCAGCAACAGCCGTTCTCTCTCTCCCGAACGCTGAAAAAAAGAACAGCCTGCAGCTGCCTCAAGCTCTGTCTTTTACCTGCATTATCTCCCCCTTCCAACTTTGTCCACCTCTTTGTTTCGGTTAAGTACTCTCAAGTATCCAACACTTGGTCTCCTTGGTAACTTATGGGGAAAAAAATCTTTCGAGAAAGAAGGAACAAACCTAACCCCCAACACTATGCTAAATGCTTGGAATATTTTCGCTACAGCTTGCAAGGATCCACAGAATTGATTGATACCCAGTCCAAACATTGCACTGATGCTGTGTATGATAAATATATGAATAATAATAATTTTAAACAAATGTTTGGGGGCTTTATTTCTTGTAGTTTGGCATTTGTTCTGATTTGGTTCATGTTTTAGATTTCTTCATCTGGTTTTTGGTTGTTTGTTTCTTTCTGTTTTTTGGTTTTGTTTTTTTTTGGTTGGGTTTTTTTTGTTGGGTTGGGTTTTTTGGATGGGTTATGTTTTTTTTGTTTTGGTTTGGGTTTTTTTGTTTGTTTGTTTGGAGGGTTTTTTTCCAGTTCTTGTTGTTTTTTGGGGTTTTGTTTTGGTTTGGTTTGGTTCTTTTTAATTAATGTGGAACTGAAGTTGTTAGGAAGAAGAACCTGTCTTAATAGGAACCCAAGGGGACAGACAAGTTTGAAGGGAGCCATGTCTACAGTGCAACAAATGCAGAGGAACTTTTCTCCTATTCCTTGTCCTCTAAAACCCATCCTGTAGCAGCAGTAATAGAAATAATACAAACCAGGGTGTAGTTAATGTGTTCTTGGTATAGCATTGTGCCAATAAAGTGCTATGCAGGTGTGGTTATTAGTATTATCAGGTGAGTTTCTCCTTGTATAAAAGAGAAAAATTGTATCAATATAATTGCTGTGTCCTGAGTCTCTGCAAATTTTTAATTTAAACACTAAGACTGAAGTTTAATGTAAAATACTGTGACTTTTATGGACTGTATCAACCTTTGCTGTGGTCTACCCACATTTTTTTAATCAGTTGATTATCTCTTTACCTTAGCATTTTCATTTACGCATCTTAAGTCTGATGTGTCTCAACTCTTCCTTTTCCCCCTTTTTTTAAAGTATTTTCTTTATTCAGAATGCATTTGAATACAGGCCTAACTGTAAGCATAGGCTAATATTTGTTTGCTACAAGTGAGAGTTAGGCATTTTCCTAAAATTTAGTAGTTTGCTGAAGAAGAGTGGTCTACAAAAATACAACATCCCAGCTACTTAATTAAGTGAAACCAAATATTGTCAGAGTAGAATTCCTCATCCATTAATTCTATTCACCTGCAAGTGACAGAAAAAATAATATAAAATCAAATAAGTCTTTTTTCCTGTAAAGGTAACTTGATGTCATCTGTGGAGTAATGTGCAATCAGTGAAGTTAAGGAGTACTGTTAAGGATATGATACTGGAACATGAGAAATTACCATTTAATTTCCCTTGTAATTACTAGCTCAAAACCTGATTTTTTTCAAGTGACTTTGGGTTTGGGTTATTTTGTTCAACTTTTTTCTATCTATAGGGTTTTTTTAAAATTTGTTTTATTGTTTTATTGTTTCTCAGGTGATGCATTGGCTGAAACACAAGGAAGTCAAGTGATTTGCCCAGGTTCGCCTTCCGGTGAACACAGGTGTGAGCCTCTTAAATGAGCAACTGTAGGTAAGCTTAGCCATTAAACATCAAATACACCTCTTCATTTTGCTTAACACTGAGTGTAGCCATGGTTAAATGACAACAAGAAATGACTGTGTCTCACTGCTGATTGGCAGCAGGCATCAATCATTATTCTGGCAAGGATCATCAGGAAGGCATCACTTTGTAAAAATTCTGTAAGGCTTGAATGGGATTATTTCAGATTAGTTTACCAATAACCGTCATGCCCAAAATCTCAGCACAATAAGAATTCATCACTGGTGCCAATCACACACTTTGTGCCAGCCTCAGTTCCCATCCTGGATAGTCTATCCACACTAATTCTGCAAACAGAATTACCAGGCCAGAGGGGTGAGGAGAAACAAATGGTGCAAACCACCAAGAACAAGACTGGAGCTTGCCCTGACAGTTAGGGAGAGGCTTCTACTTTTGTTCCAGAGAACGTAGGTTCCACTTGCTCATGCTGCCTATGGTACTGAAATATGAGTAGAGCAAGAAGAAGCAATAATTTCAGATGATGTTTAATGCAAAGATTCCTGCTGATTGAATGGACAAATAATTAGGCACATAAATTTATGGTAATTACAAGGCCCTATTGTCACCATATTGGAGCACTAATTGGGGGGTAAGAAAATATAAGAAATTAAGTCACAGAGGGAATAAATGTAATTTTCAAGGTCTTATGGAAGTTTTCTGTTAAAATAGAATTTGAAATATAATATATTTGAAATATATATATAATATTTAAAATATATTTGAAATATATGTTGCTGCCATGCTAGAGCACCAATAACCAGTAGATATATTCCAGAAAAGTGCCAACCTTACATGCAGGGTCAAATTGAAGATAGGGTGAAGGTGGAGTCTATTCATCATGGAAGTAGCTGGAATATAGGTTAGCTTCAGAAAACATTGGCTGTATTTCAGCCTTACATGTCATAGTAAATACAGAAAATAGGATTTTTATCTATAGAAAAAAAGCAAAGGGAACATGGGAAAAATCTTATAGGTATTGGGGACACATTACTTCCAATAGACACTTTCTGAATCCAGACACTATCAGGACAATAAAGATCAATATTACTTGTTTTTCCACCAGATCTGCTTAACTACATCATCTGATTTTCCATTAAATTCACTCTGTGAAGAGACCAGTGAGTTTTTTTTCTCTTCTAGGTCCTACAATAACATGACATCAACTCCAAGATAGATCACTGTGTGCACTGACCAGACTGTAGCAAAAAGATATAATGGAGAAAAAGAAGGTTGGTGGTGTACAAAAAATACTGAAAATGAAATTTTCTTCTGAAATAAATATAATTACCTGTTATCTCCAATAATAGATAGAGCTGATGGGGTTCACAGTCTCACAGATTTTCACTATCAGCAGAAGAACCCTCATAAAAGGTATCAATGACAACATGGAAATGCCACTGATTCAGCCTTCTTAATTTGGCACTTTCCTTGGAAAAATTGAGAACAGCATCATCGGCAAGAATTTTGCTTTAGGGCCTAGGGCTTTGAAGGACAGTGGATATCTCACACCATGTTTATGTATTTGTATATAAATGTATATTTCTACTAGGGACAATAAATTGATTTTGAAGAAAGCCTGTGCATTTTAGATTTTTTTTGTGAGCCCTGTACATCTCAGTCTTTCTAGCTCATTTGTATTTTGCCTGACAAGTTGTATTAACAGTATTCACATATCACTAAGGAGCAATAAAAGAAGGGGAAAATGAGCCAGGAGCTGAGCCTGGCAACAAGAAGGGCAAGTCTAGTGATGGAACCAGGACCAGCCACTGGCAGTGAATCCCAGACAGGTTCACAGGGAAGAAACAGGTCTGAGGCTAAGCCAGAATCCCAGGCAGCAGGTCGAGGTCAGCACTGTTAATGGCTGGGGCACAGGCATGTCTGCAGTGTAGCTCAGATAAGGAACCAAAACCTCAGACAACAACAGTAGCTGCAAAGCCAGAGGACAGAGGGTCCAAACCAATTGTCTCACAGATTCTTCTTCTCAAAAGGAAGTAAGTACCAATTTGATGTTCCCAAAGAAATGTTATTCAGCAACAGATTCTGCTTAGCCTTTTCTTTTAAGCTGTCCATGTGCCACAGTAGTATGTATCAGGGCAAACCATAAGTTTCTTATTCCAATTGCTTCATTTCCTATTGCATTGTTTGAAAAGTATCACACCAACTCATATAGAGTTGAGAGATGAAATAATGAAGTAGTAGAAAGGTAAAAATATCCAAAATTATTTTGCTGTTGGTATTGTGGTGGGCTTCTTGCTTGGTTAGGTCCTGTGTATTTATTTGCCTTGTGACACAGATCCATTGAAATTCATTTCAGTTTTGAGATGTGGAATTGTGTCCCTCAACATGTGGTTATCTAAAACACTCTCTTTGTGGATGAACAATCCTCCATTTTAAAACTGATCCCAGCTCACTTCAAATGTAACCATTGCCCAGGACTGTGAAAAAAAAATAAACAATGTGAGAAAATTCACAGAGTAGCAGTAAGCCATATAACTGTGAAAAAAATCCTCAGAAAGATTTCTGGTATCATGTCATAACTGAGACTTCCTCCGGATCCATTTTTTCCCTTCTTCTTTCTTTTTTTCTCTTTAAACAAAAAAGAAAGATTTATTAATGAAAGAGAAAATAGTTTGCTGGCACATATTTTGCAAAGAGTTGTTTAAAAAAGACAGAGCTAAAATATCCTTATATTTATTAGTAGCAGGGATTTTCCTGAGAGAGCTTAAAAAAATCAACTTTGAAATTATAAAAATAATGGAGAAAAAAAACCAGGCCAAATACCAATGCTTTGAAAAATTTGTTTGAACTACTAACTAATGTTGAGAACCTTCCTTTATTCACCTGAATGAATAAGCATTTATGGGATCAATTCCCATGAAAGTTATAGGGTAAAATTATAGAGTAGTTATAGGGGACAACCATTATGTCCTTTCTGCTTAACCAGAAACTTTTTGGATTATTCTAATAGAATGATTCCCTTCAGGTCTCAATAGTAGCAATTTTTGCATGGCTGCAGAGAGCCTGATTAATACAGAGGTTTGGAGGTGAAGGGACACGGACATCAAAAATAACATTATAAACCTGGAATACAAGATGATTTGAAATCAAAGGAGATTGTCTTTCTGGTTAAATCCAAGATAACCTTAAGTTAAGTAATAGTCGTGGGTATTATATAGCAGGATTCACTAAATCTGATCATGATACTTGAGTGAGGGATAGGGCAACATTTTCTAAAATCTTTGGGTTTGTTTTGGGGTCTTGTTTGTAGGTGGTCACAAGTATGGGGGCCTGACATGTGTGACAGAGTAAAACTCTTGTTTTGCATCATTTTGTTTTGTGGAGGTGCAAAATGGCTACAGGAATATTCTCCTTCATCATCTGAAATGTTTGTGATACATCTGTGATGGAAGCTCTCAGGGCAGAGGGGACCTGAGCACACCTCACTGAGCTCTGTGTAGGACACTATTAATGCTGCCTGCCCAAAGGAATTTAATTCACTAATTGTGGTGATTAAAATACAGACTAGCTCTTAAATCCAGGTCTCTCTTAAATAGTGTTCTCCTAACTACCCGATGTGTCCTTCAATGGCTCCTGATGTGAAATCCCATTACTTCAATTGGGGAGGCATATGGTATGGCCACAGGTAAGTTTTGTTTTCACATTTCATAGCATCAGAGAATGTTTTAGGTTAGAAGGGACCTTAAGGACCATCTTGGTCCTGACATGGGCAGGGACAATTTCCACTAGACTAGATTACTACAAATCCCATCCAACCTGGCCTAGAACACTCTCAGGGATGAGACAGCCCAGCTTCTCTGGGCAATCTGTGCCAGGGGCTCACCCTCACACAGAAGAAATTCTTCTTAATATCCAATCTAAACCTACCCTCTTCCTTTTTATAGCCATTCCCCCTTGACTTATCACAACATGCCCTTCCAAACTCTTCCTCCTTTAAGCCAGTTTCCTCACACATAAGCAATTTAGTCCACAGAAGCCGGGATCTGTGCCAAGCCCATATGTTTCAGTTTCTGTACAGGTTATGTAATGGCTAGATATTATGTCAAATACTTGCTGCACCACATTGCCCTCAAAACCGGGTATCAGTAAAGTAAGCCCAAGGGTATGCTCTGCATGACTAATTTCAGAGAGCTCCTTTACGCCCTGGAGACCATGTCCCCAGAGGTGGCTTGTTGAGAGAAGGGCTCAGATACTCAAAAAAGAGGGATAGCTTCAAACATGCTTCTGTCCTCCATCTCGCTTTGCTTTTTCCTGACATGATTTTAACTCTCATTAAGTACACTTTCTTAATACAATGGAAACAGTACAATGGTTATGACCATCTGTAATAGACACCTCATTCTATTTTGAGATCTAATACCCATGCTACCTACTTATGGGAAACATCCCTCAATAGTTTTTAAAAAACAGAAAGAAAATGGAATGTTTGCAGGCAGTCGTTATATAGTTGATGCTCCTTTTTATACAGTGAAGTTACACACTTAAAAAAGATTTCATATAAAATCCCCTCTCTTCCTCAGAGTATACTGAGATCTAAAACTTCCACCATTAAGAAAAAGATGTGTAATGTTATGAAATAATTTTCCTTGTTTGTTACTGGAATTATTCTAGTTTATATGAGAACTGGAAAACAAGAGATATGGAGAAAGAGAAGCAGATGGTCAGAAGATGCCGGCAGGCACAGAAGCACATTTCCATGGCCTAGATACTTACTTATCTGTGGGACATGGGGGTTCCACAGTCTCTTTTGCAATAGATTATAATTATATGGTGGCTGGTTTCCTGTGGGAATGAGGCAACATGGTCAATTGGTCTGTAGGTCTATCTGAGTCTCCCATGATTTCTTTCTGAATTTCTTGACTGTTGAGAAGTGATGGTCTCAGAATAATTATGTACCCACAGATAATAATAATAATAATAATAATAATAATAATAATAATAATAATAATATAAACAGAGAAAGCAGATGAGATAATTGCAGTAGCTAGATGGAACACAAACATATTTTTACCATGTGAGGTCCTCACTGGGGAACTCAAATGCCACCCTTCTCACCATCAAAGCAAATCCAAGTTCATAGAATAGAATATGGAGTTGGGTTGGAAGGGACACACAAGGATCATTGAAGTCCAACTCCTGGCACTACACAAGACACCCCAACAAATCTCACTGCGTGCCTGAGAACATCGTGCAAACACTTGAACTCTGTCAGGTTTCGTGCTGTGGCCACTCCCCTGGGAGCCTGCTTTACTTCTCAAGCACTCTCTGGATGAAGAACTTTTTTCTGATATCCAACCTAAAGCTCCCCTGACACAACTTCAGCCCATTCCCTGGGGTCCTGTTGCTGTCATCACAGATCAGTGTCTGCCCCTGCTCTTCCCTCACAAGGAAAAGCTGTAACTGCACTGAGCTCTCCTCTCAGTCTCCTCTTCCACAGCTGAACAAAGTGACCTCAGCAAGTCCTCATCTGGCTTGCCCTCAAGCTCTAGCCCTCCCAAGTGCCAATGAACCATCAAGACAAATGGTTTCAACATTTACTGGATAAAAAACAACAGAACTTCTTGGCTCTGCAAATACTCAGCTTTTAATGGCAAAAACGCAGAAACAAAGAAATGAACCCTGTCTCAAGAATACAGACAGCTCAGTGGCTGCTTACATTGGTATTGCCACTAAGAAGCATAAACCACCATAGGTCACCCATAGAGGGACAAGAAAAAGTACTATTACAAGTAGATGAGAAGATAACAGGAATTTTTAACAGAAGACAGCACAAAGTCATTCAATAAAATAGGCACAGATCTACTGGAAACCAGTCTGCTTTAGCTGCAGTGTTTGTGACTGTCATTGGTATATCCTCACTGCTTCCTGTTGCCCTAAATTTGCTTGCTTTTCAGTGTTTGCATTTTGTTCTCATGCAGCTTCAAGAAAACAATGTATATTTTTAGAATTATTTCTTTGTTTACATATTTATTCTCTGGGAGCAGAAAGGTGACTGATGATGGTCTTCACCAACGAGGTCTAAGAAGTGGCAACCTATGTAGCCAATCTTGTGCCTTCTGATGGTTTTGTATAAAAGATAGAGTCAGAAAATTAAAGATAGAACTTTGCTGCTGACCTTCTGGCTGCCTGCCTCATTCTTTCGTGTCCCAAAGTGTGACAGCTTCCTTCTTCAGATAATCTTCATAACTTTATGTCCATTTTTCTTTTTATTTTTTTTTTCTGTTGTTGTAGCATGGAAAGTCATTAAATTTCTCAAATAGCCAGTTATGGAATAATCTATGAAATAGTTCCTACTAACAGTCATAATGATGACAGCCTGAAATCATGTATGAGACTTTCCAAAAGTGGAAACATAAATGCTGTTAACTTGTACAAAGTGTACTTTGAATGCTTTTTATGTTCCCTTTTCAACGGGGCCTAACAACTGTATTATTTCCATTTTTTAATTTAAAATAAATTTCGGTTCTCTATGCTACATATCTGGTAGGGTTTAACCCTTATTGTATTTTCTACATAATATCCAAAAAAATTTTCAGGCTTTGAAAACGCACAGTGTAAGGGTATTTGTTTATTTTTTATGTGCATGTACACATACATGTCACTGCAGAGAAAGGTCTGGGCACTAAAGGGTTCCAAAATGCAAGAGTTATTATTTTCTATAAAACCAGTAGTTTGACTCATTATGTAGATAGATTTTGATTGCAACCAGTATGGAAAAGGTCAGTTTTGCTCCTATTTTCAGGTGGAGAAAAGATCATTCCATTCCCTCAAAATAGCCAAATACACACACACACACACACACACACACACACACACACACACGCACACACACACACTCACTCAGATGTGTTTTCACCTCCAACACACAATGAGAAAGAGTCTTTTGGGCTTATTGTAAATTTAACATCTGAAGATGGTTTTAGCATTATGTCTGTATCAGATATATATTTATAAGTGCATATATAGAAATACACACATACATAAACATTGTGCAAGATGCACACACATTCGTGTCGCATAAACACATACGCATATATCATATGAACATCCTTATACATACATTAAGATTTCACCCCCAAAATTTTCTTCTTTCTTTTCTAAAAACTCACTTTTAGGTCACAGATTGTTATTTACAATGAAGGGGATATGTAAATGCAGAAAACAGATAATTTAATTTTTAAAATGGAGAAAGAAAAACAACTGGTAAATGCTGGAGAATAAAGGAATTAAACCAACAAATTGATCTTTTCAAGTCTCTAGATTTGAGAGGCTGCTGGCTGGACTGATAGAGGGAAGAGCTCATTATACAGGGAACTTATATGGTGTCCTTAAATTATAACTCCTGAAATATATTATTTTAAGAGCCATTATTTGCTCTGTGTGTAAATGCCTTTATTATTAATGGTCAGGTGGTTTTAATTGGAAGTAGTCTGGGTGCCTTCCAAGGGGGTTGGTATCGCTTGTAATGAGTCTTTGACTGATAATCAAAAAACAGATATTTAATTATATACTCATATATTGCTTGTGTTTGAAAGGGGATCTGGGGAAGGGTTCATCAGCATTCTTTGGGTAACACCTTGAAATATTCTCAGCATCCCATTCTGCAGAAGCACCTCTCTTTTGCAGTAGAGTAAATGATTTATACTGCTTGTGTTCCTCTTTTTTTTAGACTGCCAATTTATCTAAACTAGAATGTTAATAATAATAATAATATTATTATTATCATCATCATCATCATATTATTATTATTATTATTATTATTATTAATAATAATACCTACATTGAATTGCTAGCACACTTATGAACTTTAATGACACAGTTTTCCTTGAACATTGGATTTTTTTTCTCTGTCTTCTTTTCTGTAGCACATAGGAAGGGGTATTAATGCACTTACTGCTAAGAAAGATCTTCCTGCCTCTGTTAGAAGTCCAGCCTCATGTCTTGTTCAGGGACAGATTTATTTGGTTTGATTTGGTTTGATTTTTTTGTTAAAATGAAATATGTGTCTTCTCTCAATCATGTTTTTCTGTCACAGATTCAAAGGCTTCTCACAGAGGAGAAGGAATTGCCAATAAGGAAAGGCAGTAGAAGAATATGCAAAGGAGCAGAGGGACAGAGCACAATGCCCAAGATGTTCCTCAGAAGGGTGTTAAGACAGATCAGCGTGTGGCTTCCAAATTTAGCTCCAGTCTGCTTTACCTTGATCTACAGTATTTGCAGATCATAACCCATCAGCATTAGAACAAGAATATCAAGAGAACTGATATTTCTGTGATACAGAATTTGAGGTGGACTGCAACCATTCGTGCTCTGTGTTTAGAGACTGCACTTGGGACCAATCATTAGAAGGGACCATGATAATTATTTAAACTTCTGAAGCATTTCTCAAAATTAAGTGGAAGAAACCTTTGTTATAAAGATTCCTTTCCCACACAGAGCACTTATCCAGCCTTTTTCTCATGCTGCTATTGCTACTTTCTAGGCTGATGTGCTTTGTTACAAACAATTATCAAGATCCAAGTTTAAATATATTAATAAGAAATTTCTAAAATCTCACATCAGAAACTAATCCCATAAATTCATTGTTGCAATTCTCTATCAAATGTATGTCTTCCTTTCAATTTAGACCCAGTTGAATTAACAAAGTATTCATCTCCTTTTCTGCAAAAGACTGGGTACCTGATTTCATTGTTCAACAGCACATAGTATCTTGTATTCTGTGCTCCATATTGCTATGGCTTGTTCTGAGCCAGTGGCACAGAAATTGCAGTTTCTGGGCCAAAAGAGATTAAAACTTTTATAGCTTCACCAGTTTAGTTTAAGACTAGATACACCAGGAGCTTGGAAATAGTGAAAATCCTACCTGACAGCAAGAAAGTTTGACACAGACTCTCCCTGGCACGGATGCACGCACAAAATGTACAAAGATGATCAGAGTTCTATGGCAATCCCCGAGGACTAGATTAGAAAGAATTATTTTTATTTGCCACAATCAAAAGGCAATAATAGCCTGTTTGCCTTATGCCAGCATTTCCCCTCTCCCTCTTTCTCTTCACCCTCAAACCTAATGTGCCATTCTGTAAAGCTCATCATTCCTATAAGATTATAACAGAATGATTCATTACTTCAGCTGATGCCCCAAAGATTGAAAAATAGTTGTTAGATATCAAGAGATGATTGGACACAGAAAGATTAATAGGCATAAGGATTTGCCAGTTGTCCACTCTATTCAGAGAGAAGGAGAAGAAAAAAATGTAAATCACTTTGGCTGCCGGCACAAGATGTTCTACAAAATTTGCCTGGTGCCAGAGTCACCACACCAAAAATTTGTTTACTTCATTTGGGCCTTATCATCTTCCTATCTAAGTCTGGAATGCCAAGAACTGACTTTTTCAGGGGCTCACACCTTCAGCACTTCATGCAAATGTACTTCTTTCTGTGCAATTGACCCTTTGTGTGGAAAAGTTTAAATAGAAATGCTTTCAAACCATAAATTAAATCAAGCCTCCCTCCATCTCAGCTCCCTAGTACTCTCTTTCTCTGACTCCATGTCTGGAAATGGAAACTTTAAATTACTCCACATAAAACAGTTTTTCAGCTTTGTATTACAACACAGGACAGACTCCTTTTCACACTATCAGTGGGCGACTTGGATTTATTGTTTGTTGTGTTGGGGTTTTTTGTCAGCAACATCAGCTATGTTCAGGTTCAAAATCAGTGTTACATAGACAGCTAACAAAATATTAGAAGAAAGGGAGTGTGGAGAGTTGCAGGAACAAATTATGAGGACTTTGGGGAACAGGAAAGAGAAAGTCTCAATGTTGTAAATAAATAAAATAATCATTTGTTTATTATTAAAATAGGTGTTTTGGCTGTATTTTCAAAATCCATAGGCTATTTGATCTCCATTTGGACAAATTCCTTTTCATAAAAGTGAGAGAGGCTTTTGACGTGCAATTAAAAATTCATGGATTCACCACACATGCACTGTTCACTACATGAGATACAGGGCAGAAATTTATAATTTTATACACTTCATGGTCAGTAAAGATAAAAAAAGGTTCTGTTAGAATACACAATAGAGGTACCTCTTCCCTACCTGCAGAGGGAAATTAATATTTGGTTTACTGCAGAGCTGAATATAGACTTAAAGGTGTCTTAGGGAGGAAGAATTAGAAATTAAGGAAGAAGACATTTCTGTCACAGACTTATCAGTTAATAGAGAAAACAAGAAAAGGATACTGGAATCATAATTTTCCAAGATGGAACCTAAGGTCATTTTGTACAGATTGACTCAGAGGTGGTGACTAACGTCAAAGTATTAGAGTTTCGTTCATGGGGACTCCAGGTTTCTATAAGAGGAAATCTTAGTTTTGAAAGAGATTTCATTGGTTTAAACAAGTGCTAACATCTGGAAATGCATTATGCATAGTTAGCAAGTATGGAAGTTTGACATTGCTAATCTTGGCAAAGGAAGAGATGTGAAAAATAAAATCGCCTGATATCCTAAGTACTCTTCAAGCTGATTATCTAACCTATTCAAAGGAAAATTACAGGAACATTTGCCCAAAGGTGGAATTTGCAATACACCAATTTGATATTTTAGAGTAGACTTCTCTATAAACATTACCTCTAATGTCTTTATATGTTTGCTAACCAAATGCATCCAAGTTAACCAGATGTTGCTGGTGTTATTGAACCTCAACTGCATGGCCTTCTAGTCAGGTGTGGTGGGTTGACCCAGGCTGGACACCAGGTGCCAGCCGAAGGCATTCTTTCACTTGCCTCCTCAGCTGGGCAGGGAAGACAAAAATATAATTAAAGGTTCAGGGGTTGAGGTAAGGGCAAGGACAGATTCCTCACCATTTAATATCACAGGCAAAACTGACTTGATTTGGGAAATTAGTTTGTTATCAATGAAATCAGAATAGGATAATGAGAAATTAAACCAAATATTAAAACAACTTTCCCCACCTATCTCTCATTCCTAGGCTGAACTTCACTCCTGATTTCTCTGTCGTTTCCCACTCAGCAGTGTAGAGGAATGGGGCATGGGGGTAAAGGAAGCTGGAATTGACTCTGTTGACCAGGGTGAAGTTTCCAGCATCTTCTCAGAGAAACCACACCTGTAGTACCATCTAATACTGAAGCCTTGCCTTGCAAACCAAACACATCAGAAGAAAAACGTAAAGATTAAGCACATCAGGAAGAGGAAGTAACTGAGTTCAAGAGATTTAATTCTTTAAGATTTACTAGAGAAACATGACCTCCGATTCCCTTGTTTTGACAGCTGCTTGCCGACTGACAGCATATCTCCTTGCTGAAAAGCTCTGCTAATGACTAAAGAAATTATTGCTCTAGCTAAGCTTGGCATACTGCTATACTGAATTAGAAAACCCAACCAGTTAATACGTTTACCTTAACTCAAAGAGGTGACAGTTCAAACTCAGTCTTATCAAATTCCATGAGATTTTAGTGATTGGCTGAGGTTTGTTTGAAATCCTAAGATCTCTCTGGCTTTAAACAACTAGAAGTAAAATCCCCTGCATTATTGCTGTCACTGTTTGTAGTAAGCATTCTTGTGCAGTAGAAAGAACAGATACAGAACCATGTGAGAGAGGCAATGGCAGTGAAGAGGGAAGTATTCAGGAGCTAACAGCAGGTTCCATTTGGAAACACATTTCTTCTTTGTTTTCCTTTTAAAATTGATTTTCAGCAGTTTGGAGTTTTCTACTAAAAAAAAAAAAGTGCTTATCATATTTGTACCTTTGGCCTGTTGTTGGCCATGATTCTGAGAAAAAAAAATTGTCCAATTTTTGCCAGTTGTTTGGTTTTAGTCAGTAAAATAAATGTCCTTAGCACTGAACTCTTATCCAATGTGGTGTCATATATGACACTTACAGAGCTGAGATGGACCACTAGGTCCTCACTGATCTCAGACTTCAGGTTCTAGTCTAAGTAGATCATTTCTACACTGCCCATCTAAAATCTGTCTTTTAGGAAAATACTGATTATATTGATGCTTCCTAAAATAAGAAAGGCATTTAGAGCACCACATTGAAGACATAATCTGAATATTACCACACATACAAGATTACCCTATGTCTGGGTTCACACACACAGGTTTATAGCATCAGGAGCATGGCTGAGGCTCTTCTTGGAGGAATCATGTCATAACAAAGTGGGATTTACCTCAAAAAAATATCACCTCCTCTTTCCTCAGCCACTACTCCACTCAACTCACATTCCATTTTGCAGATGTGTCTGAAGACCAACCTACATTTAGAGTGTCTGATTTTGTTTAAGTACATTTGCTCCTGCTTATACATTTTCAGAAAGACACCCTAAGGGAAGACCTCCCTATATGTGCCCCCTTCCATCATTTGCAGGAAGCCCTGGATGTTCACCAGGACAGAAGATACAAGGAAGGGCAGGTTTGGTGGTTTTAGCACCCCTCTGGAAGCTTCATCCTCAATTTGGTGTAAACACAGCAACAGCTCTGTCCTTTCACTGCTCACTTAACAGAAGATGGTATTTCCTTGCCTTGCAGGGCTTTCACCAAGTTTAATTCATCAGTGGTCTGTGAGGGACCACTGTGAGGGAGTTTTTGTAGGCATGGGTACCTCAGAAAGGCCTAAGTAATTTATCCCTTTTTTTTTTTTTCTTTCACCCAGTAGGTTTCTCTTTAAAATGCTTCCAGCCCTTTAGAGTTTGGGAGCACACTGTACTTGTGAAAAGAAAAAAAAAATTACAGAGAAAAAATGCATAATGTATGATAATGTTGAAAGTAGCAAGAATTAAAGTAAATGGTCTGATACAAAAAGGGTTTTAAACAGGATTAATAATTCTGCAATTTGTTATACAAAGTCAATTTTTCCACTTCCAAAGCTAAGTTGCCTGGTGGGGTTTATTGGCTCACTCATTATTAGGTATATATCACTTTTATTGTTTCACATTTTTATGTGTTTATAAAAAAAAAAAAAAAGACATCATTCATGAATAAAACATTTTTTTTCTAAGCTGCCATATATGAAAGTTGGTCTAAGAGCCTATACCCTCTTTTATTGGAAAAGGAATATACATTGTATATTTATATATTTATATATTTATATATTTATATATTTATATATTTAGATATTTAGATATTTAGATATTTAGATATTTATGGGTTGGTCTGTGTTGTGAGGTTTTGTGTATTTGTATGCATATGAACATATATGCATATGTATATATGGTAATATGGCAAAATGCGTATGCATATATTGTGTACCCCATTACCATACATATACACACACCAATCTTTGAAAAAAGACTTTGTGATACTAAGAATTATATGTTTTCCTTCTGATAAGCTTTCCAAACCCTTCCCTCTTCTGCTCCATTAGACTTATCCTGGGCGACATCTTTCATAAATGCCATTTTTCTTTCCCCCTTCTCCTTATCCATCGGGTTTCTTGGGTGCTCATATACCACTCTGCTAAAGCCCTGTTCCTCTTCTAATCTGTGGCAGAATGGCTCCTGTCCAATTGTCACGTCAGAACACTAGACATGATTGAGCATCCAGGCGGCAGTCAATGTGCTGCCGCAGATGATGTGAGGAAATGTTAGCTTGATAGATAATAGTTTTATTTTTGGTCTTCTTAATCACTCTGCACCTGGTAGGAGTTTCATATGAACTGATAAGTAGTATCAAGAGACAGATAGAAGTTGATGGGGAACATTTTTATGTATGAATTTATTTATTTATTTATTTATTTATAATATTTGGGTGCAAGGATTTTTCTGGGAAGTTTTATGAAGACTTTCTTTTTTTCTTGCTCTTCCTTTATCATATGAAATCTAATTTCTTGTTGACAAATTTGGACTGGAGTTTTAGGATCTATAGAAACAAAAATTGAAGAGATGTCTAACAAACATTATTTCAAATGATTTGAGGGAACTTGCTCTTCTAAAAGCAGCTTTAGAAAATGGGGGTTTTACTGTGACCTCAGCCTTTGACCTTAAGACTCTGTCCTCTTTAGTGTTGAGAGGTAAATTACTTTTGCTAACTTATGTGTGACACCACACAAATAACTCCATAAATGCTCCATAATTGTGATGTGATTATATGGTTATTGCTGCACATTGTCAACAAAATGATCACCCTGAGGCCCCATAACTCCAGTGTGTGGCACATGGTAATTAGCTAAGAAAGGACTAGGATGTAAGGGGCTCTGGAGGAACTCTTTCAGCACACACACAGAGAAATTAGCAAGTTGAATGGATGCCTCCAAAGAGAGCAACTGTGGAGACTGGAGCAGAAAAAAAAAATTTGAAAAACATTTTGAAAAATGTGAGATACAAACTTAATGGAGAACGAAAGGAATTGCAAAGGAAGAGAAAGAAAGCTAAGTAATGTCACGGTCCACTGCCTCACAGCAAAAGTTTCTGCACTAAGTTGGGCACTTGTCATCAGAAACAAGACCAAGGAGGACTTTGTCCTAATAAGAGCTGGCTCTCTTTCATTTTTTACATTAATACTTGTTGCAGCTGCAGTCAGATCTGAAGTGGAGATCAAAAACTTTATGAGAGCTCTGAGACAAAGACTTTGTAATATCTAGTGGATATTTTTTCCAGTCCATTTGGAAATATGGTCTGGTCTGTCCAGCCATTGGACTAACCAACCACAGTGTCCTCTTTGTTACACTCGAGATCATGAGTGTACTGCTGCTTGGCCCTACTTCCCTCCTGTGTCTCTAATGTAGACTGAGTACTGGAGCCCTCTGTGATGACAACAAAAAGTGGTTTTTTATGCAGCTAAGATTGCATGGTTGGGAAGGCAAACATGTCTTGTACCATATGACGTGTACCTGGCTTTCATCATATTGTGGTTTGTTTGGTTTTGCCTACAGGGAAGCTAGCCTTAGAGACTGGGAAAGCATGGACATGGGCTTTGTTGCACTTTTGTTTGAGGATTTTGCTCCCCCTGTTGCATGTTGAGGCCATACCTTAAATCTTGGGTTCATTTCTGGTCCATTCAAAAGAAGACAGACACTGAGGTGCTAGAGTGTGTCCAAAGAAAGGTCACAGAGCTGGGGAGGGGTCTGGAGGACAAGCCTGATGAGAAACAGCTGAGGCAGCTGGGGGGCTCAGCTTGGAGAAAAACAGGTTCAGGGGGCCTCTCATTCTGTTGTGGGATGGGGGTGGGTCTCTTTTCCCAAGTGACAAGCTATCAAAAATGAGGAAAAAAGACTCAAGTTGCACCAGCAGAGGTTTAGACTGGATATTAGGAAAAATTTCTTCACTGAAGGAATTACATTGGAACAGGCTGCCTAGGAAAGTTCTGGAATCACCATGCTTGGAAGTATTTGGAAGGCACTGCTGGATGTGGTACTTGAGGATATGGTTTAGTGGGGAACATGGTGGTGCTGTGTTAAAAGTTTGCGTCAAGGATCTTGAAGATCGTTTCCAGTCTCAGTGTTTTTAGGATTCTAATCTTATCCCTGTAAACCTCAGAGGCAGTTTCCAGGGTTGGATTTTTTTTCCCCCCAAAGTGTTTTAAGTAGGCAGTGAGGGTACAGAAATTGGAAGTAGAAAAGCACTGGTGTTATTCCTTACTCCAAAAACAGGATGGTATTTTGTAAAAGTAGAGCAGTTTCTACTCCTGGGACAGCCATACCTGTCTTTAAACAAGATATATATATCTGTAGCAATACTGCCAAAATTGTTTTCTCTTACTGACTATCACTCTGCCTGGCCTGCTGGCTCTGTATTTCAGACTTCAAGCTCATTATGCATAATCCTGAAACTTTAGACTCATAATAGTTCTGAGTATTTCTTACAGGCCATACTTGCCTCTACTAGTACATTCCCTAGGTTTAATTATAAATGATTTGGACAAGATCATGGAAAAATATTTTTGCGTAACAAGGACCTGAATCCAGGTCTGCAGCATCCCAAACTTCAGCCCTAAGCACTGACTCATCCTTCCTCCCACACATTATCCCTTAGCCCTTGCTGCTTTTTGGCACAGCTGGTTCCTGTCCTTATGCCAAGGGAAAAGGGCACACAGAGGACAGACAAGGGTAGCAGACCCATGACACTCAAAAACACTCTCGCAGCGAGGGGTATTTACCGTTACTCTTTTCAGGCAGATTTTTGGTTGCTTTTCCTTCCCTCATTAGCACGAAGCAGCTGGAGTTGAGGCCTTGGCTTGACCCCAAAATATGGTCTGTATGAGACAATGGCCAGGAATGAACTGCTCAACTGCTCGCTGCAGTGAGTGATTACCTGGTTGTTGTACTTTTTGTTCACCTGTTATTCAAATGACTTGAAGTTAAACTTTGAGTGGATTAACTACTCCCAGGCTATGCAAGTTTCATCACCAAATTCAGCAAATGGTCCTAAAAAAACTTTTTGGGAAAATGGAAATATCAATCAAGATGATAACTTGCACAAGATAAAATACTTCAAGCTAAATTCACCCCTGTAATGTATCCAATGACACATTACAGCTCCATAGAGCTGCTGCAAAGATGAATTGGTCTGGAATATATATGTTGAATATTTAATGCAAATACAACATGCCATAAGTGCATGTCCTGCAGGTAAAATGTAATTATTCTAATTATGCTGCAATTACTGTATATCTACAGAGTAAATTATGTGTTTATTTGCATTCTGTGCTATAAAATGTTCTAATTCAGTCTTCAAACCCATGCAAACCAGTTTCCTCTTCATAGAGATATTTTCAGATATTTTTGGTTAGCTGTCAAGACACAGTTCTGGGGTACTGACACATCTTTTACCCCTTAGTCACATCTTGGTGTCTGCTTCCACTAACCTGAAGCTGGCTATGATTTATTTGATAGACACAGAAAGATATTGACAGTATTTGCCTCAGCAATGGGAAGCAGTGGTGCTGTTGCTAAGGTATCTGTATGGCCAGGAAGGCTGTAGTGCACTGTGGTGATTGATTATTGTGGGTGCAGGTGCTCAGTGCTGGTAGATGCTAACTCCATTTTGTTATGCACATGGCTGAAAAAGGCACACAAGAAAATGGAATAGCACCATAGCAGACAGGATAAGGATACCAGTGAGGGAGGAAAGTCATATGAGAAAAAATGAGAGGTCGTCTGGGAGTAGCATAGAATCACCAGGATTGTAGCCCTTATAGAAGTCATCCTGAAGGCAAAGGGTGCTCACATAAAGACTAGTACAAATCTCTCAGCACTTTCTATTGTGCTGGCAAAAGACATAATAGATTTTTACCATGTGGGCGGTGAAATGCTGGAACAGGTTGCCCAAAAAGGAAGTGGATGCCCCATAACTGCTACCAATCAAGGCCAGGTTAGATGGCTTTGAGGAAACTGATCTAGTACAAGATGTCTCTGGTCACGGCAGAGGTCTTGGAGTAGGTGACTTTGAAAGGTCTCTTCCAACATTAGCAGTTTAATGATTCTACGATCACAGAAAAGTCGATTAAAAGGGACATCTGGAGATCATCCCTTCTAATCCTCTTCTTAAAACCAACACAAGGTGAGGTCAGACATGGTTTTGTCTAAACAGGTGCTGAAAATATGCAAAAATGAAAATTTCATAGTACCCAATCAGAACCTCACACAGAGCATTGTTTCCCCACCATCCTTCGCTGTATTTTCTACCACTATTGAGAAGTATTGACTCTTTTGATCTTCAAAACTATCCCTAAGGTCATCAGGCGTAAAAATTAGGGAGTACAGAATCAGAATGTGTAAAAGTACACTGGAGGGTAATGTTGGCAGAGAGAACAATTACAAGACAAGAAACTATCCTGTATTCTCTGTTCATAGGTAATGTCAAGATAGATAGACATATGTATGTATAACCTACATGGCCTACATGTATCTAGAAATAAAACTGTAGTCTGGAAGATACAGCATTGGGTAAAGAGGCT
Source organism: Chamaea fasciata (assembly GCF_029207755.1). Lineage (NCBI taxonomy): Eukaryota > Metazoa > Chordata > Aves > Passeriformes > Sylviidae > Chamaea > Chamaea fasciata. Next base: position 15,405,111 of record NW_027094089.1, read on the forward strand.
CCAAAGTCTCATTTATTCTCTGTCAATGACTAATGGGTAACCTTGATCAAGTCTCTTCTCTGCATAACAGGAGCACTGAGGAAAACTTTCTAAATAAGCTGCTTTGAGCCATAATAATGAAAAGAGCTAGGTCATGCAGTAATTACTGTTAGTAATACTATTATGTGTTATTTATCATACACACAAAATAATACATTCCTATGGAGTCTATCACCAGAGGTCAATAAATTCTTCTCTCCCCTTTTTTTTTTTTTTTTTTTTTTTTTTTTTAATTCTCAGACTGGAGTTAAATAATCCCTTTTTATTGAGCAGGTATCATGGATTCCCTTCACTCACCTCTTTCTCTCTGTCTGGAAAACCCTCTGAGGCTTTGTTTTCTCCATGCCACAGCAAAGGCAATTCAATTAAGACATCAAGCCATCCTGAAACTGAGGTCTCTAAGGTGCACTGAAGACAATCTTCTAAGATGACCAGTCCTGCAGAAATTAATGTCTTTCTTATTAATTTGAGAACACAGTGGTTCTTTCTGACCCTTTGGACCCTGCATTTTATTGATCGAAGTATGTAGGCATTTTTCCTTGGACAGATACTTGAAGATGAAAACTGATTTATAAGGCTGGGTTATTTTCATTGGGAAGATGATGCACACCATAAATTAATAACCAAAATTTAAATTCACAAACCAAAATACATTTAGTTTTTGATTTTTCACATTTAATATAAAATATGAAATATTCTTGTTTGTCCTGTGGTCTATGCTTAAATATTAAATTGAATGCTCTATTCAAAGTAATCTTTTAAAAATAATTTTAAAGTCTGGTCTCAGATACAGTATCATTGATGAGTTTCTAGAGATTTCTGAAATAATTCATGCCCCTCAAATAGAACTTTGACACCAAATTATAGAGAGCTCCAGTGACTTTAGTACTAAAAGACGTTTTACATCATATTTTGTTCCAAAACAAGGTATCGATAGAGTTTCAGTAGTCTTATATTATTTTTCACCAATTCATATCTTCTTTTTTGTTTTATGTTTCCTTGGTGTCTACCTTTGCCTGTTTTATTATGTATTTTATATTTATTGGGTGAAGTTTCAGGTTAAAAGATGTAGCTGTTCGTTATTAACAAGGTAGGAGAAGAAAAATTAGGCTTTTCTTGGCCATATTAAAAAAAAAAATAAAACAACAACAAGCAAAAGAATGCAAATTTAATATGCTTATATTTGGGAAGCTCTGGACTATTTGTGTTTTATAACACAGTAGTACATTTAGCAGTGTAACTGTGGTTGTGTCAAGGTTTCATTCTTCATGTTCCACCAAAGGTAATTGCTGTACAGGCCTTTCATTTCCCACATGGTCAATACACACTGACAACAATTCTTAGCAATTATTTTCTGAAGTTTTTTGTCAATCCTCTGCATACTCCCTCCCCTACTGCTCTCCCTTTCCTGCTGTCTCTGCATCACATTTCTGAAGATTTTCATATTACGCCTGCAATACTAAGCAGGAGTTCTTAAGCAATTGTTCTCCTCAGCCTTCTGTAATATTTCTGGTAGAATCAAAAACAAGGAAAATTTCCGACACGACCAAATGTTTGTGACATGAAAAGTCATAACTTTGTGTAATAAGTACATGTTGTATAGAACTCCCTTGAAGTGAAAGAATAGCCAGTTCATAAATCTATTTGTTTTGCTTTTAAAATTACTACAAAATATTTCATATGCATATTGTCTGTCATGTGTAAGCTAAAGTAAATGTTTAAAATGGACCAACAGAAATGTGTATGTGAGGTAACTTATACATATTTTTTCTTTTCAAAGCATAGAAAAGATCCTAGAGGAAGTAAAGGTATTTTCTGTTAATAATCACATGCTTTGAAATATTAGCAGGTAACCCCCTGAAGCTGAAGCTGAGCAGTCCTTTGGCAGACCATCTCATTATCATGTACGGATGTTGTTCAAAAGTTTCAGAAAATGTGAAGTATGTGAAACACACAGATTTTATAGCTAAGTAGACATCTAGAAACATTTTGGATGAATTGCAGTGATCTGGAACTAAGTGCCAGTATTGCACAGTCAGAATTAATCCCAACAAATATCTACACAGACTTAGTCTTACGACTTATTACACCTGGTTTTGAACATGATACATAAAAAATGAGACCTATCTCTATAGTTTGCTATTTCATGATTCTTTAATTTGAAGACTGATAATTTTCCAGCTCTCAGATGAAAGTGTGACTTTTCATAGATTTGAAAAAGGCTGAAACAAAACCTTAAACAGGTGTTTAGTGCTTCCTTTTTTCCCCATACTTTAGTTAATGTTTGTGTCTATAATGTAGTGATGGGAGGAGAAATCATAAATCTTCCCACACCCTTCTTTTCAAGTTGATTCACAATTTATGTTCATTTGCTTCTAATGAGATGATTAGAGTGGAATCAGATCAGATTTCATCTGCAGTTAAACTGTGAAGTCATTTTTCCCCCACAATGAGGTTGTAAAACCAACATCAAGCCTAAACTGCTATGTGTGATTTTTTCCTTTTTTTTTTTTTTTTTTTTTTTTTTTTTTTTTTTCTGCAATATTTCTCACCTGCAAAACAAGCCATCTATTTGAACATGGTAAATGATGACATCAATTTTGCAGCTACTTCTGAAGTCCATAAGTTGAACTAGAACTTTGTTTATATACTATTCAGAGATATGTTCAAATATGAGTGGAATTTCTTGGACTTTCTCTTGAAATATTGTTTGCTGAAATTTCACAGAGCTCCCAGATTTGGTAATGGAACACTTTTTTCAATGTTAGATATAAATTAAATTTTATAATCCTGCCAAGATCACTAGAGGTCATGGTCCTTTCGTGTCCTGTAGCTGGCAAATCTTAGCTAGTATTAGTTCCCTTTTTTGTGGACGCATAACATGCTAAATTTTAGATGTTTGTACCTCTCCATTCATTTAATTTGGTTTAGTCACGTAGATCAAACACTGTGTTGTAAGAGCCCCACTACTGATAACTTCTTTCCTCTATTTTCTCCATACTAACCAAATGGCTCATGCCATGTTGGAAAAGATGAAAGTTTATAAGAAAGTTTTACAGATATGAATGCTTAGAAGAAAGCTCTCTGAATGTGGAACCTGTAAGTAAAATAGAAATGAAAGCAAGTTTTGTTATAGAAGAATAAAGGATGTCTAAAGCTAGAATTGCTGAGCCAACTGTTACTGGACAACTAAGAAAGCAAAGGGTAAATTGGAGTTGGAAAGAGGTTTTATGGCTAGAGCAAAGGATATGTTGACCACAAACAAAGAAGATGTTTTTAGTGAGAAAAAAGAGGTCTCAAGAAAAGCAAAAGATACTATAGGCAAAAAAAAACATGTTTTTACCAAATAGAAAAAGAGTCTAAGAATTTTCCACTGCAAGAAAACAGAAAAACAACTTTAAGCTTAAGTTGTAACATAATATGGTAATGATAGTAATTGTGATAGGCTATAAGTAAACGTAAAAGTATTGTGTATGATACTGATTGGCAATATATATTAAGATGCTTAGTAAAGAAAACTATATAATGTATTGTAACCAGAGCTAAAGTGGCTTCGGGTTTTGCCTATAAGCTGATGCTGACAGCTATAGACTTGGTTCTGTTACCCACGACCCATGACTGTTGTAACTTCAGTCTATGAAATAAACAGCAGCTTTAAAGAGCTGCCTGGAGTCTCATATCTCTCGTTCAGGCTCTTACAGTGCCAGGCTTGCACAACTGAGCCACACCAGCTCTTCCTGACTGTGAAACCTCATTAGGACTAGAGCAGATAAAGCTCCCTGATTTGACATCACTTTACCAACGATATCAAAAGGTGAAGGTCTTTGCCTTCAGAACTAGCTTGCTAATGAAATAGCCAGGAACCATTGCAATAGTAATAATACACATGCATGCAAGTTATTGTTAACATCTGTGTGAGCTGAAGAAAATCATGAGTCTCCCACACTTCAGGGACACAGGTTATTGTAGCCAAAAGTCCATGAAGGGAGGGTGTATATCAAAAACCAGAACCCTTTCAAAGTGAGAGATGCATTGTCCCATCATTCCGAGGTGAGTCTTGCACTCACAGCATGATAAACTAATAGCTTTAAATGCACAATGACTATATTGTTCAAGTGACTCATAAAACTTGGCCATCATACCACATTCACTTGAGTCCATAGTATAAAATGCTCCATAGTATAAAATGCCAGTCTTTGAGTCCTTGTCAGAACAACTGATTGCAAGGTCATAGCCTTAGAAATTCAGGTCTTCCCAAACCAATGTCTAATCAAATAACCCAAAGTAACTATATTTAATTCTGTCCTTTTTTGCAGCATTTCTATTCTCTTATATTGAGAAGAATATAGAACTTATATACTGTACAACCTGCTTATCTATAGCTTAGCCAGTGTAATATTATTAGTTTTTATATCTATAACTTTTATTGTTTTATCTTTGACAAACTCTGAAATAGTACACTAGTGACATTTTTAAAAATTAGTCTTCTGCTTTTAAAGACTACTCATCATTTTTATCTATCACTGTTTTGGAAATGTCACATTGATTTTATCCTCTTTGCAAAAAATGGTAACATCTGAAAAAAAAAATAATCTGACACTTCAAAATCAGCTGCCACTGTTAGATAGAACAAAAATAAATAAAAGAACCATTTTCTTGAAGGATAGGGGAGAGAAAAAAAGAGCATAGGAGTGAGATAGGAAAAAAAAATCTTTATCTCTTTTTGACAGTACTGATGATAACCAAAATATCAGGAATCATAACTAGTTTTTCCTGTCCCAGCAATGTATACAAGTAGTAATTGTGTCGCTGATCGATGAAAATGCTTCCAAACATGTCTTATGAATATTAGTTAAAAATCTGTCTAAGTATGAACTAATATACTGAAAAAGAAAATGGGAAGAAAGAAAAAAAAATAATTCGCCATTTCCCCTTCTCCCAGCCCTAACAACGTGGTCAAGTAACAGAGAACTTAAACTGAAATTCTGGCCTTGACAGATCATGCAGGGATTTTGCCAGTGACCTCAATCATCTTCAGCAGTTAATACACAATGACAGGAGGGGTGTATTGTACCCCTGGTGACTACAGTGCTGGACCAAGCAGTTTTCCAGAATCTCAGCTTGCCCAAACCCAAGTCCCTTTCAACTGAAATTATTGCAAGATTAATTTTTTTAGCATTGAATGGTGGATCAAGCTACCTGTATCCACATTCAGGTGGACAGAGGAATAGGGAAATTGGTGTATGGGGCCTGAAAATAAACAGGTAGAGAAAGGGTGGGGTTGTTCAGACCGATACAGGTGATAACGATAGATGTGTCTAAAGGGTTTCAAGGTTTAAGAAGCCAAAGGCAAGTTAGGAAGAAAATTCCTAAATAAATGCACTCTGAGGCCACATGGAATTGTTTGGTGATATTTATTTGTCTTCACAAACATTTCTTTAGGATTATCTGTTCTGGGTTTTTTTTTTTTTTTTTTTTTTTTTTTTTTTTTTTTTTGTGTGGATATTTTTTTCTTTGTAATATTTTTAAAAAACATACTATGTCAATGTAAAACACAGTCCATATAGTTTTTATTTTTCTGTACAGGTTTTTTAGATTCTTTAAAAAGCCTTCTCCATCATGATAAACACTGCCCTGTCATTTTCTCTAGAGATAGATTTAGAGCTAGATTTAACATTGGCATTGTCTTGCCATGACCATCTACACAATTGCAAAGAAATCATACAAATACTGAATCCCTGCTTCACCAGGTCTAACAAAAAATGTTTTCAGTGGGATCATGCCTTCAAGATGACTCAATCTGGAAATTAAATTAGAATGAATCTGCTGCCCATATGCTACCAACATGTTCCTTCAAATCCTGTTTCCTTCCCCAAGATATTAAAACATTTCCAACTTTTCACAACAGAACCCAACTATGATTTTCCTCAATGTCTTCTTGTCTCCTCACATTACAGCACAGCATTCACCATGAAAATTTGTTCCTTCAACAAAACAATATAATTTTTCCATATCAGTTTGCTCACAAAGAGTCCCTAATTTCCTTTTGCTTGTTGATCAGGATTAGAGCAGAATTAGTTTTCTTGGTTTTAAAAATCAAAGGTCCAAACACTTTTTTGGGAAGAAGAAGATGATGAAACAGTTAAACCTGCAGCTAACATGATCAAATCTGCTTTCTTTCTTTAGTAAACTTGGGAACAGTTTCCACTCCTACATAAATATGATTTCAATTTAACATTTCATCCTTACTCAGCAAAGTATGTTAACACTCTCTAAATTTTAAGCAAGTGCTTAAATCCTATTCCAGCGGCACTTAATCAGGCACTAAAGTTAAGTATGTGTTTAAATGCTTTGATGACTTGAAGCCTAAACAATGAGCAAAGTAATGACTTACTGAGATTTCTCTGTGCCAGGAAATAATGCTTATTGAAGAAAGGACACTATGATACACCTCAAGCCATTTCATGGCGTAAGAAAGGGCTTCGGATTGCTTGCATGGTTTTCTACAGTCTTTCACCTTCATTAAAACAAAATAACACAAAAGAAAGGAAAAACATCCTTGAGAAATATTCAGAGCTATAAATAAATAATGAAGCATACAGTATTTCATTCTATAATCACAGTTTATGAAGGTAGTGGAGACTGTGGTAGAAATGTGTTCATCAGTCTTGTACATGAACAATAAGGCCAAGTCATGAACAATAAGCCTATAAAACAGGATCATAACAGGAAGAAAGCTTTAATGTACATATTATTAAGATTAGGATGTGACACCATAAGGCTCTTTTTTTTTCTTTTCTTATTTATTTTTTTTCCCCTTCAAATTGAACACTGCATGTATAACAAAGAGATGTTTTATATGAGTTTGTAAGTGTTATTACATGGAAAGACTGTATGGACAGTATTTGGAAGCAATAGAAATAGCTATGCCTCCTATACATTTCAGTAGTGAAATAGTTAATTTTAAAATCCAAATATATTCTATATTCATGAGAAAACACCTATATAGGGCGTGCTTTTATCTGCAGGACAGTAACACCTTGACTGATTTAGTATCAATTCTTACATTATAGCTTGAGGGTATTGAGGAAACAAACATATTATACTGTTCAAAACGAGAATTTCAAAAGTACTGAATAAAGTATAAGAATACGTATAAAACAGAACATAAACATTCAGGTTCAATGCATCAGCTAGTCAGCAACTGAAAAGCTTAGAATGAGTTCATGTTGTTTGACTCTTCCACAAACCCTTACTACAGAATACCTAGCTCTCCTGAAACCAACAGTACTCAACACAGATCACTGTAAACCATTAGACAGAGGTGGTTGTTTTTTTTTTTTTTTTTTTTTTTATGGGGTTAACAATGTACTATTTCCCAAATTACCTGTTGTCTTCAGACTAGGAGTACCAAAATAATACGCAGTGGTCCAATTCAAACAGCATATCAATTTTACTATACATACGTAGATGTGTGTAATGCTCCCTGCATTCCTGTGAGAAAATGGAGGTTGTCTGCGTTATGACATATATCATATCATTCTTCCACTCTACCAAGAAGGATGTGAAACACAACCACTTCTGAACTAGGTCCAGTCAGAGTTCAAATAAACATCTCAATAAATGGGCTTAAATAGCTTCACACCAGCATTTAATTTAAAAATAAAAAATAGGAAATAAACAAGTAAACATGCTAACAAATGAAATCCTGATATAGAGAAGATTACTGAGGCAGAGACTGTCTCTTCCTTTGGTTTTATATTACACTTGCAAGAAGAGAGTTCCTATATTTGAGGCTAACAGATGTTACTGTAATAATTAACATTAAAAAATTAGGAGCATTTGAAACCATCAGGAATCATGTCTATGCGCTTTTTTTTTTTCATACATTGCTGATATTCATAGGGGAAGCAAATGAAGCTTAAGAACTATCAGGTTCCTTCTTGAATATCTCACAGAGGCTCGAACTTCATAGAGGAATTATCTTAATCATATCATCAAAGAAAAGGGCTTGAAATATGATCTCAGATGAAAACTCTGATGAAGAGAAGTATAGCATAAATTTCTCGGCACTCAAGCCTTAGAAATTACAGCCATGACTCCATATCTCAGGCTCTGTAAGGAATAATAATTATTATTTGGCAATTTATCAAGGTGAGGGTTCCACTGGAGGGAACATCGTATTCAATTTGGGACCTGAAATTACAGAACTAGTGAGATATTAAATAACAGCACAAAGCAGGACATGTAGGCAAGGAAAGTGATGGAACAAATCTCAAGTAATGGTGAAGAACTCAGAATGAGTTATCAAGACAACCTCCTTGTTTTCTAGTCATTATCTTTAGTTTTTTCAGTAGAAAAGTCTTTGCAGCATGCCAATCCATCTCAGCAACTAGTGCCAGAAGCACTACAAGAAGATAGAACCTGGAAAAATGCAGGTACTTCTCTTTCTAGACTGAAATGTGAATTTTCTGGGTATACTTAGAATCCTAAAATCATAGTCTATCCTGAATTGGAAGGGACCCACCACAAATATTGGATCCAATTCCTGGCCCTGTGCAGGAAATTTCTGCTGAGTTTGTCTCATGCTTTCTCTTGGCTGCATTTTTCCAAAATACTTAATTTAGTGTTTGAAGAGACTTATAATTTAACTATCTGTAGAGTCAAAATTAAATACATGATTAAAAGCATATTTCCCTTTTACAAGCAGCTGGGGCAATTATTTTAGGAATTTATTTTTCCTTGCTTAACACACAGGACCTGATTCCTGCTTCATGGAAATTGTGAGGAATGTTCAGATAACTTGGCTTCCCTTATATCTCCTATTTTAGCTGTCGTTTCCAAGAAAGGAAGAATACATACATGGCCTGTAACCTGCAGAACCTCTCCACTGACAGACAAATTTGTGCAAATTCATTACTTTAGTTTTAATTGCAAGGATAAGGCATCAGTGCTTTTAGGATTTTACAGGGGATCAGAGGGGCCCCTGAGGACCCTTATCAAAGTGAATGTGAAATTAGTAGGAAACTGGAATACATGACCCCCTGGGGTCTCTTCCAGCTTAAACTGTTCCATGCTTCAGGCTGCCCAAGGAAGTGGCAGAATCATCATTCTTGGAGGAAGTTAGAGGACAAGGGGATATGACTTAGCAGTGTTAGGTTAAAGATTGGTCTCCATGCTGTTAGAGAGTCCTTCCAGCCTAAATGTTTCTGTATTTCCATGATTCTGACCTGGTCGGCTCTAAATACCTATGTTGGGATATGGGAAATCACATACAGAATTTTGCATTCCCACTGATTATAGAATCACAGAATCAAATAATGGTTATGATTGGATGGGACTACTGGAGGTCTTCTGCTCCACCCTCCCTGTTGTGCCCTGCTCAGGCACTCAGATCTGCACTCGTTAGGTAGCTGTCATACAATGACTAAACAGGACTGTAACAATTTGTTTGGATATGCGAGACTACAACTTATATGAACATAAAGAACATATAGGCATGTGTGTTCCACAGTTTGAAAAACATCATGTGTTGCCTCTTTCGTAATAAGTTGATTAAGGCAAGGGGTGTCTACTGTGGCCAGAAACTTGAGGTTTCAGTGGTACAGATACATTGTGGAAGACTTGTATTTACTAAGCTAATGATCAATTAAATAGATTTGAATAATATGTTAAATGTGTGATATTGGATTTTCTAGGCAAGAATGCCTAAATCTTGGTAGCTGAACCAGAGGCTGGACTGACACAGTGAATTTATCTTTGCATTAATGCATTTAGTTCACAGAATTTCTGTGTATTTGTTTAGTCTCAAGGATATTCAATGCAATTCCCAGCCTGATACATGATTTACTGCAAAAATGTTTAGGCAGTGTCATGCTTTATGAACCAGACCCCTGGGCTGTTCAGTATGGGTTAAACCAAGGACAGACTGTTTTTCATGACAAAGATATTAAGCTATCTATATGAACCCCTGACCATCAAATTACTCACTGTTTGTCATACCATTTTTAATTTACATGGTATAAGGGGCTTAAATGTCAGCATCTCTGTTATAACTTAGACTCCAGTGTCTTTAATTAATGTTTCATGTTCATGTTATGGTTATTTAGAATTTGCTGAAAACCCAAGAGCCATAAATTTCTTTTACAGGTCTTTGTGGTATGAACTTTAACAAAACAGCTATAAAGAGGTAATAGGAATGAACAGTACATCACATAAAGCACAAGCAAAGAAGGAAGAGAGATGGGAATAAACTCCAGGCAGATTAAAAATTTCATCTCTGTTTATGATAATTTTGTTATTTCTTCAGATGCAGGGACATGGAAGGTAAACAAGGAAACAGTGCATACATTTTTTCATAGTTTTCAGATGTTGCATTTTCTTTTTGTATATGCACTAGGATTAAATTAATATTTTTTTCAAACATTTAACTAACTGAAGCTGAAAGGAGTCTAACTTCTTGCATGCAATATTCCTGTCTCAATGAAGAGCCTGATGCTCTTCTTGAGGGCCTGGACTCCTTTGGTTGTTCACAGAGCTATTGGTGTGAATTTGGTCTTGCAACTACTGGGGAAATTCACTCTGTTGATTGTCATCCATGAATGTGGAGTCACATTGAAGAGCTAGAATAAACTTGAATCTGAAAAAGTCAATGAAACAGTAAGAGTGGTAGTAGTAGACACTCTTAGCTTCCAAATGTGGCCACTTTAGTGACATAGGTAAAGACCAAATCTTGTGTTCTTCTGGATCACTCTGGTAATCAGTAAAGTGGGAAAATGAAGTAAGGAATAGGCTTATGCTCAATGTAAAGGAAGGTATAAATGGACTTAAGAATATGAAACAGCTGTTATGAACAGTATGTGGAGTAAATTAGAAAACACTACAGTATGACTAAGAAACAGAACAAAATGTGTAACAGTTTGGAATTGAGGCTGACATATTTTCATTTGAGTGAGGAAGATGCTTTTTTGTCAAATTTTCTTCTAACACAAAAGCCAGACATAGATTTATGTTTGCAAAAAAGTGGAGAGGCTTGCATCTCCAATTAAATATCAGAGTGTCTCTGAACCATTCTTTTTTTCAAGAGTTTAGTAAGTCCTACACTGAATGTGTTTGCACATGTGCATTAATACAGAGATATAACAGAAATAAACTGAGTTATGTATTTGTCAAAATTGTATATGAACTTTAAAAATCCCTAAGCTGCCTTAAAAATAAAGATGAAGAAATGCTGTGCTACTGCAGGTCATCCTTTGGTAAACTTTGTGGGAAGGAGCTGAAATAAAAGAACTGACTGAAAAAAGAAGGTGGTTATCCTGGCTATACAGGGTCATAATCTATCAACGTGACTGTGACATCACAGTGTCTTCAAGGACACCCAGAATACACAAAAGCATTTGAGGAATGAGCAGCACTGCCCTGTTCTTACCATCTCTGTTCATGTTCATAAAGACTGAGAAACTAACTATAGCTTTATCCTACTTTGCATGCTTAAATGCAAATACAGATATGTGTAAAATGTTACAGTTGTGTAAATAGGGTCTTTTGGCCTTCATGCTGGAAATTAAACATTCTTGTCATAATGACACAATATAATACAATAAAATGCAACAGTCAAGGAAACTCTCTGAACTTATGATTTGTTCTACTGAAAAGTGACAAGTAGAAATCTGAATTCAAAAGCAGACTGACTTCTTGTTCGCCCTAAATGTAGGAAGGGAATTGACCATGGGTGTTGCAGATTTTACTTGGATCTGATACTGAGTTCTGACCTTGGTGGGCAAATTTACAGGCTACATCTATATCCATATCACTGTTATTTTCAAATCCATATATTGTTTTTTTATTCACTGGGACCACCACCACCAGCTGCACAATCCAAAATGCTGTAGCTCTAAGTGGAAGTGACTTTCTTGCTGGGGCTTGCTGCCTCTCAGCTGAAGTGATTTCCTTAATTTCCAAGGATTTTGCTAAGTCTTTTTTATTTGAGGCTCAAATTCTGCTGTGGATTCTTTTTGTCAACCTTGCAAATATTTTGGTTAAGTTTGAGCTAGTAACAAATGAGGTCATTCAGCTATCTCTGTTCTTGTTCTAGTCAATATGAAAGCATCTAGCTTCCAACAGTTTCCACTAATTTCCCATTTCCTACACTCGGCTTGACAAAACACCCAGTGTTTCTGTTAATCACGTTTCTTCACTGTAACAAATTTAAATATTCTTCTGACTCCTTTGGATAAAGGGAAAGTTGTGATGTATTCATTGATAAGACTGAGTGCTCAGTAGTGGGACTCACAGCCTAGTCAAAATTTGGGGAGTGGAGGAGAAAGGGGAAATGAGAAAAAAACTAAATCGAGAAAGTGACTGGGGAGGAAAAAGATGCCATTTAGAATCAAAGGAAAATCCCACTCTCTCCCCAACAACTGAAATTCCAATCTTGATATAAGTAGACAGGGGGAGGGGGGGAAGAAGAAAAATAAAAGAAGAATAAAGGATTTCTTTTATTCTCTTCAGAATACTTCAGTACCAAAGCATTTTCAGAGACTGCTACCATGCCTCAAGGGATTGAAAATGCCTTCTGTCATCATTCCCATCCATTGAAATGTACATTAGACACTACAGAGAGAAATCTGGGGCAAGGCAAAAATGAAACAAAAACAAAACCAAAGCAGAGCCCATCAAAGAAAGGGCTCGTATTTTTGTGGAGTTCAAAGGAATGTTGTGTCCCTAAAACAAACCAATTTTCTCTCCCTACATACATCAGATGCGCACACACACACACACTTGAACACACACACTCACAGAGGCTTCTGGTTTCGTTGTAGGCAACCACTCTCTGTATAACCATTTCTGTAAGTAAACAAGCTGCTCTGACTGCAGCATAAAATGAACTTAATAAAAACTGAGATCAAAATGAGCCAAGATAGTAGGGGATAAAAGGGGGGGATCATTCCTAAGACTGTTTGTCCCTGAAGGGAGAATTATTATTATGACCTTGTACCACCGTGTGGGCATGTGCTCCTAGCTGGATCAAATGTAGGCCTTGGCAAAGCTCTCTGCCTGGGAATGTGGTTGCAGTATCTAGTTTTTAACACTACTGGAAATGTTGCCATGGGCACTGAGGCATAGGAGCCAAATACAGGGGAAAGGAAATAATGAAAAATGCTGATTAGGAGCTCAGAGAAAGGAATGGAACATTTGTGCTCAACAATAAAATGTAATGCTCTGTTAATCTGTTTCTTGGCTGTCTGTACTCCATAGGATTTTTAATATGCTTTTTTGTATATTACCATATAGTCAATTTAATACATTTTTACTCTATGGGATATTTAATATTCTCCTTTATTTCCTCTTAAACTACCTACATACACCCTCCTCAAAAAAACGCACTATCTTTTCCAATGCAGTTAGAATGAGTCTGGTGTTCACTCATTCTCTGGGAAATACAAAACAAACCCCCATGCTAACTGCTTAAGAGAACAGATATTAATTAACACTCTTAGATGTGCTACAGACCAAAGAAGATGCTTCCTTCCATGAGAGCTTCCTTTTACTTATCCACCCTGGTATGGTTTACGCTTTTCATGATGATTAATGAAATTTCATATCTATGTCATTTTCTCAGTGACATCCAGTGCACCATGATAAACAAGCAAACAAAGACAAAACTTTGTGGTTTCCAACATTTTCTCTTTAGCCAGTTGTGACACTGGGGAATTGTTTCTTATTCCCAGATTTTTGATACTTGAAAAAACTATATTGACATGAAAATTTGAAGAACTTATAGACATTTAGTTGTTCAAAGAGCAGGAATCTCTTGAAGTTGGTTATCTTCTTTTTATTTAAAAGTAGTATGCACTTGTACGCCATACTACAGTGCTGTTATCATAAAACCACAGAATCCTAGAACAGGTTGGGTTGAGTTCGGTTGTATTAAAAGGGTCATCTAGGTCCAAACCCCTGCCATGGGCAGGAACAATTTCCACAATCCCAGGTTGTTCCAAGTCCTGGCCAACCCAGCTTTGGACACTTCCATGGACAGAACAGCCATAGCTTCTCTGGAGAACCTGTGTCTGTGCCTTACTACCCTAATTGTAAAAAAATTTCTTTCTAATACCTAATTTAACCCTACACTCTGTCAGCTTGAAGATATTCCCCTTTGTCCTGTCACTTGTCACTCTAGGCCCTTGTCCAAAGCCCCTCTCCATCTCTCTTGGAGCTCCTTTAGGCACTGGAAAGCTGTCTAACACCTCTCTGAACCCTTCTCTGCTCCAGCTGAGCACACATTACACTCTCAGCTTGTCTCCATATCAGAGGTGCTCCAGCCCTCTGACTGTCTTTGTGACCGCCTGTGGACTCACTTCAACAGTTCCACATCCTTCTTACGGTGAGGCCCCAAGGGCTGGATTTGGCACCTGCAGATGTGGTCTCACAAAAGCAAAGTAAAAGGGAGATTCAGCTCTGGTGACCTAGAAAATTTTAAGCTGTGACAGAGTAAACTTGGTGTCTGTAAGTTTGCCTTTTTTTCATCCTACTTGGTTTGTTGGCCTTCTGTGATCAGAGTCCTAACCATTATGCTATAAAAATGCAGGGTTAAAAATAAATATAATGTTTTTTCTCATCAAACATATCTCTAGCTAGTGTACAATGATACCATACCATGATACTTGGTCACCCAAGCTGGGTGTCTGCCCAGAAATTATTAATAACTAGAACATTATTACTTATTTTATGTAAGTATACACATATCCACCATCATACATATGTCCATATGTTTATAAAATGAAAAGGCAACACAACATGGTAAGCTTTCTAAATTTACTAAAGTAAATTGACAAAGTTCTTATTCTAGCTTCAACAAAATATTAATACCAGTACAAAGTGAGTTAACAGTAAACAGGTAAAAACTAGTGAGAACAGATGGTTTCACCCCTATTTATGCTACTAGGAATGGAAAGAACCTAATTTCTTGTCCATTAAGGTTTCATATTAAATTAGGCAATATTGGAAAGTTAGATGTAAGACAATTTTGGGTAAAATTGTCCTGATTTTTCTTCTACCTGAAACGTTTTATTCTAACCTGTTGAACTTAATGGGACCAGACATCCATTAACCTACAGACCTGTTAATTTCTCCTACTTCTCCTGAGCTGATGATCTGGTCCAGTGGCATTTTTCACCTGCATAAATTTTATGGAAAAAAATATTCTCCTAAATTACACCAGAATCACACCTTTAGAATTAAAAAATAGGGAAAGGCAAATCAGAAGAAGCAGATGGAGGAAGAAGAAACTGGGAACAGGCAGACAGAAGGAAACCTCATTCATTGTTTTGAGCAGATGCATGCATGTGGGAACTGAAATAATACTCTGTTTAGCTAATCTGGCTTTGGAAACATGAAGTGCTGTAGATTAGGCATGAAGACAGAGCCTGATACTTTTCCAAAGGAACAGGATTGTTTCAGCTGTTCAGCATGCACAGGGCCATGCTGAAAACACTCTAGCCCTTTTCCTCCACTAATGCTTAGGCAGCCTCCCTCCCCACCCACCTTGACCAGTGAAGTGTCAGAGGGGAAGGGAGTGAGGGAAAGGCAATGCTGTTTGATGTCACTATGAGGTGGTGCTGATCTAATCTCCCTGCTCAGAGCTGTTGATTTGATTTAGGATAGCAGTTGTAAAGAGCAGAAGGAGCTTCTGGCATGAATGGGAGCCCTCTCAGCCTGCCACACTTTCCAACTGTCCTGAATATATAAAAAACTAAAGGAGGGGGGGAAGGGAGTCTGAGAAAGAGAGTGACTCTAAGAACAAGAGAACAAGCCTACAAAGAACAGTGGCTGCAGCTCACTCGGAGGAATTCCATTAAATGAACTCATCCGTCATCTTGCCTTTTATTGATGAGTGGCATTGCTTGGCGGCTAGTGACATGACAGAACAAATGGCATCTGAGCCCTGGCTTCCTCTTCCACTGCACATGGAGACACACAGGCCCCAAAACAATGAGTCATTACTTATTACATCCATTATTAACTCAGCTCAGGCTCATTAGGCATGGAAATTGAGGAGGAAAAAGGGGAAAAAAAAAAGGACCAAACCAGGAGCTAACTAGCCCCAAGTACCCATAGATTTAGGGAAAGGTAGTGGTGGGATGGGGAGGGAGGCGGGCAGTTAAAATCTGCTACTCAACATTTGTGACATTGTTAAACCCTGAGGGTGGCGGGTATTTGATCATATGTTTTCCTTTTTCTGACATGATTGCATTGAGGACTGTGCTTTAAAGCAACAAGGCCAAAAGAACAGGAATGTAAGAACTACATCATTAACTACTGCAAGACCTTCAGAATAAAGTCTGACAAGAATGATGCAGTTTTAGTAGAGGATTCTCAGGTGAACATAGAAAAAAAAAAAAGACAAATGGAGCTACTAAAATAGCGAATCAAGTCAAATGCAAGCTTTTTTTTTTTTTTTTTTTTTTTTTTTTTTTTTTTTTTTTTTTTTTTTTTGAGAGGAGAGGTTGGTTTTCTGAGAGTTAGAGACCTAGACTAAAAAGTGTCATATACAAATTTCCTTTTCAGTCAAGAGAGAGCAATAATTTTGTTGCTAAATGACTTGTCCAATCTTAAACAAAAGCATATGAAACAGTTTAAATTACCTGCTATATCGAGATGTTGATATCTCTCTTTTTGCCATCAAGAAGGCCTAGATGGTCAGTTGTGATGGAGTATATAACTTATAAATAGCTAAATTTAAATGAGTCGAGTTGGACTGTTGTTATCTTAGCTCTTGTCTGACTATCACGGCAACTGTTTTCTGGATTAATGTGTAAACAAGATTTTTTTTCATTTTCTTGACTACTCAGGACTAGAAAAAAAATCCTGAAATGCGTCCATTCATTTTTAAATAAATAAATAAAACTGTTCAGGAAAAATACAATGTTAGCCAAAGAAGGATTAATAAAATATACATAAAACTAAAATGGAATTGAGTGGATCTGAAAAAAACAAGAGGTATATGGACCCACTCAAATAAAATGAATAAACAGTAAAACAATTCCAGTAAAAGCATGGCTGTCTGAATTGTTTTAGTCACCCATTCAGGTAAAAGGAAACTTATTCCAAATATCTGTACCAGGTTCAATCTGATTCAAGTTTCAAACTTATCTCCTTTAATTTATTTTTCTTGGCTAGATTTCACCTTTTCTTTGTCAGTGATGAGATAAAATATAAGAGATTGCTGAAGTATTGAGAAAGACCACTGATTTTTCAAAGATTAGCCAAAGTCAGGGGGGCCATCTTGAAAATTCTCAAGGGAGTCCTGTCAGCCTGTGAAGCAAATGGGGACTGATGGCAGTACAGGTGGTCCTCACCTCTAAGCACAGACTTCCAGGCGGACTTTGAAACCTCTGTAGTACTTCCTCAAATTATTTGGCACAAGATAGAATTTAAGATTCACATTGTGAATGCAACTTAGGCAAATTAAATTAGTACTTTGAGTAAGTAGCTGTATTTTCAATACACTCAGCAGAACTAGTTGATTGCTTGGATTTCTGAAGCCAGATATTACCAAACTGGCTAATTGCTTTTGTTGCACCAAAAATACTTGGTATACGTTAGCTCTTGTAACTCCTGGCTTATACCTGCTGTAACAGGAGGTGGATAGCTTAAGATCTTGCACATTTATCTCCTCTAGAGGTTTGCTGGGAGCAGGCAGTAGTGGGAAGTAGTGCAAGATTCCTTCCAAGTTCATCTTGGCAAGAGCATGTAGGCTGTTCTTCTGCTAATTAATTCTGAAAAGATGCGTGGAAGATGGTTGTGGTGCTTGACAGCTGCCCTAAATATCTTAGTGTCGAGGTTGGTTAGCACATGCCACTGATCAGATTCTTTCAGCTCAGATGCATAAGTTGCAGTTTTCTTGTGCAAGAGTTAAGAGAACTGGGGGGAAAAAAAAGGAAATAGTCCTTCTTAATATGGTAATTCAGCTGATGTTTCTCTGTATTATTTTCATCACTCTATAGAGGCAGTTTGCAAGGTTTCAGTGTTATTTAAAAACTTATTTTATTAAATAGAAAGCCTCTAACCCATTTTCATCTCTTTTGCTTCCTGTTTCAACATTTTCTTCTCTCTATGAAAAATAAGCCAAATAGTGGAAAGTATAAGAAATCAAAGTTTCAGGGATAGGAGATATGTCATTATAAGTTTAGTGGCATTGTGATGAGTTTCATTCACACACAGCAGCAAATAAATATTTCTTATATCAATAAATATTTTAAATAACTATCTGTAAGCTATAATAATACATTTTACTTTTGATCTCAGAAAACACCATTTCTTAGACATATTCTTTCAGAGAAGATATAATAAAGAAAAGACATTAATTACACCAAATAATGCCTAAATGTCATTGTGGCCAAATGTCTCCATTCATTCTACTGTTTGAAATTCAGAAAGGAAAATATACAAGTCATATCCGGGGCTTTTGATTTTGTGGCGAGCATAAGAGTAGCTGAAATCAGCAGTAGCATTTTGCCTATGACTCAGAATGTGTTAAAAAAGGCAAGAAAAAAAAAATAGATGCGTTCACATGGTTTATTTTTCTCCAATTAATTCTGAGGCATGTGTTTTGACCATTGAAAAGCATTCTCTTTGTAAATATATAGCTATTAAAAAGAAAAATCATGGGTAGTCTTGACAAGGTATCTACCTTCCCAAAATCTATGAGACTTGCATGAGTTCATTTAGAAGATCAGAAGCTTCAGATCTCTTCAAGTGAATAAGTTTCTCTAGATGCCCAGGCAATATCTCTGACACTAGTCTCATTTGCCACCACTGGAAATCGTTGGTCATAACTTGCAGCACCACAACACAATCCTTGGGAGCTGTGTGTGGTTGCTTTGGATGATCATTCTCTCCCATTCAGAACACTTGTCTCTGAGGATACAGTCTTGAAGTGATCTTTAATTATTCATCAGCTTTCCCTTCAGCTGAACCTGTTCCAGGGCCAGGCCTAGGGGTGGGAATCACTTCACCTTGTGTGAAGCGTCTGTGGAGCAGAAATATAAGGGAGTCTATACTTCAGTCTCTCTTTCCATTAATAAAGGGAAATAGAAACATATAGGGCACAATTCAATGACCCATTTTTTGCCTTGCACCTTGGGATTAGATGAATTGTGCCTTAAACGTGCTTGATTCTCCATCAGTTACAGGGACTCAAGTGACTGCCTCAGATGTCAACAGTTTAGGCAGATGAATCTCACTCAGGAGGTTTACGTTTTATTTAATGACTTTGCATTAAGAAACCTGAGACAAGGCACGCGAGAAAAGGCCAGCAAGGAAATATCATTCCCCCCTGCTTGTGGTATGGTGATGTTTTGCATTAATGTTTTGCAACTGTTGTTCATTTGCTTCCTTCTTTGCAATTTCTGGAGTGTGAGGGGGCTGGAGGTGTCTCATCAGCCCATCTCAATTCCACCCGCAGCTGCTGTAGCGGGAGAAATCCTAATTTGGTACAACATGCCAGTTGCTGAGGTTAGCTCAGCAGCAGCAGCAAAAAGACAGATGTAAAATCAGCAGCTGATGATTTTACATCGGAGGAGTGAATGTAAAATCAATGAGAAGTTTTAAAATGGGGAATGGTTTAAATTTAACAAGGAAAATTAAGTCAATGTTTGTTTTAGCAAATGGAAAAGTTTTCCCTCTCTCAGGCTAAGACTATGATTAGCAGCTGGAAACTAAAGATATTTTAGCAGAATCTTGCACTGAGCACAGGTTCTTGATGTCAAAAACACATCCTATATCTCTCTGAATATGCAATGATTCAAACAATGATTATAGGACAAAATATGTAATGAAGTTGAAAATTATGCTGCATTATGGGAAGGCAACAGACATCTGAAAAATAAAATAAAGTATTTTGTAAAGAGAAAGAGAAGGATTTTTCCCCCGAATTTTAGTTTTTCTTCATTTAAATATGTTTTGTTTGTAAAAAATACTTTTTTCCCCAAAAATTTTAATTTCTTCTTTCCCCTTTTCTTCTTTTTAACTTACACTTACTCCTTTTTCCTGGAGTAGAGAAAAAATAAAAAAAGAAAAGCAGGTAAAAAAGGAGAAAAACAGAAAAAAATAACTATGAAAGACATTAAAAAGAAGAACATAGATTACATACTTGATTTTTTAACTTTTTTTTTCTTTTCTCCACTTTGCTTGAAAAAAATAAGAGTGAAAATTGAAATAAAGCCCTATTGTAATGAAAGGGATTTTGAACTTCTGTTAACTCTACTGTTGGTCAGTAAAGGTCAAGTATAAACTAAACTTTAATTGTATATTCTCAAGGAAATAACAATGAAACATTCATGTTCACAGAGAAAGAGCCTTGAAACTTTTGTAGTTAAAATGTTTCTGCACAGAAATCTCAAAAAGGAAGCATTTGAGCATTACGTAGTACAGGCAGCCCTTGAAAGCATTTAAGATACTGTGCTGAAACCTCTTTTATATAAAACACTCCTTACTGAACCCTGTCCCAGAGATTTACGTATGCCCCTCCTATCAGTCTTCTCTCTAAGATGTGAGATCAGATGTGAGCTGGTAGATTACAGCTTGGGTGTTTGCAGTTCTCCGACATTTTCTTGTATCAGCTCATCTCTTTCCCCATTCTGGAAAAGCGTAATTTGAGTAGGCTTCTTTCTTCATTTCTCATTTTTTAATGCTGCACTTCAATGCAAGGTATATGTGTACAAATATTATATATACATATATGAAGCTTTATAGATGTAGAGGTTTATGTGCAGCCTAGCTGGCCAAGAGGTATCTGCCTGCATTGATGATATTAGAAGCTAGGAGTTCTAAGAGCTATGTTTCATTTTGCACGTTCTTGGTTATATTTTTTAACATTTAATTGTAAAGGAAAATTCTTTCTATTGTTAACAGTTTTCACATCCTCTGCTGTTACTGTTTCAACTCGTTTACTCATACTATTTTAAAATGAGATGACTAAACTAAAGTGGTTTTACTCTGTTGAGAGCCAGACTAGACAAATACTGATCTTTGGACAAAAGTTTGCCTCACTTTCTAAAAGGGGTGTGGCTTTGGGAAGGATAAGTCATCTTCTGAAAATATCTGCTAAAATATGTCTGTTTTTCCTATCTATATCTGTGTCCACTTCTGTCTTCGCTGTGCCACAACAATGTACATGCCTGAATTCTAGACCACAAAAAGGGAGAATAGTCCCTCCATTTACACAGCTGCAATGTTTTCTGACTCATGTAAGAGACAATGGTAGTGGTTTCTAACTAGTGACTTTATGGTAAAGACAGGAGCCATATCAGTATCCATATTAAGTGTACAGCATAAAAATAAATATTCTGGGATCCTTCCAGACAAAAATTACTAAGATCCAAATCCTGGAGCTTTAGAACTCTATGGGGAATCTGCAACAGTGGATGAGCTCGACGTCATAATATTGAGATTGTGCATGAGATATAATATTTTGAGGCAGCATGAATATTAAGAAGAAGGATTTTTAAACAGTAGTTTTTAACTAATTTCATAAATCTAAAATATTAAAAGAAGAGTACACAACAAGCTATATGTATCATGTTATACAAAAGAGAGGAAAAAGGATATGTTACAAATACAAGATTATTTTCAAACCCTGATAGCCTTTCAGAACATACAGTATGAGACATCCAAATGAACCTGTGTGATATAGTGTAATGTATTTATTCAAGGTCTTTTTTTTATTAGATCCTTCATATATAGTCATGTAAAGCACATAAAGTGCCTGGTATATATTATCAATCCATTTCTTCCCTATCTAGATTTACATTAGTTCCCCAGAAAGAAAATAAGATAATCTCCCTAACATACTATTTTAAGATTCAGATTTTGGATGCAAGATTTTAATTGCTACGACAGCAATGTGTTTACTGTGTCTAAAGATATGCAAACTGCTTTATAAGTAACTCGATAGTCTAGTATGTGTTTGTTTGTGATCTTTTTCTGTTAGGGGCTGATCTAGAGCTCTTTGAAGTCCATGGGGTTTTTTTCTCTGACTTCAAAGGGTTTTTGGCTCAGACCCTTATCCTTAAACACTGAATAGATTAACAACTGATTTGTGAATAGCTTGCAATGTCAAAAAGAATAGGAAAAAGCCAGACTTTAAAAAATTATGTATCTGGCAAACACTATTTAACCATATTCTATTGATATATGTATTAATAATTAACTGGTACCACAATGGCATATGTACACTCTTGTGCTGGCAGAACAGTGCTGAAGAAAAAATATGGAATATGGAAATATATAATGATATTCTTGTATTTTTTACACAGCTTCACCAAAGCCTATTCCAAGAGTGAGGCCACTGGAGTATTCAAGGATGCACAACCATTTCCTAGGCAGAAGTTCTTTCCCAGATGTTCAATTTGACCTGGGGCAACTCAATCAAAGTCTGTACGGTTTCCAACATTTCTAGTGGGGATTTATTTTTAAAAATGTGGCATATGGATTTTTCTGGCAATAATGAAATATAGCTGTGCACACTCCATTAAATAAAATGAGACTTTAATCCTTAAAACTGTGTGAGTAACTGGAATTGGAAAGTTTGAAGCTGGGAAAAAGAGAATAGGTTGAGGGTGAAGAAAGTGAAGAACTTCAGGAAAGTCATTTTAAGAGGTGACCCAGGTAAAATATGGGATGAACCATTTGGGATACATGGATTCAAAGGACATATAAGCACTCCTGAAAAGATGCATAGATGTAGCATGGTAAAATAAACTCAGGAAGAAAAGGAAAAATGAGATAAACAGATGAAGAGTGACTTAACTGAAATATTTAAATAAGTAGATTTTGGTTGTTTAATACTTGTGGAATTCTTTCTGTACTTCAACCTCTCACAAGTTAAAAGCATTAAAATACTGCTTTGGGTAATTAACTGACTTGATTTGCACTACAGCACTTTTGAAACTTTCAAAGCAGGATGAGAGGCTTAAGAATTTCTACTTCCATAAATTCAGTTCCACTTTCCAAGAAATTAAAACACCAGTAGACAAAGCAGAGTGAAAAATAACTTCATACAATATTTCTGGGATTTCTTATGGATATAGGGCCTGATCTTTTAGTTTGTACAGCTTACACCCCAATACAAACTGGGAATGTTAAGATTTAGAAGGAATATTTTCCCTATATTGCTCTGGGAGGCCTGATCACAGAATGAGTAGTATCACATAGAACCACATTTACTGTTTGAGACCTCTGGAGCTCAGCAGAGCCATTTTTTTTACAGGAGCGTGCTCTTCTGCCTCATTCTCTCTCTTTTTTTTTTTTTTTTTTTTTTCAGAAAACGGTCCTAAGAACCCTTTTCCTCTTCCGACTTATTAAAACTTCAAAATACTTTTTTTTCTCATATATATATATATATATATATATATATATATATATATATATATATGTATATATGTATATATGTATATATGTATATATATATGTATATGTATATATATATGTATATATATATGTATATATATATGTGTATATATATGTATATATATAAAGACAGTATTTCTCCTTGTAGTGCATTCCATTTAAGTTTACATTTAGGAGATATTTCTATGGTGACCTCTGCAAGAACAACCCGACCCAGTCCTTTATGAACAAATGGCTGTGCAGACTTACATAGCTGTCTGTATATGTGTTAAAGTAACTCCCCTCCCTACATTTAGCAGATATGAGCATTACTGAGTCCATTTGGCACTTAGCAAATAATAAATAACAACAGTGACAGCAACGTCAACAAATAGCAACTATAATAATTTAATTCCATGTAATTGAATTATTTTCTGTCTAACCATGGGAGTGGGGAGTCCATTTGCTACCAAAATTGTTTGCTAAATATGAGCCTTTCTACGGAGTAGCTTAAGCAGCTGCTGCTGAGGTCTTGTTGTACTACAGAAGCACTCGGCTGGCCAAAACTTCCTGGTGCAGAGACATTAATCTCCCTCCTTGCTGGCTGCTGAGTTCACTCTGTAGACAGCCAGTGTTGCTGTCAGCTTTGTGTCCCTGATGGACAACAGAGCTCACGAAGAATGCACCAGAGTAGAGCATTGCTTTTTGCATGAGTAAAAGTGGTTTGCACTGCCAGTGAATGAAGGATTTTTAAGGGGAAATTAATGTTACCTTCTTCATTGACTCAAATGCAGAGAATTAGTTGTACCTTCTTCTATTCTTTCTTTAGCCTAATGAGATACTGTGTAAAGGGTCAGAGATGTCTAAGAGGCTATTAAAGTATGTAAATGTTTGAGAAATTTTGTCCATTGCAAAAGAGCAGAGGCCATAAGACTCATACCTGTAGCAAACTAGACTGAAAAATATAATTTTAGACACAGTTTAAGCATCTAAATCTATTTTAATTTCTCATAAAACCCTATCCTAACTGCTGGGGCATCTCAGTATTCATAGTGTCTCCATTTTTTTTTGCCACAAGACTTACAGAATTCCATAAAACTACATTACTTCCTGTTGCCAAAGACATCTTCTTGACATAGGCAAGCAGTCCAGCAGTTGCTTTCACCTCAGTCTGCTTGGGTGGCAGTGCTGGGTTTTGTACAAATCAGTCTGTCTTGTTCTGAGTTGCACAGTGTATACCACTGATTACAGCAGCCAGTTTTCACTTTTGGTTTTATGCAGATGTCCTTCCCTTGTGTCAGAAACCTCTAAATTCCACTTCCCAGAACTCATGAGGATGTCTTAACTACTACACTTAATATAATCCTGCTATACTCTCTTTATCGCCCCTGAATTACCTAAACTTGTTCAGGTGTGGGTTTTTGTTGTTGTTGTTGTTATTGTTTGTTTGGTTTGGCTTTGTGGGTTTTTTGTTTGTTTGTTTCGTGGTTTTTGTTTGTTTTAGGGGTATTTTTGGTTTGTTTTAGGGTTTTTTTTTTTTAATTGGGGGGTGTTTTTATTTATTTTTTTTTTTTTTTTTACGTTTACGGGAAAGACAGACAAGGTAGCATAAACTGAAGTACAGTGTAGATGGGCATCCACCCAAGAATGTGTTCTTACTCTGTTACAGGTGTCATATGACTTGCATTTCTCCCCCAAGTGTGAGAGAGATTCTCTTATTACTAAAAGATCACACATAAGCACTTACCATCAGGTATGCTTGTAAAGACAAACCTTGCCTTGTTTAATGAAAGCTTGCTTATATCATCAAACTTTTATATATATGTAAAAAAGATGCAAGATTAAATACCTTAGTATAAAAACAGGGTTAATAAGCCTAGATTGGCATATGTAAGTTGTTTGGAAGAAATACTCAGGAGACTGCTTCATTCACAGAGTCATAGAATGGTTTGGGTTGGTAGGGACCTTAAAGATCATAAATTTCCAACCACCTGCCTGGGGCAGGAACACCTTCCACCAGACCAGATTTCTCCAAGCTCCATCCAGTCTAGTCTTAAATACTTTTAGGGATGGGGAAGCCACAGCTTTTCCGGGCAGCCTGTGCCAGGACCTCACAGTCTTTCTAAATTCTAATTCTTTCATAATATCGAATTCTATACTCCTTCATCTTAAAGCCATTACCTCTTGTCCTATCACAACATACAATTTAGTAATTCCCTCTCAAGCTCTCTGATCGCCCCTTTAGTATGGGAATGTGCAATAATGACCCTCTCCTTTCCATACTGAAGAATCCTAGCTGACTTAGAAGAAGTGCTCCAGTCCCATGACCAACCTAGTGGCCTCCTCTGGAGTGATTCTAACAAGTCCACAATTCTCTTGTGTTGAGAGTCCCAGAGCTGGAGGCAGTTGGAGATCTCACAAGAGTAGAGTAGAGAGAGAGGGAGAACCACCCCCTGACTTGCTGCACATCTTCTGGTCACCTTTAAGGCGTACTCCCTTAGCTTTGAAATGGAGTCACCTACAGCTAAAGGTGAGGTCACTCACATCACCCAGTTGGTGGCTGCACAACGTGAGGTACTGTAAGGATGCAGCCCAATGGTCACTGTGACTGGAGTTGGCTCTGGGCTTGTCTCTGTCACTCAGCAGCAGAGGCAGCAGCTCTCTTCCTCTCTCAGTAAACCAGAATATTTCTCAATGTTAGTTTACAATTCTGGCTTCTAAAACTTGTTCTCAGTTTTAATTTCCTGAAGAATAATTTTTCATCAAGTGACTTACAGAGTGAAAATGATTCTCTGAGAGAGTGACTGGAAAGCATGAATGGAAAGACAAGCAATGTCTGGTGTTCCCAAAGGAGTTTGCAGGGAAAGTGGAAATGTGAAAGTTAACTTGCTGTAATAAATTGGACTCAGAACTAGGAAGCTGTGGAGAGATCTGCAACCCAGTCTAAGCCACAACTTGCCCACATGCCTATTTTTTTATTGTGTTCCTATTAATCTTTAAGCTCACAGAAAGTCAGAGCCCACTACACAGAGTAAGCAGATGTGGTCGAGTGATGAGCTTCTACTTAACAGCAATAACAGGTTAAAGTAAGTGACTGTCATACTTAACCACACACATCTGAAAACCCCAAGAATACTTTGGCTTTATGTATTTCTTTACATATTTCTTTATGTATTCAGTTGAATGTTAGGGTAAAAGTTTTTTATTGTCTGCTTAACGTACTTTTTTTTTTTTTTCTTGGTAATTCTTAATCTGGGTTTAAATGCAGGTTTTCTTTCTTGTTGTTTTCTTTCTTTCTTTCTTTCTTTCTTTCTTTCTTTCTTTCTTTCTTTCTTTTCTTTCTTCTTTTCTTTCTTTCTTTCTTTCTTTTTCTTTCTTCTTTCTTTCTTTCTCTTCTCTTCTTTCTTTCTCTCTTTCTCTCTTTCTCTTCTTTCTCCTTCTTCTTTCTCTCTTTCTCTCTTTCTCTCTTTCTCTCTTTCTCTCTTTCTCTCTTTCTCTCTTCTCTCTTCCTCTCTTTCTCTCTTTCTCTCTTTCTCTCTTTCTCTCTCTTTCTCTCTTTCTCTCTTTTCTCTCTTTCTCCTCTTTCTCTCTTTCTCTCTTTCTCTCTCTTCTCTCTTCTCCTCTCCTTCCTTCCTTCCTTCCTTCCTTCCTTCCTTCCTTCCTTCCTTCCTTCCTTCCTTCCTTCCTTCCTTCCTTCCTTCCTTCCTTCCTTCCTTCCTTCCTTCCTTCCTTCCTTCCTTCCTTCCTTCCTTCCTTCCTTCCTTCCTTCCTTCCTTCCTTCTTCCTTCCTTCCTTCCCTCCCTCCCTCCCTCCCTCCCTCCCTCCCTCCCTCCCTCCCTCCCTCCCTCCCTCCCTCCCTCCCTCCCTCCCTCCCTCCCTCCCTCCCTCCCTCCCTCCCTCCCTCCCTCCCTCCCTCCCTCCCTCCCTCCCTCCCTCCCTCTCTTTTGCTCTCTCTTTCACTCTTTTGCTCTCTCTCATTCTTTCTTTCTCTCTCTCTTTTTTTTTAGTTTTTTTACTTTTTTTTTTCTTCCCATCCTATCTAATACAATGATCTTTGAGAAGCTGTGATCCTTCCTTGACTTAATTATGTGTAATCATATATTTTCTTTTTGTGGTATTTCCCTTTCGGCTCAGTTTTGCTAAATCAGAAACTTAACTGCATTAGGTCTAGTGATGTGCAAATGATTCCTTTAAAAATCCACCCCCTAAGCTCTAGAGATATGTGGGGTGTAATACTCTCAGAAATCAGAGCTTCTGGAGTTTGTCTGTTGTTAGCCCTGTCAGAAGTGACATCCCTGAATATACACTGATGTTTTCTACCCCTCACCCCTCTCTGAAAGTATTTATTTGCAGATTGTAGCATTTTTGAGTCTTTGAAGTGGCACCTACAACTAAACTGCCACCCACACTTTCCTCTATTTAGGTCAGAGTGACTTCAAGCTGGAGAGAAAAAAGCCCCACATGTACAGGCACACATACACATGCTCACACAAACAGAACTGGTGCAGAGAAAATCAAATAATAAGGTGCAACCACCCAAGGCTGGTGTGAAAATCAACATATGGGGAATTATTGCGAGCGCCGGGCTCGGCTTCAAATGGGCTTGTTTTGCCTGGAACCCTGAGATGAGCTGAAAAAGGCAGAGTCGGTTGCTTCGCTAATCACTGAGCTACCTGCAGAGAAACAGGCAACCATAAAAAGAAACAAAACAATAGAGAAATAGATGCAGAGGAAGCTGCTGCAGAATGGCATAGAATGGGCCCACCAGCACCTCCAAGAGTTCTCCTGAAACAGCTGATTAGAAATACTTTCTGTGGCAGTTGTTACCAAAGCCAGACCTTGTTCTTTAGACCCTCCTCTGTGGGGAGACATCTACACAGAAAGGATTCCAACATCATCCAGGGGACAGCAGGCGTGACTTCATTTCACTGGGTTGGGCACTGCCAACACCATAGGTTATGGTGGGCCTCTGCTTCAAACACTAAAATAGCATATAAAGCATGGACAGGAGGATCATTCTTGTGGTTTTGTAATCCAGAGACTTCAAAGGATGTCACTCCATAGGGTGGGTTTTTAAGAAGAACTCCTTTTAAGAAGGAGTGCAAAACCCCTAAAGAGGAAAAAGAAAATGTTTTTGAAAAAGTGAAAAAAAAAAATCATAAATACCTTATAGAATCCCATCTACATGCTAAGGAATATAGAAAATGTGGCACCACCGCCCATGGCAGGAGAATTATAATTACATGACCTTTAAGGTTCCTTCCAACCCAAAGCATTCTGTGATTCTATGATTCAAGAAAGGGAACTGTCCAAAATAAAAAGAGGTGAGTGGATTCAGGTCATAAAATTCTAATCTCTGGTTGATGTTCAAAACTAGAAAGATGAGACACCCTTGGAAGATGCCCTTCTCTCTCATCACACTTACACAATCTCATTAGATTTTCATAGTCTAAATTATATCCTCTTGGAAAGGCAGAAAAATATTAGTTTAGTTTCATTATTTTATTCATATTTATCTGGCTGTTAGAATAATGGTATGTCACTACACAAGTAGAAAAACACGCATATATGCCAGTCCATATATATATATCTGATAAAAAGAAATGGCTAATTCTGAGCGTGTTCTGTTAGAATAATTCCCCTTTATCAAAATTAAGAAACATGATAGTGTAAAGAGGTGTCAGGATTCAGAATTCATTTTTTTATTCAGAAAAGGAAAAAAGTAATATATATATGTCTGTAAGAAAACAAAAAACATGTCAAAGCTTACCAGAAAAAATGAATTTCAAAAATGTCAGGATTTCTAGGAGGAGGTACTTTCTTTATCCTTTTGGGGAAAACAGAGGATTTCAACCTGACAAAAAGGACAAGAAAATAATGCCAAGTAATAAAATTGCCTTTAACTTAATAAAGTTAAGAGTTAATAAATCTCTTCTATTACAAAATTGAATGTGTATTTGGTATTCAAATAGAAGTGCAATGTCAAAATGCCATTGCAAATCCAATTATCTAAAAGTAAATAGGTGAATTCCAAGATGACATGAATGTTTGTCTACATTAACAATACTGTTTCAGATTTTTCAGGATTGCCTTACATTCTGTACACCTGCCAGTGTACTTAGACCTGATGAGGCTTATACTTCCTGTAGACCACCAGTGCACTCCAGATGCCCACAGATGTGCAGCTTCAGGACCCCGCTGATGTAGTCCCCTGAAATGAAAATAGTATGGAGATGCATTCCCAGCCATTGACACAGGTAAATACTGACAGATTACTGAGGAACTATGAGGTGGTGAAATGTGACTGTGCTGGTGTGTGTGTGTGTGTGTGTGTGTGTGGGTGTGGGGGTGTGGGTGTGTGGGTGTGTGTATGTAATACAGTTGTAACCATGCCAGCAAAGAAAATATTGCCAGCACTAAGATGCTACAGAGATCTTAGCACCATATTGTACTGTGGTAAATATTTATTTCTTTGTTCCGCTGTAGTTTTACACCCTTTTTAAAACACATTATTGAGAGTGATTCCCATATCCCCTAGTAGTATTTAGTCAGTCATGAGTGAGAAAGTTTCAAAAGAAATTGTGTATATATACAATAATTTTTTTTTTCATTTTTATAGCTGTAATAAAAGCATTAAAAAAAAAAAAAGGGAACGGAAAACAAAACCCAGGCAAACAAAAAAAAAATTAAATAAAACATTGAATGGTACTAGAAGGAGAAGTAAAAGACACAAGTAACAATGGCAGGTCAGGATTCAGATAGGGCATTCAAATCGTACAGGAAATGTGAAAAGCATTCAGCACTGATATTCAACCAGCAATATGCATAAAACAAGGAGATATTATTCCCAAGGTGGTGCACATCTCTCACCCAGGGCAAACTCAAGCTAACTAGAAAAGTCAAGCACTTATCATGAAAATCGTGAAGGATTATGAGAACAACATCCCAGTCATTCTTAGAGAAGAAACACAAACTAAAATCCCTAATGCCACTTATTCAGTGAGATGTAGGTTTCATTTTCTTTCTCATCTTTTTCTTTCCTTTCAGCTTGACAAAGATAACTTGTCTAAACAATAGAAATACCACCTGTGCTGAACCAGTTCAATCCAAAATCTAACAAGGTAATAATGTGGTTTGAAAAACCATCACAGAAGCTCACTGAAAATATTACTGAACATACATCCCAGAGAGGTAATATGCGTTATGGTTCACACCAGGGAGATGAAAATTAAGTTAATATACAGGCTAAGTGACATGCCCAGGGTCTTACCAGTATTTTGTGGCAGACTGAGGGTGTGACCTGGGCTAATGTTCTGATCAGCACTTGACTACCTAGACTTTGATTTAAATAGCTTATTTAAAACAGAGAGAGCTGTAAATCCTGAACTTGAACCCAGAAAAATGAAGCAGAGAGAGGAAGTCATTTTCATATATGTAACTTTGAGAGAGACCTGTCAATTAAACAGATATAACTTTTAAGACTGAAAATACTGTTTTAAACACAAGACTATGCGTCCTAAGAAGCAGGGACTTGTTTTTGTTGACTTTTGTTTACTGATGTTCTACTCTCAGATAATTGCTATCCAGCAAGAATTTGGGTGATATTATCTGAATAATCTGAAATGTGAAGGAGTCTAAGTTTGCCACACATTTAGCAAGATCTTACACAATGTTAGATTATTGCTAGAATCAGGTAGAAAAAAAAATATGACAGGCATTTATGATAACTTCCAGGGTCACAGGTACTAAAGATATTTGAACATAGAAATAGCTAAATCAGGAGAAAAAAAAGGGCGTACAAGAAGAGACAGCAAAATCTTGGTCAGCTCAATCCTTTAAAGTTGTTTGATTTTTTTTTCCCTTTCCCTTTCCCTTTCCCTTTCCCTTTCCCTTTCCCTTTCCCTTTCCCTTTCCCTTTCCCTTTCCCTTCTCCTTCTCCTTCTCCTTCTCCTTCTCCTTCTCCTTCTCCTTCTCCTTCTCCTTCTCCTTCTCCTTCTCCTTCTCCTTCTCCTTCTCCTTCTCCTTCTCCTTCTCCTTCTCCTTCTCCTTCTCCTTCTCCTTCTCCTTCTCCTTCTCCTTCTCCTTCTCCTTCTCCTTCTCCTTCTCCTTCTCCACTGCCCCTGACATTTTCCTCTGGCACAGCCACTACACAGGGGAGAACAGCCCCAATTCCTTCAGATGTGAAGCTGGAGAGTCAAGCACCCTTATTCAAGCAGGTGAAGACTTGTTTCATCCTTAAATGGGCTTAAAAATAGTCTACACTGAGAACTTGGTCCAGGTAAGAAACAACCAGAAACTCTAAAGCAAACTAGAATTTTTGGGTCAGAATATAAAACACATAAAATATTTTCTTACAGGAAAAAACATAAGGCATAAGTCTGACCCAGTAATTTAAGTGACAAAGAAGCAACCTTTGTTGACTTTCTTCTGATATATTTTCATAACTGCTTTTAGCATTTCCTGTGTACCAAGGTTTCTTAAATACTGATTTTAAATCTGCCTTACCCAGTACTTTTCCGTCACCTTTGTTCGGTTGTTTCTTTAAGTTTTTGATGGCCCATTCAGAGAGTTGTTTATATCATCTGCTTTCCTCTCTCTGGAAAAAGCGTTCACTGTTTCATTACATATAAAGAGCACACAGAGAGGTGATTAAAATGATTTGGACACAATGAAGGTAAAATACTACAGAACATTCCTACTTTTTTTTATAATGTCAGATATACAAAAATAATTTTACTGTGCTCCAGTTGCTGACCAACTCTTGTCTTACTCCAGTAACACACATTAACATTCTGAATGTTTTGAGTGGTAGTTCTGAAATTACCTCATCATCTTCATATTGTCCCAGTCTATCCTTTCACTTCTCTATTCATTAAACCCTTCTGGGATTCACAGGGTAGACAGACCAGGCACTTCAGAACACATGATTAAAAAAAACATGCTGAAGAGAAGCCTCTTTAAATCCATGGTTTTCCTACTTGGTCAGGACAAGGAGATTTGAGACTGATTTCCATATTTTTTAGAGAGAAACTCAGAAATTTTATCTTAGCTACAGATTTTTCTGATCCTGGAGGTAAGTATGAGTATATTCTCAATTATCTATATTAAAACTGTTCATTTTGCATGTCGTTACTAAGAAAAATTATGTGAACATTATTCCTAAGTTTATTACTTGATCATATAAGTGAAGGTACAGAGCTCTAAGTGACAATGCTTTTACCTCCATTTTAAACTCAGAATTCCAAAAGGAGACCAGGGTAGAATGAAAAATATTTTTGTATCATATGAGTGCCTGAACCAAAGACACTTGTCTTCCCAGCTTTGTTTTTCTTTGTCCTCCCCATCTCCATCCCCTGCCCCTGTCTTTACCACTGTCATGGTGATACAGGACAAAGGCTGTTGTTATACCTTGGATGACTGTAGTAGTTTGAAGGCAAAACAAATGAGAGGCTCCAAGTCAGAGATACAATTTAATAGAAAAAAAAAGGAAAGAAAGCAAACTAGAATAGATGCAATAATACAAAAGACCACTGACACAGTCAGAACACAACCTGAGCAGAGTGATGGAAGCAGTCCAGATGAGGTGGTCTTCCTGAAGCAGTGATCCTGTAGAAAGGTTTGGTAGCTCGGGTCCTCTGGTAATCCAGTGGGTAAACGCCCCTCTGGTGTTCAGAGTCTCAGCTTATATCCAGGCTGGAATGCTTGGTTCCTCCCTCTGGGCGGAGCATCTCACAATGGGATGGTGAGTCATGTGATAAGGCCTGATGGGCCCATTAACAGGAGGTAGTCCAGGAGGGGGTTATCTGTGAGCTGTGTGGCAAAGGTGCTGATGGGCCCATTAACAGAAAATAATCCAGAGTGGAGGAGGCAGGGAGCACTGCCTCACCTGGTTTCAACAGTTCATGAAGATGGTGATAGAATATACTTCAACCCAGGACAATGACCCAGGGGTTCAATCACAGGCATTACAGGAGCATGACTACAGTGCTCAAGAGTCCTTCTGTGAATCTGAGTGTGTCCCCAAGAAGAGACAGCACTTACCTCCGGCAAAATATGTTTTATTAGGAGATCTCAGAGACTTTCTGTGGAAGTCAACACCACTGTTTTACAACTAAGACATTAAGAGAATTATTCAACTGTAAAGTGGCTAAATTAAAACAAAACAAAACAAGAACAACAACAACAAAAAAAACAAAACCCAAACCAAACCAAAACAACAACAGCAACAAAAAACCAAACTGAAATTCTAAGTCATTACATACTCTTAACAGCCCAGCTCAGCCCCGTATATATTTGGAAATTAGGTAGTGTCTGTTCTGACTGCTTTTTCATCAAGTGAAGTTTTGTTATTGAGGCCTCAACACTATACCATTTTAAGCTCTTCTCTGATTCTTTGTTTCTTTTTTTTTTTTTTTTTCCCTTTCATGGAATATGTGAAGAAGAAGGAATTGAGGTAACCGAGTGTTGGCCAAGCTGAAGTGATACTGAAGGCCGCAAACATTTAGAGAGACAAACATGAGCCACTTGCATAGGCCCTTTAAAAAAAATTTATGTGTAACCTCTCTTAATGCTCCATATGCTAAAAGGTTTCATATAAAGAACACAAAATAT
This sequence comes from Chamaea fasciata, assembly GCF_029207755.1. Classification (NCBI taxonomy): domain Eukaryota; kingdom Metazoa; phylum Chordata; class Aves; order Passeriformes; family Sylviidae; genus Chamaea; species Chamaea fasciata. The sequence goes on from NW_027094089.1 coordinate 15,439,149, forward strand.
TTTTTAATCCCTGATTGTTTGTCTTACCATGCCAGTAAATGAAAAGCCTAATGGTGAACTGCAAAGCACATCTGGAGTTAACTTAATTCATATTTAAGTATTCCTTCTCTCCATTTCTTTTCCACTGCCTGCCTCCTCTCCTTCTCCCAGCCTCTCCACAAACTAAATCTTTTTTTTTTTTTTTTTTCCTCCTGGATGTATTGGAAAATAAATTAGTTGGATTTGTGCTATCAGGAGTCTGTCATTAGGGGGATATTTGTCTTTTTCTACTTCCCTTGTGGTTTCTATCAAAGGTTCAAGCATGAGTGTTATATCACTCTTTATCTTCACTGTGTTTTAACTTAGAAGGGAAAGAAAACATGAAAGATATTTTATCTCCTTTTGTACCATATAAGGACCAGTTGCATTGAGGTAGAACCCAAATCTCTCTCCTGCTTCACATGTCCACAGATTGTTTGAGACTGCTGACCAAACTGAAACAAAAACCGAGAACGTGGTTAAATAAGATTTCTTCTGAGTTACTAAATTATTGGAAGTCTGGGTAACAGTGCCAGTTTGTGCAGTCTTTATACCAATTTGAACTTATTATAGACATGGTTTTCTATAACTTTCAAAAAGTAAATACAAATATAGAGAAGGAAAAATTAATTTTAGCAAAAAAAATTTTGTCACTGTTGTTTTGTCAATTTGAAGTATAATTGTATCTCCTCCTTACAAATATGAATATAGGATTATCCTGAATCCCCAAATTAGTTCAGTTAAACTTGGATGTTGCATCAGATGTTCATTTCTCATCCTCCATGTATCTTTATTGCACAAAATGCAGAAAACTACTTCACAATATAAAGACTTTGCCCCAGATTTTGAAGACCACCTGGGGTCAGGAAATCTGTGACTTCTTTGAATTAAGTAAGCAGTGTTTCTTATCCTCCATTTCAAAACTCACAGTGTTATGGACAGAACAAAACCAACAACAAGCCCTACAGAATCAAATGCATCCATTCAAATTGCTCAAGTCTTCTAAATGTGATCAGCATGCAAAACATATTTTAGGGAACAAAATTATTGCAGTGGGATGTCATTTTTTCCTTATAGTTTCTTTTTTTTTTTTTCCCCAGAATTATTGGCTCTGTGTTTTGCCTCAAACCTCTGTTGTACTAAAGCACACTGTTAGCTGAGTGCCCATGGAATGCTCCATGTGCTCTGATTTGACCAAATACTTCAGCACCCTTGTAAAATAAACCTTAGGTTGATTGAGCAATAAATGTGATATGGGTAAAGTCAGTTGAATTTACTAGTGTTTTTGCATTGCCAAATGTGAAATGTGTCTGACCCCTTTATAAATGTAATATATTAACCATAAATTTGCATTTTGCATCCTGTAATATCCAAATTTTCTTCTTCATCTTCTTTTTTTTTTTTTTTCCCTATTTTTACATTTAAATAAATAAGAATAGAATTGCTTGTTTGGGAAGAAGAAAAGAAAAAGAAACACAGCCTATATTATGTTTAACGCTAGTGCTAATTTGCTGAATATTCTATTCTTAAATGAATTTCTTTCTGACTATAGAAAGCCAAGAATAAGAGAGGGCAAAATTCTGTCTGAGAAAGAGGAAAAATACAGCCAAAGAAGACTTAAGTGGTGATGAAAATACAGTGGCTGGGACAGATGTCTGAATTATTCATTTCTGTTGATACCATAAACACTGCATGGGACTAGCTGTAATATACATCTTGGAGGTCACATAGATAATGAAATCAGTTGTTTATTTCAATAAAAATCATAGGAAGAACTTTTGATTATATGATAAGGATCTGTTAACCTTCAGTTCTTTGCATACTTTTAAAGGGAATGTAGGGGAGAGTGGAAAAACACTATTGTTTTCAATGAGAAATGGCTTATTTCTCTCAAAGAGAATTTTGCATTGTGATAAAGTTATCTAATTATTCTATTTTGAGATGAAAACACTACCACTTTCAAAACCTGAACTGTGTCAGAGTTTCAGGCAGCGACTACAGAACCTAGCATGATTTCCAAGTTTTCCCTTTCACATTTGTTGGTATTCAGATGCCCCTTACATGACTAACTCTTTGGGGCAGGAGCTGGTGCTTTATTGTCTGTGTACAAGTCAAGCAGTGTATGAGTGTCTTTCAAACTGATCCAGTAAATATGGTTATACCTTCCTGTTACCAGCACTCTGTGGAAGATTTCTGCCCCATAGAGTGGGTCCTGGCATCTATGGGACCAGCTCAGAACAAGTTCAACAAGTGGCAAGAAGCTAAATTCTTTCTGGTCTCCTAGTCCACACTAAAAGAATGAGCATGTCCAGGAGGACTCCCTCCATTTCCACTGTGGCTTCTGAAGCATTTTTACATTTCATTACTCTGTGCACATCTCCAACAGCCTGTTTGTGTAAAGTTACACGATATGAAAATATTATTTTTTAATAACAGCTGTATTTACACGAACCAGTGAAGAAACCAGAGGTCCTCTTTTGATATAGAGGGAATAGGTTAGTGTTTCACTGATGCATGGGAAATTTTTCTAATGACGTGCCCAAGACTTTTAATTCCTGAAATTGTTATCAGTGAGATACTGATGAGATACCAATGAGATACCAATGTTAATGAAATGCATTACTATTCAATGATATTTGAGTTAAGGACTTTAGGTGACTTTTTTGTTTGTTTTGGTGGTGGTGGGGAAAGGTGATCTGAGAATGCAGTACTACTTGAATAAATAAATAAATAAATAAATAAATAAATAAATAAATAAATAAATAAATAAATAAATATATTCCCACAGGAAGGAAGAACTGGAAATTAATTATCTTCCTTTTTTTTTTTTTTTTTTTTTTTTTTTTTTTATTTTCATTGTCATGTTTTAAGACCACACCTGCAAAAAAATAAAGTTATTTTAACTTAAAGCTCAAGTTACTATACCCCAGCATGTTGCGTCTAAAAAAAGTCAAAGTAGAGGTGTAGAGTAAGAACAAAAAGTGTGTATGTAGAAATAAGCCCCAGAATATTCTCCAAGGCTGAATGCTTGTCTGTAATTGTTGATGCATTTTTGTTCATCAATCCATCTCCTCCAGCTTTACTGGGCTACCCCAGTCAAAGGAACCAGCCACATAAAACTTACTCAAGACACCAGACAAGCAGCCAGAAATGTGACAGATATGAGACACACAGATATGAGATCTTTCTCAAAAATGAAGATTTGTTGCCCTCAGATGCTGATGAGATCTAGTGAAAAGCTTCTTGCTATCTGACTCCAGAGTCAGTCATTTGGAGAAGAGCAAAGATAGAAACCCTAAAGCTCACTAAGAATTTCTTTTGGGCGCTGACTAAAACAGAGGGTTTTTTACAGCACATCCCCATGACTGTTTTTACCATTTGTCTGCTTAATATCCCTGTGGTATGGTAGCTACTTCCACAGGTAATCTAATCCATCCTCTACTGGTTTGCTTTGTAAGAGAACATCTTCAAACCTGTGAACAAAACAGGTTCGGGTCATACATATTTAAAAGTGAAGTTGTATGAGGCTTCAGCTCAGAAGATAACACTTTGTATTTATTTATCTTTTTAAAGCATTGTTGTAGTTCTTGGAGCTCTCCTTGACATCTTATCTATCACAGTGCTTCCACTGAATATTCTAACAGTGTGCTGCTTTTAATCTTCAGATGTAAACAAAAGCCCATCACAACCTGACAAAAGAAGCGGCTGAATATTGATTTATCTGCTGAAAGAAACTGTCCAAAGATAATTCAAAATACCCTCTGATCTACTAAATATCCATTACGTGCTGTGTTTGTGTTCTTTTTTTTTTTTTTCTCCTTTTTTTTTTTTTTCCTTTTTTTTTTTTTTTTTTTTTGGAGTCTAACAGGCCATATTTGCAGGGAGTATATACCAGGAGCTAAAAGCTGCAACTTTACTTCATGATTGTAATTTTTTTCATTTGTACTAGGTGCCATAAAGGGAAGAATGATAAATCAGTGATGTAGTCTACTGTCACCTTGAACACTGTGTTCTCTTTTGGTCAACTCAACATGTCAGGAATAGAAAAATCCTGGGAAAAGAAATGGGAGTAACTAAGGATTACAGATGAGAGATTAAAAAACTTGAAACTATTTAGGTCTCCATTTCCCGTAGTCCTTACTCCCATCTGTAATTCACCTGGCCTTAGGAAAGATTAACCAGAGCTGTCTGAGGCTTGGATTACTGATATCTTTTATCTCCAGAAGTACTTCCAGGTCCCTTACCACTGTGGACTTTCATGTCTAGTCTTTCTTTGATGCAGAAAAGTCAGGAGCACATGCATAGATAGAAAGTCAAAAAGACTATGTCCTTAATCTGAAGGTTGTAAAGAGAGAGGAAGAGAAATGTATTCTTTCAGATTAAAAATTACTTGGAAAAGTATTTTTATCATAATGCATGTGTACAATGCCTACCAGAGTGTTTTCCAATGCTTCCAAAATATAAATGTGAAATATAAAGAAAGACAGAACTGGCAGTGATATATAAATAATAAGTGACATGGAAAAAGCCCATTAGGAGTGCTACTAATTTAGTTCTGTCTTAATTATACTATTAGGGTAAATGTCACCAGATGATGCATTTATATACAGTCTTCTAAATTCTTTTTTCTGGAATGCAGAGAAAGAAATTATCCATAAAATATGTTTATAGTAGTATTAACCCTATATGTTGGAAGCTCTGCAACTGTCAGGACAGTTTACTCTTTTCCTTTATTCAACTTCTATGACAAAGCTGGTTAGGAGAAATGTATAACTGGTAATCAGATACAAGAATTACCAACATACTTTTTGGACACCTCTGTTCCAGAATTCTTGTACCTGTATCAATTAAATAACTTATTTAAAATAATGTTCCGTGTCACAGACTGGCAAGTCCAAGATGCTAGATAGCTCTCAACAAAGGGACACAATGAAATGATTAATGGGAAAAATATTGAAAGAACTAGTAATAAATCATTTTAAAAATCAAATTACTTGTTATGCAACTCTGACCCACTGTACCTAGAAAGTTCATGTCGAAAGCTATAATTACCCTTTTTCTAAAATGGATATTTCATTCTTCCACAAGAAATATGCAGATAAGAGAAGAACATCAACATTCATAACTGCTCAGATTTTTCAGAAATATCCTTTTTTTTTTTTTTTTTCTAGCAAGAAAATGTTACCATCTGGCCTCTGTGGCTAGAGATCAAACACAGAGCTGAGATGCTGCAGTTTGTTACCATTCGTCACAGAGCAGAGGTAATATCACTGAGGGTTTCACTCAGCTTTTTATTAAAATCATACCAGGTATATTAGTGGTTTTTTGAAAAACATAAGCAAAATAACACAAAATAAAATTAAAGAAAATCCCAAACATCCAACTAATATAACAACAGGAATTTAAAAAAAAAAAATCTTAGTGGCATAAATTTGATTTTTTTTTTTTCTGCCTGTCTGTGCAGGGCTATGAGCATTCATTTCCTCTGAACTCAGGTGAAAAAAATATCTCATCAAATATTGCTGTTTGATTCTGAAGCTGATCGTTAACAAACCCCAATCAGAAGTGTGGTGCTTTGAAAGCAGGCAATGGGTGCTGAGTGGATTCTACACACGTTTGTGCACTTGAAACGTCTCTTTGTTACAGGTCTGTCTGGTGTTTTGAGTAATGTCATGGGATTGTCCTTTGTTATTCTGCATTAATGGTGCTTGTCAGGCACGGAGCACTCATGCCTCACAAACTTGTGACCTGGCACAGATGGCACCTTTGCTTATACCTGAGTTTTCCTCTGTACGTTCCAAATTGTTTCATTTGTTTAGGTTTGTGATATATGTTATGGAATTAATTTGTGTTTTATTGTAAATTTTGGTATAAAGTCATTCATGCTTAAGAAATAAAAGTGTCCAGGAATTTTGCCGCCCCTGCCAGGCACAGGGAAAGCAACCCATTTGTAACAGAAAGAAGAGTGGCACCAAGAGGAGATGAGTCTCCTCCGAAGATGGGCCTGACAACGATCTAGTGATCAGCACCCGATATGTATCTAATCTACATCGTCAAGGGCTTGCGTGCAAATACCTGGTTCCCCTAAATGTAATCAAGGAAAGCTGTTCAGCAGACCAGCAGCACAGCGGAAAAGAGGCTACATGAATATGCAAGAAAAACAAGAGGGACAAAAAGAATGAGGCAACCCACTGTCCAGCCGAAAAACTGTGGACCCTGCAAAGGCAGAATTCGTGAACGGAGGGGAATTCGGTGCAGTAGAGACCAAATCTAAAGTTTACCCACTGCTGACCCCGGGCTCAACACTGCATTTTGCTTGTGGCGTTCTCGGACTTTTATATCGCAATTTTTCAATAAACTTCTTTATTCATAGAATTGGCTGATCATTTATTACAGTTTACTTTTCTAGTGTTTTGTTTTGGTTTTTTTTCTTAATCTGTAATAAAACACTTCTTTATGGGAGTTTGCCATGCAGGTCCTGTTGTTAATCCAATCCTTCATCATCTTTCTTGCATGGTACAAGAGGAAAAAAGAAAATAGAAGAACTCTCCTGGGAGTGTATGTAGCCACCCACTTCATCATTTGTCTTTCTTCAGCAAGTCCAAAATCCAGATTTTAATATCTGCTAATGGGCTAAGAATATGCAAACCTTCTTCTTTGTCGTGTTTTGAGCAGTCACTCTTTGATAAAGCACTTGAAAAAGCCCTTAGGTGTTATTGAGTTCAATGGATAAAAATGTATTTTAAAATGTGTATTCACTACGTTATACTGGGGTCATGACTTCCTTATAGCTCCTAGAAGCCTCTTCAGCCGACCTGAAGGACAAAGGAAAAAGGTCCCTGCCCACAAATTAGTGCAAACAAGCAGGAAACTGAAAGGAATGACATCTCTCAATCCCTATTCTCCAGAGATACAGAGTACATAAAGAGCTCTCAGTAGAACATTAGAGATTCATAGGAGAAAAACACGTGTGTGTGTGTGTGTGTGTGTGTGTGTGTGTGTGTGTGTGTGTGTGTGTGTGTGTGCATGTGTGTGTGTGTATTTGTGAGTGTGCATAATTAGGTAAGGGTCTCACCTAAGGATAGTCCTGTCCCAGAACACCTTCTGGAGTCCCATTAACAAAGAAAAAAACATTTTCTAAACACCTTTTTAAGACATCTCAAAAGGACACTATAGGAGGTGTTTTTTTTTCCCCCAAAGTTTCTCATTATCAAATTCTCAGAGTTGTGGAGTAGAAATTATTATTGTAAGAAATGCAAACTATACAAATGGAAGAAGAAAAGAAAATAGGCTCATGTAAACAACACACAAAAATGATAAAAATAAAATTTCCTAATTAAAATAATCAATAACCTACAATATTTTGAAAAATATTTTATTTCTTAATAATTTTGCAAGGGATGCTAATCGATTTTCCAACAAGAAAATTAAACAGTCACTTGCCCATATTAAATTTCACTACCTGGACTTCTTCTGCCATGCTGGTTTACATTTCTGACAATTGGCTGTGTCTCACTTCCTGTCTGAACTTAGGACTGTAATGGTCATTGCAGAGTACTCAGTTTCTTTATTCTTATTCTATTACTCAACTATCAACTAACTCAACTATCTTCCTTTAAAACAAAACAATTTGGAGTGATAATTCCACAATATCTTCACTTTATCTGTTTTAAGATTCTTAGTAGATGAGGAGTAGATGAAAGGTAAGCAAAATAGCAGATGATCATAAACATTTAGAGCCAAATTTCACCCAAAGATATTAGCTATTGTTATAAATAATCACGAGCCAATTCAAAATCCAAAGATTTATTTAGCAATTTCAAAAATCAATTTCGAAAATGCCACGTTAAATCAGGACAACATCGATCAAATGTTGGGTGGACCACCCAGCAGCAACAATGGTGCTCTCAAGTATGGCCACACAATCAGGGTCTCAGGGTAGGAACTTTATACCTTTTTTCTGCCCTGAGGCAAAACCACGACTGCCGCAAAGAACATGAATTCCCCCAAAACATGACATCATGCAAATAGTACAACTGCCGAAATGTCCTTCATCCCCCGAGGGATGTTTTTGAAAGGATTTCCAAAAAAAAGCTCTGAATTTTCTGTTGGGAGGCTTGATGAAATCACCTGCTAGTTTCCCTCGCGATCGTTATCAGATCCTTGAGTGGCTGCGAAGATGTGGCCCGCCCATGATTAATGACCCATTTTCACATTATCTCTTCTGTTACGTTTCCAATGTCGTGGTGGCACCTCCAAGCTAAAAAAAGACTTTGGAATTCTTGGAGACGCCCTTGGACTGTCTCCAAGAATCCAGGTTTTTTAATTCCAATGTATAATTTTCCACATACAATTTTAATACACAGATTTTTACAGTACATCCATTACAGCTATCACATGCAGAAATATCTTTATTTTTTTAATATAAATTCCAATTTATCTTTGAACTGTATTTAAAACATAGTGTTTATGCTGATTTTAGAATGAGGCTTTGTAAAACTGTCTACAAAAGGGTATGGTATGTGTGGGATATTACTTTGTAGCTAGGACAAATTAAAACTGCTCTATGAGGAGAATGAAATTAATAAAACCCCCAAAAGTTTTCTCGTACATCCAGCTGAGTCTTTTACTGAATTGTTCTCTCTGCTGCAATTTTTCATCTATATGGTGTTTTTAATATCAGAAACATTACTATCTTTTTTCCCCACCATTATAAGGTCATAATCTGTTTTAGTCAGTTAGAAATCCAAACCCTCCCGAAGTAGATCTTAAGCAATCAGCTTAAAGTATATCACATCAGATTGGCCTTTTGCCGTACTAACTCTTAACTAGGATGAATGATTTTACTTATACCTGTCCTGGGGTAACCCAATTTCAGCATTCTCCCCAAGCATAGCCTCTGGCTATCAGCTGCTCTCCTCAGGGACTGTCCATTAGTACCTCTGAGGATGAGTTGGCATCACCCTCCTGATCAAGGACAATGGAGAACTATGTGCGGCAGAGGCTCATTTGGAGCGCCTAAATCATGTGAAATGCAGGTGAAATTTGCCTTGTAACGTAATTCAAAGCAAAAAACTAGCTTTATGCCTTGGAAACAACTGCCATTGATAAATACATTCTTATGACCAACATGAAACTGCGTTCAGTAAACCCAGCTCTCATGTTCACTAAATATGCTGGTACTTCCAGAAACTCAGAAACTCAGGAAAAGTCTTTAAAAAATAAGTATAATGCTTTGTTTCATAATTTATATTAATAGTTGGAGACGGAGACTTAATAATATATTTAGTCCATTTTTACTGTCCTTCTCCAGTTTCTTGGTGAGTAAAAACATAATGGAAAAATGGCATTTTCATAATTTGCCCTGTGAAATGTTCTTCAGTCTTGATGATGGCCATGGTCTTTTCTTTCATTTTTTTTTTTCCTTTTTAAAAAAATTTAGATACAGAGTTTAAAGCTTCCCACTGGATGCTGTTAGAAAATCAGAAAATCAGAGAAAATTTGGAAAGGAAACCTGCAGTTAGTCTGGAACAAATTCCTCCTGGAAGCAGGAAAAAATTTAATTTCAACTAAGTCTGTGCAGTTCATTCCAAAGAAGGTTTGAAATGTCCATGTTATCCTTTATCTAGACTGTGTATCTTAATGATTTCCTCAATTGTTGGTTTGCTATTCTGTGAAGGATGTAGGAGCCCCGCTTTTGGGAATTAGAAATTCATATTAATCTAAGGTGAACCTTGAATACTACTGTGTTCCTTCTCCTTTTAAATTAATTAAAGATAACATTCAGACAATAGCTGGTATCTTAACTGGAACTCCACCCAAAACCCATTTATTTTATAGTGGACTTCAGGGTTAAATCTCATACTTGAGCCTAGCCCTTAATTTTTCAGCATTGTTTTCATGGCTTCTTGTGACAGAATAACACGCGCAGCGTAATGAGTTTGCCACAGCCATAAAGTTTATTGACTTAGACTTTTATCTCAAAGCATTGATATTTATGTGGGTAGATTGATGGATCACAGATGTTCACAGATGACCTAGCCAGTGGCATTATTCAGTATAAAACAAAAATACTTTTCATCAGTCTGTAGCTTCTATGTATTTGCATCTCTTCAACCCTTTCATTTTTGTCAAAGGGGCTAAAATATTTATGTGCAGAAGAGAAACAACACTAAAATTTGAAATAGTGTAGAACTAAGTTTAAAATCTTTGAGGTCTAGCAAAGATATAGTAGAGTAGGTTGCCTACCTTTCATCCTTGCCAGGCCAGAGGCCGTTACACAAATGTAAACTCAGTCATAAACTACATAGTGTGCAAACTCAGTCCAATATCAGAATTGATCCATGGAGAAGATATCGTTTGGATAATCCTACCACTTCCAATTTCTGTGGGAAAATCAGAATCTATGTTTTATCAATGGAAAAAAATTGATGTGTATTTTTATAAATATGAACAGCGGAGTCATGATGCTAACAACACCATTATAATTATGAGATTATTATTTTATTAGTGCTGATTTATGCTTGGAGCAAATAAGTAGCGAAAGATATTCATACAAGTTTGTTTGGTTTTTTTCCATCCTTGAAGACCTTGGTAAGTTATATTATTCAGGGCTAGAAAGTTATTTAGAGAAGTGATCTATGAAGATTGCCTTAAAACCCTGCTGTAAATTGCCCTCAAATTTGCCAAAAGATCCTTTTTTTTTTCTTTTTCTTTTTTTTTTTTTTTTTTTTCTAAAAAGAGCATCTGATGCAGGTGTGTGACTGTGAAAGGTCAAATATTAACAACTCAGACCTCACCAAATAATTTTCTTATTAAAAACTGGACTGAAGTCCTTTTGCCAGATAGGTTTTCAGACTTAGGGGGAAAAAAAAATAAAAGAAAAAAAGAAAAAAAAAGATAGAAAAAAAATAAAAGAAAAAAAGAGGCAACAATAGCAACTAAATCCCAGAATTTCAGACATACAAAGTAAGTAAGAAATGTATTTAAAAAAAATAAAACCAAAAGTGTGTCTTAGACAGGTATGTCAGATGTATGTTGTCTAAAACAAATTCAGACTGCATGAGATTTTTATTTTATCCATGTCCATCAGCACTGAGGAAGTTGTATCATCATTAATCAAGCCTCCTGATATTTTTCGTTCAAAATTCAATAAGTTCATATACTAATAATAATAGTAATTTATGCTTTACCTTCTTTTTCCTCTAGTGCACTTCTAAGTTTACAAGACTCATCCTTTCTTGGAAATCATTATTCACCAGTGCCATCACAGAGGAAAAAAAAACTTTTGGAGTAAGGTTCTTGATTTAATTTTAAAATTCAAAATTGTATAGGATAGATTACTTTCTTGACAAGACATCAAAAATGGATGGCAAAGGAGGAATAGAATCTTTACTGTGTTAGTGGCACTTTAGTTGCTGAAGCATCCAAGTCGTCACTACATATCAGAGTGGTGAAAAATTTTGTCTCCAGACTTTGGAGAATTTAAATTCATAGGAATTTAAAAGAGTGTAAATTTCCAATTTCCTGTTCTCTCTCAAGAAGGAGTTCTTTCCAATTGTCCTTTTCAGAGAAACAGATATTTTAGTATGGCAATTAGCTAGTTTACTTAACTGAGAAGCAAATATTCCTGTGATCACTCAGGCTAACAGCGAAATGAAGCAAGAACAAATCCATGCTTTAATGACTGCAGATGTTAATACTATTCTACATCTCATCTCTTCTGCATTGCAAATTCTCTTATTAATATCCTTATATGTCCATTTTAGACTTGGGGATTTTTTCTTTTTTTTCCATGCTACTCCATATTTCCCCACGGTGTTCGTAATTAAAAGTCTCCAGAGTAGACTAAAGTTAATCTGAGCTCTTGTTCTGCCTCTGAGTTTCATAATTATAACTTGCTACATTCGTGGCTTTTTACAAAAGACCCAATGCTTTATGCACTGCAGTAGCAGTGCTGCTACTCTTTCTTATTTTCTTGGAGGAAACAAGGGCAGAAGAGTATTTCATCTACACCCCGAGAGCCAACTGCACATCAAGTCAGGCTTGAAAACAGCAACCTGGAGCACAGAAGCTACAGATGCTTTTGTGGGACAGGTTTCTTGGCTTTCCTGCATGAGGTCAATTACAGTACCAATTACATCACAGCTTTAGCCAAAGTCTTCCGTTTGGCGTTGAAACAAATCGCCTGCTGGCATTCACTACTGATTTCAGATCAGGAAAAAAAAAAAAAAAATCCAGTGTGATTTTGGTGCAGACAAGAGTGCAAGCTAAAACTCCATGAAAAATGTTACAGTTGAACTCTATGAGGTCATTGCACTATCCACTCTGACCTGCTCAATAAGCCTCCTCATAATTTTTAGCACATGCCCTACTGTGGTCAGAATGCTTTTTCCACAATTTCCAGTAGCAAACCTAATTCTCCAAAGGGGGGAAAAGAGATTGTAAGAGGGAATGTGTCATGAGTAAAATACAACTGGCCAGATGGCACATGGCTCTGAGTCAAGTGAAAGACAAATCTTCAGATCTCCCAGGGCAATAGTTGGGAGAGACTGAGTTGCATGAGATGTAATCCAGCTCTCTGGTCTGTAGGGAAAACAGATCTTTTGTGGCATCACAAAGGGTTCAAGTGCTCTCTACACTTCGATTTGAAGGTAGCAGACAAGAGAAGAATTGAGACCAAAACTCTTACCACAGATCTTGACAAAAAAACAACAACAACAACAAAAAAGAGGCTCTGTACTCTACTCTGTAACAATTTAAGGACTAAAAGCAATTAGAAAAATCAATTAACTCAATGAAGGCTTAATGAAACATCAACTGAGGTATGAGGTAATCAGAGTGGTTTTAATATTTGCCTTTTTTATTTTCATACAACTTTTATCCAAGAATACCAACCTTTATGCAATGTTGGTTGGGAACAATTTCCACTTACAGAAATGCCAGACCTCACACCTTGAAGGAGTCTCAGCACCTTAAATGGCAACTGAGTCTCAGCTTCTGCTCCCCTGTGTCTGCCAAGACACTGTGGCTGTGTCCTTGCTCCTTCTCCTGTGGTGGCACAGGGGTTTAGGTGCACCAGGATGGCTCTGGGAGAAGGAGATCTATAGGGTTTTGTTTCCCCTTGCAATCTTACTAATTTTATGTGAAAGTAAAACATCCTTTTAACCAAGTTTGCTCTGCCCACCTATCTTGCTGCTACCAAGAGGGATGCCTCCCTTTCTCTTCCCTGATGTCACTCCCCAAGATGTGCAGCCTTATACTGTTCTCTGTTCCAGCACTGGTTCCCAGGATGCAATTGAACTCACCAACTGAGTAGAAAACAAAGGGATGAAAATAAGACAAAAAAAAAAAAAAATTCTTCCTGCAATATTGTAATTGGTCTACATGTATTTTCACTTGTATTATCCTAGGGATTCACCTTCTCTATGTTTTGATTTAACAGCACAGAATTATTTGGGAGGGGTAGGGGGTAGATGCAGGAAGTGGGGGGAAAAAAGAAACGAACCGTTCAATTTGACAATAGACTTTGATTAACTGCTAGAATGAAGCCTGAATTGCCCCACAGATCATGCAACTATACTCAGTGGAGAAGGTTAGGTTTTGAGATAAGGCTACCCCAGACATACTGGAGTGCAAAGACTTAATTACAAGCCAGGGCACAAACTTTGTCCATCACTGGACCCTGTCTGGAGCACTGCATTCAGCTCTGCGGCCTTCAGCACAGTAAAGGCATGGTCCTATTGGGCAAGGTCCAAAGGAAAGGCTGAAACAACTGGTGTTGGTCAGCCTGGGGAACAGAAGGCTCTATACAGTCCTTAGTGGACCTTGCAGTATCTCAGGGCACTTCAAGACAGCTGGAGAGGGATTTTTGACAAGAACTTGTTGTGATAAGGGGGAATGGTTTTTTAAACCAAAAGAGGGTTGATTTAGATGAAATAAAAGAAAGATTTTTTACAATGAGCACGGTAAAACACTTTGCACAGATTGCCCACATCCTCCATCCCTGCAAACATTCAAGATCAGATTGAGCACGGGTCTGAGGAGCCTGATCTGGTTGAAAATGACCCAGTTCATTGAAGTGGGCAAAGGCCTAAATGGCTTTTTTGGTCTCTTGCAACCTAAACTATTCTATGATTCTATAACGTGCATGCTCAAGTGCTTGTATTATGGCTCAGAAGTCTACCATGTCAAATTCCTGCTACTAAGAGGAGTTTGAAATTGTTACCTATTGCAGTATTTTTTTTGGGGGGGGGCGGGGGTGGGGTGGGGGGATGAACCCCTTCATCCATCAGGCAACCAAGGCCCTTAATTGATGTGCAATTGCCACAAGAAGAAACACACCACATCACTTCTTATCTTTGCTGGTAAAATCTTTGAGAGCTTTATGTCATCTGGGCGGAGTTGACCAAGGACTGAGAAGATCTGTGATCTCTCCTTGTCACCTTCCAGCTGTACCCACATAATGCCTCTCAAACAAGAACCTTCTTCATGGCAGGCAGAAAAGGATCATCAAGGAAGATTAAAAGCCTGGTCAGAGAAAAGTGACTTTCTTTCATCTCAGCCAAGGTTTCAGCGGCTCTTAAACCCCTAATTGCTGAGCCTTCACACTCCACTTCCTAGACTGAGACATGATGTGGGCTCTGCATTTATTTATCTCACCCTACCAGTCTTCCACAGAAAATACAGTAGTTCTCTTTTTATGGAGTAGGAACATTTGGCAGCACTGCAGGTGCTTTTAGTCCAGTATCTCTGTTACAGCAGGCAGAAGCTAAATGGGTGATTATGGATGCACAAATCTCAAGAGATTCTAAAGTTTATTTCTGACAGGCACCCAGGAGTGTTCTTGTTTGTGTACTAACCAAATACACTAGTCAAACCTCTTATGCATTTATTTCTAACATTGTGGTGTCCTATTTGAAGAAAATAGCCCAAATTCATTTGCAAGAAGATTTCTCTGACTTCCTTCTTTTTGCTTCAAAGGTGTTAGGCTCCAGGAAAGTCAGGTCAGAATGAGTTTGTTTATGTAGATACACATTTCTTAGGACTCAGAGTTCAAACTGAGACATCCCAGGCTCATTGTACTGTGACATCAGGCTAGTTAGACTACATTTTGTTTTATGCTTGGATCTGGTGATTTGAATGGTTTCACATAGCAGTACATAAGCAAGGTGAGAAATAGAGAAATTATCACATACAGAAGATTTTTTTGAACAAAAATAAATCTGTGCCTCAAAAGGTGTTTTTTTGTTTGTTTTTTTTTTTTTTTTTTTTTTTTTTTTTTTCCCCCTCATTTTTCTCAGCTAGAGCAGTCATTCTGAAACTGATGTCTCTTCCCTTCTTCCCATTTTGGCTCTCTTTTACTGAGGGATCAGCCTTGTTTTTACATGAACAGGCAAAATACTTTGCCCATGTGAATGGTGACTTGTCTGCATAAACTAAAAAAGGGAAACCTTACCATCTTTCCTCCTTCTTTTCACAGCAGGACTGTAACTGCTATTAGCCAGTGCTCTAGGAGTACAAGCACACCATAGTGGTACAAAAATACAAACATAGCCTCAAGATGAATGTACAGTATTTGCACACAGGCAAATTCCTGTGGAAGGACAGCAGGATTTAACTGATTTCAACAGTTTGGGATGCCTGTATCTCAGGTCCCTGTGAGAAAGGAGATATTCTGTGTGGTTTTCTCTAAGCCGTGGTTTTTGGTTTTCTGGTGTTTTTTTTTGTTTTGTTTTGTTTTTGTTTTGTTTTGTTTTTCCCTTAGAAATCAGCACTGCAAATTGGGTGCATTGGACCCTGGTTAGGGGCTTCATTTAACCTTGCCTGGCTTTGCACGGCAGCAGTTTGTAAAACTGCTACCTGTACTTTTGATTAAAGTAGAATTAATATAAAACAACTTTTCCTTCTGCTTATAAGTCTCAGGTTAAAATAAGAAATAAAGATTCAGCTGAAACAAACAAGACAAGATTTTGAAATTTGCGTAAGCAATATTTTCAAAGATTAAAAAAAAAAAGATGATCATTATGAACCTTGGGCAAAGATTTGAGTGGTTTCTTATTTGATCAGAACCTGTTTGTTTATCCCTAACTTTAACTATATGGGAACAGTTTTATGGAGTAAGCTCATAAAATGAAAATGACAGAGCGCACAGCTCAATCTGAGTCTGTTTGGGCTGTAAATATCTTGCTATCACCCACTATGATGCTCTAAACCTTAGCTCCCATATTAGCATAGTCAGTGATGTGCTCTCCAGACTGTAAACGTAGTTCAGCCTGAAGATCCAGAAATGAAGAATGCCAAAACCACACATCAATATGGAAAATGTCAGCATTGTAAAACAAAGGGCAATAGTAAGATGGCCATCAGATTTTTGAGAAAAGGAAAAGGAAGGGAAGTTCCGGGAAGAGAAATTCTGGGAAGGGAAGGGAAGGGAAGGGAAGGGAAGGGAAGGGAAGGGAAGGGAAGGGAAGGGAAGGGAAGGGAAGGGAAGGGAAGGGAAGGGAAGGGAAGGGAAGGGAAGGGAAGGGAAGGGAAGGGAAGGGAAGGGAAGGGAAGGGAAGGGAAAATTTGATTTAGAGAGTCAGAGAAATGTGATGAAAGCAGGAAGGAAGCAAGGAGTTCTAATGAAATATAATAAAGTCAAACCAGACACAGGTGAGGTGAGGAAACTCAGGCCCAAATGTAAAAATGTGACTTGCCAAGACAACAGAACAGATCAGTGAAAGAGTAAAGTAAATCTGCTTTTTAAAAATAAATTTCTAATTTGATTTTTCTGACTTCTTTAATGAGCATTTCCACAGCACACAGTGGCACACAGTCATGGCATGGCAAAAGTTTTTTATTGCATTAACTTTAAGAAGCAAATAATTTAAAAAAAACCCCAAACAACCAACCAGCCAACAACAAAACAAAACAAAACGAAACAAAACACAACAGCAACAACAAAACACAACAACAACAACAACAACAACAACAACAACAAAACCCAACGAAACAACAACTAAAACAAAACCAAGCTCAAACACCACAAATAAAAAAAGCCCCAAACCCCCTTCTCTCACTTCTGCTGCATGGAGGGATACAAACACTCCTCCACCAGTTTCAGAAGATGCTCCTTGGCTCATTTGCTTGGTGCCGCATCAGATTCAGCTGATCACCTGAAAAAAACTCCCCGAAGGAAATGATCCTCAAAACACCTATGCACGTGATCCAGATAGCTTTCAGTGTCTCTTTATCACCAGGGCGCTAAGAAGAGTCACAATTTGGCCCTAACTGATGTTATACGTGCTCCCATCAGTGCCTAGTTACACATCAGATTGATTATAAAGTTTTATTGTTTTATAAGTCTCTGCTTGGTCTGTTGCCAAGTCACATTAACAATCTGGTAATGATTTTCATTATTCCCAAAGCGTCCACAATAGGTGTCTACAACCTGGAAACAGTCCTTAGAGGAGTGAAGGATAATGACGATAATTGTGTTGCTCTGTTCCTCAAGTGACATTTCTGATGCTCTGGCAGCAAGGGTTCTAAACCCAGTTTCTGCTCCCTGAGCAGTGTCTGGCCCATAAAAGGATCTGGCCACAATATGGGGCAGAGAAATTCAATTCATTCCTGTCAGCGCTTAACTTCAAAGAAGGGAGGGAAAAGTTAAGGAAAAATGCGAGCCTATCTGAGAAAGTAAACCCTCATCCCTCTTTAATGGAAAAAGTGGAAGTAAACAGGCTGGCTTCAGTGATTTAAATGTAAATTTAGGTAGTCACCGTAGAACCTATGAGGAAAAAATCTTGTACTAACAACTTAATGAAAATTTGTAAGTCCAATGTATAGTTTCTTGCTAGGGAAGGTTGTGCTAAAGAACGATTAGGAGGACATTAGCCAGCAACTGTGAAACAAGGTCTTGTTCCCAGCTTCACCACTAATCTGCAGTCTGACATTGAAAAAATAACCTGACTTCTCCATTCATCTGTTTTCCACTCATTTTATATTTAATTGAAAAAAAAAAAAAAAGGAAAAAAAAAAGAAAAAAGCTTTGATACCATTGATTGTTGGTCTTCATGCAGTCAGACATCAGAAAGAAGTATTTGGGGACATATCAGCTGATGCTTTCAAGCATATCTCTAGTTGAAAGGAAAAAAATATATATACTTGAGTGGTTAGAGAGATTTAAAGAATCTATTCCCTGATTAATTGTTCTAATAGAAAGAGAATAATTTTTCCTCAGACTTCAGGATGTTTTGTAAGCAGACATAATCACAGTAAACTGGACTTTATCACTGGTGGAGCAAAGCATATTGAATTTTATATATATATATATATATATGTATGTATGTATATGTATATATATATATATAATATGTTACATTACAGAGTCAACTTATTCTTTAAGTATTAAAAAAAATCTGTGTTAAACTATTTTTTTAAAGGTCTAACATGACTTGCTATCAATAAATAATGTCATAGAGAAACTAACATTATGAAAAGATTAACTGATAGACAACTAGAAATTTGGATAATTCTGAAAAAATTTCAATTTAAAAGTGTGACAAATTTTGCAGTTATGTCTGCACACACTCCATTTACTGTGCTGTGTTGTATGTCCCTGCTTACCTGTCTCTGAGGGTCCCCTGTAGTGCCTGAGAACCTGAGAAATGAGAACAGGACGAGGGTTACCATAGATTTTAAAGGTCAGTTCTCTATAAGACGTCTCTGACATACCTTGACTCATGCAGGGGATTTTTGATACAGATGATAGAAACTTGGACAGTTCTTCTTTCTCTGAGTCTTCAATTGTCTTTCACTGGCTGGTTAAGTCAGGTCCCAATTAATCATAAAATTCAGGGATTGAAGCCAAAGAAATACTAGAAATTGTTTCTTTATTTTGAAAATAAGGCATACACACATCTAAATTCCAGTAAACAAAATTTAAGATACTAAATGTGCGTTTGAAGTCCTGAAACCTTAATTCCTCATGTAATCCTGCCTGTTATTGTTCCCATACTGACAGAAAGAAGTTGTTTAGACCACATATCTAAGTGCTATGAAAAGCCTATTGTGCATCTCTCACAAAAATCTCTGTTTAGTCGTCTTCTTGAATGTCATGCTAAAGGACCTTTTTTTTTTTCTTCTTTTTTTTTTTTTTTTTTTTTTTTTTTTTTTTTTTTTTTTAATTTTTATTTTTTTTTCTGTGTTAGTCATCAGACACCCCACTGCCTAACTGGAGACCATGGATCCCATGATAAGAGTAAAGGACTGAAAAATAATTGACTATTGCAGTGCTCAGCTTTGAAGTCCCTAAATCCAATTTTGTATTCACACTTAAGAACTGCACTAGACTGGTTTACCCACAGGAGGATGTTTTTCTTTTAAACAACTTATTTATTAATTTTTAATGATTTTTAAGCAGTTTTGAAGAGGCTCAGCTTTTGTTAGTAAATACTGACATGTCAGTCATTTGGACAAGTCTTAACAGGCCAGGTCTAAAGCTAGTGTATACCTTGATGCAGAGTACATGTGGATTTTTTGTTTATGGCCCTGATTACTCATCTTCTTTTTCATTTAGCAACTTACATTCAAGTAGAAGAATAAAGTAAAATGTCATGACACAGCAACAACACAAGTGTAAAGGAAATCCAAAGCAGTGATGAAGAATGAAATATATACATTTGTTACAGTGGTTTTCAGTTTTACACATCATGATAGTTTGTTCGATAGACCCGCAACTGTTGATACAAACAAGATGTTCCTAAAAGAAAATTTCTCAAAACATTACCATGTCTAATTATTGAGACCATAGTGAAAGTATCAGTTCACAGTGAGGTTCAGTATTGTTCTGGGTGTCCCAGGGTACATTTCCCTAAATCCTTAATTTTAGGGAGTTACATAGCAATAAGTAAGTAAAACAGCTGCTGAAGAAGCAAGTAAATTTCTTCTTTTAATGATGAGATGATAACTGAATTTTCCTCTTTTTCTCTTCATAAAGCCTTTAAACTATTATGAATGTATTTATTTATACAGCTAAGGAAAATAAAAAGAAAAAGAAGAAAAAAAAGCAGAAAATAAAGAAATTTTGCTACATAAAAGAAGAAAAGAAAATATAATCTTCCACTTTGAATTTGATTGCCACTACCTTATAAAATCTCTGGGTTATAAGAAGCTTTTAATCTATCACCCACATCTAAACCTTCTCATTGAAAACACACTTTATTGAATTGCATTTAAATTATTTAGCCATTTTTATAGGCATAAGGTGATCAAATACATAATGTATTTTGATGCTCCCCAAAATGTCCCTGATGTGTGTTGGCTTTTGCTAATTAAATTCAGATTACTTGTTTTTTTTTTTAATGTTTCATTTTTTATTTTTTTTTTTCTGTCTCTCTCTTCTTTCTTCCTTTCTTCCTTTCTTTCTTTCTTTCTTTCTTTCTTTCTTTCTTTCTACACAGGAAAAAATAAAGGTCAGCTGTTAATTAGCAGTTTTCTGAAAGTATCCATTAATATTACATAAATTACTGCCTCAAAATCCAATTAGAATCCTGGGTCATATTGAAACTAAATAGATCATTTAATTTTCAGGGCACAATATGAAATGAGGTCTAGGAAAGAAATCAATACTAGTTCAGTAAGGAAGTATCAGAAGAGGCGTGTGGGGGGTGGTCATGGTGTGTATACTCACATAACATCAGTAATCTCAGCTTCATGAGGACTTGGATGTATGAGATAAACATATGTATGTTTATATATATATACACATATATTTTTATATAAGTTTATATATATACATATAATTCTATATAATATTATATATATATATTTGCATATTTAAATTTGCAGCAAACCTGGCTTTAAAACAACAGGAAAATATCTAACTCTTCAGCTGCCTGTGCTTTCTATTCTGTGGGATTTTGCACTCCTTCTGATCTTCACCCCCTCCCCACCTTGTTGTTTGGTTTAGCTGGGTTTGTGGTTTTTTTGTAGTCATGTGGGTTTTTGGGGGTTTGTTTGGTTGGGTTTTTTTGGTTTGTTTTTTTTTTTTTTTTTTTTTTTTTTTTTTTTTTTTTTTTTTTTTTTCCCTTTCATCTGTGGTAACATCCTATTTCAATTTAATAAAAGGGAACATCAGAAATTTTTGATTAAAGGAGTACATGACCATAAAATCAGAATTTTAAATTAGAAAACTATAGACAGGTAGAAAAAGCTATTTTAGTATTTTATTTTTGTGGAAGTTGTACAATTTGACCTTGAAAACTGTCATGGGTTTTGTAAAGAGCATATTATTCTCTTCCGTCTGGGTGGAGCAGAATTGCTTATCTTTGCCCAAATGGGTCAGTGTCACTTATCAGATGGTGGAGTGCTACTTATCTCTCTTCATTGTTTCATTACTTTCATGGGAATGTCTTCTGCTGATGGACCATCAATGATTTTACACATTACACTGCACTATTGTAAGCTACTCCACACAGGGAGGAGGAGTTAAACCATCTTAACCTGGATAAAAAGGAGCCACAGTGCCACTAGGTATCCAGTTTTTCCACTGGATCCCTGGAGGAAGACCAGACCCAACTCACCATTACTGGACCCCTTTTTTTTTTTTTCAACAGGACCATCTCTACTCCAACAGAACCACATCTGCCACTCCAGGAGGGTTTACGTTGGACTGCTTCCAACACCCTGACCAACAGGGTATCAGGTTGTATTTCTGACTCTGTCAGGGTTTTTTCCTAGGATTTTTTGTTTGTTTATTTGTTTGCTTATTCTTCTGTATTACAACATCTGTATTTTTATATCCCTAGTAAAGAACTGCTATACTTATTCCCAAAATCTTTGCCTGACAGCCTTTTAATTGCAAATTCATGATAATTTGGAAAAGGGGGGGTAGGGGTTTACATGCTAAGGGAGACTCCAACCCTCCCTGGCAGATACCTGTCTATCTAAACCAAGACAAAAACATAAACGAAGAAAGGTATAGACCTGGTTTCTGTACAGAAATACTGTGATTCACTATTCTTTGAATTGTATTTGTATAGAAACTAAAAATAGTATAGAAACACACGATATTTGTGTTTCTTGCACATTTGTGAAGAGATAGAGTTGAGTTGGTTGGCCTAATGGCTCTTAAACATTTCAGGACATTTGGAGAGCCAGGGCTTTTAGCACTTTCTTTTAGCAAGAGCCCTTCTTTGTACATAATGAACAATAATTGATCAATATGACATGGAAATGTGTTTTTGTTATTTTTACCTTCTCCTGTGGATAATAGCAGTGCAAGTACTTCTACAAAAAACCATTAGGCAAATGGACTAGAAGTATCAAACTGTTAGATTGAATGGGCAACTCCGGTGCCTGAAGAAGCCAGGTTTCTAAGCAAACAAAATTGGTGGATGGTATCATAGCCACTTCTCCAGACCAAAAAAAACCCCAAAAAACCAAAAAACAACAACAACAAAAACAACAAAAAAACCCACAAAAAAACAACCCAAAAAAAAACAACAACAAAAAAGAAACCAAAACAAAAAACAATTAACCCCCCCCAACAAATAAACAAAAAAAAAACCCCAAAACAAAACCAAAAAACCCCACCAACCAACCAACCAACCATAAAAAAACCCTGACAAACAATGGTTCAGAACATTTTGTATAACTTACATTAGCAGATCAAGCAGCTGGTGAGAGATGATTAGGGAGATGGAAAAGGGGGGATAGTAAGCAACTAAGGATAAGGCAGTAGTAGAATTCTGGTTATAGAAATTTTTGATCTTTTCAGAGAGCAAAGATAGAATATGTGAAGGATATCTCTACAGACTTATCTGGACAAATGAAAAGTTAGAATGCACCTTTGAATGGCCACTGAGCCTCAACACTAAATAAATCTAATCTAAAATTGCTACTTATGGACCCAAAACACTGGTAGAAGGGTAGATTTGTTTGCATAAAATGTTAAAATCCATGGGTGTTAACTAGTCAGGAAGGACTGATTTAACAAAAGAAAATAAATATTGGCAATTTCCGTCAAAATAAAAATGCTACTTTCCTTATACTCCTTACCCAGTTATTACTCACAAGGGAAATGATCAGGTATAAATAAGAAAATAATGGAAGGAGATTTTGGAAATAAATTTCTGATTTGGGAATTTATGAATGACACAGCTGTTAGGATGATGCTCATGCAAAATCTTTGATGACTTATGCTGGGAGAGCAGGTGTGGGTGAGAAAGAGAATCCATGAAGCTCTGTTAAGTCCTGTCCCCTTAAAAGTTGTCAAGTTGTCAGAGACAGCAGCCATATTACTCACAAATCAAAATACCAATGCAAAAGGGAAGTGCTAACAACAGAGAACCTGGAAATCCATCTAGCACAAAGCCAAGTCGAAGGAATGTATAGAGTGTTATGAATTTGACTGCTGCCTTCGGCTTCATCAGTCTGCATAAGGGTGGGGAAAAATGTGGTCTATTTTGATGGGCTTGGGTTGGAATATTGATCTTCTGGTTCGAAATTGGGAAAAAAGGTTTCATGGTGAAGATTATAGTAATGCAAAAAAAGGCAAACATTTTTAGTGCATAATTCACTTCTGAATTTGGGACAAGCTGAAAGATGTTGACCTGTAGAATATGATATAGAATATGTTGACATGATTTCAGCTCTGAGAAATGGCTGAAGCCTGTTAGACTTTCACACTGATATTAAGTGTGATAAATTTTCATTAACACTTCTGATAGTTTATACCAAAGAACTTTGGCAAAACTGTCTGAGACCATCTCTGACATATCTGTGTCAAGGTTCACAAAATTTTGGAATGCTGGAGATAATTTGGTGAAGTGGTTACAAAAGTGCTGGTGTTTTCAAGAGGAAACAACAAATCTGAATAACTATACATATTTAGTAAAGATTCATTCTTACTTATTTTTTATGTGAAGTAGATTCCATCTCACGAATGTGACATTTTCATTTGAGAGGAGCATATGTTAAATTAATAAATACAATGGTGCTGGTACAGTGCTCTTTCATGTCCATGAGGCATTTGATTTGAGGCTATACAATATTTGATTAAGCAATTAAAACAGTTAGAATCAATGCAATAAATAGGTTTAAAGGAATGAACAGATGCATTTTGTTGTAAATAGTTTTGTTTGCAGTCAGATGCTATGCCATTTATAAAGTTTATTGTGAGTGACAGAGCTGAAGCCTCAAGACATGAAGTTGAGAAGAGCTGAATATACTTGAGTAGGATTGAGCAGCTCAGAGGTGATCTTATCTATGTGGATAGATAACTAGTGCCAGGGTGTAAAGAAGACAAAGCCCAGCTCCTGCCAGTGGTACCCAGTGGTACACAGGGCAGGAACCACTGGGCTTAAAATGAAAATAAAAAACTAAGACATCTCCTTTAAACATTAAAAAAAAAAAGAAAAAACAACAACAACAAAAAGAGTAGTTTATGTTGATCAAGCACTGGAAAAAATTCCCCAGGTTTACAGAGATGGTGTGGAGTCTTCCTTGCTGGAAATATTAAAAATCCAGCTGAATAATGTCCTTAGCAACCTATTCTATTTTATCAGGCTTTGAGCAGGGTGGTTGGCCTAGATGACCTCCAGACGTGCTTTCAAACCTCAGGTTTTCTGTGATTCTGAAAAGTCTTGTTCAATTCTGATGATAATACAAAGGCAAGTCAATACTACAGAATTTGTTCAGATAGGTGAAAATAAACATAATTGTTTTACTACACAGTCAAAAAAGTCTGAAGATTTTGAGGGTCATGGTGTCTAACCAATGAAAATAAATCTTCAGTACCATTGTAGGGAGCATTATAAAAAGAGCTACCATTGGACCTAGGTCAGATAAAGAGGAAGATCTTGAGGAAAAGGAAGACAGAGGCTAGATGATCTTCACATTTAACACAGCACAGCAATAAGACCTCAAAGAAGAATGAGAGAAACATATCACATTAATGGTTTTCCCTTGCAGATGGGGGTCTTTGTTCTAGATTATGTTGTGCCTCATTCCTTTGTTCTACAGCCTTGCAGGATGGCATATGGCCCTATGTGTTTTACACCAGACATAGCCTATTTAATCTTTTCAGCAACAATTAAGTTTCCACGTTAGCTGATCCACAGATTATTGCATCAGAACTATTAAACTGGTGGGTTGTTTTTCTTCCACCTCAGTTTAGCTATTTTTTGTTGTTGTTGTTTATAACAAACACTTGCCTCTGTGGTGCAGCACATACCAATATAGAACAGAATTACAATGTACTTCCAGCCAAAATCAGTTTATTGTCTATTTCAGTAGTTTTCTTATGGTAGCAATTATTCTCTGTAAGCCTGCAAGCAAGCAGCAGAAATCTGAAATCATCAAAGAGTTTTTATCTGCAGCAATTTCAAAAATGGCAGGTAGCTGATAGTTTAAACTTTAGTTCTCCGCAGTCGAGCAGTGTGAGAATTGGAGAATGCCATCTGCCTTCAACAGCTAGTTTTAAATGCTCAGGAATCAGGCTTGTGTTGCCATTGCTCATATGTGCTAGTTAAATCAAGCTGGCATGGCACAGCAAAATATGAGTTACCCATAATAAAATTGATGGGTAAACTCCATCACTCTGAGGGTCGCGGCTGCTTTGGAGAGGTGCATTCTCAGCTCTACCAAGTGTGTACCACTCAACAGCAGCTCTCTATTAAAACAAAGGAAGATGCACTGGAAGAGTATCAAACACTGCTCTCATTTAATGCAATATAATGTTTCTAATATATCCTCATAAGAATAATGGGTTTTGTGTGTGTATATGTATATATGTATATAGCAACAGAACTGCAAAGGGATTAATGCAGTAAAAAAAAAAAACAAAAACAAGAAAAAAGCCCAAACCCATCTTCTAAATTCTCAGACCAGGAGCTGAGAACTGATAATCCATAACATCATAGTGATTCTGGAGGGTTACCATAAAATATTCTGGTTTATCACTTATATTTCCCACAGGGAGGACTGAATCCCTTTGTCTTGGTTTAGACCCAGTGGCAACTAAGCTCTATGAAGTATTTTGCTCACTCTCTAAACCTCCAACCCCCACCACTGAAGGGAGGAAAAAACTGAAAAAGGGAGAAAACTCATGGGTTGAGACAAAGGCTGTTTAGTAGGTAAAACAAAAGACATGTACACGAAAAAAACAAAACAAGGAATTCAACCACCATTTTCCATGGTGTTCAATAATCCCCTGGAAAGAAGGGGATTACTGTAACATGTAACAATGACTTGAAAAAACCAACACCGTCACTTTGATGGCCCCCTCTTTCCTTTTTCTTCTGATCAACTTTTCATGCTGAGCATGGCATCATGTATTATGGAATACTCCAGTGGTCAGCTGTGATCACCTGTCCTGACTGTGTCCCCTCCCAGCTCCTTGTGCACACCCAGATCCCTCACTAGTGGGGTGGGGTGAGCAGAAGAAAAGATCTTTTTCTATTTAAGTATAGTACAGAAATAACAAGAACATGCTGAAGCCCGAAAAGCTGATTAAAAAAAATTAAAAAGTAATATATTTCCAATATAAAACCTATTACTATCTGTTATTTCTATTTGGAACTTCTGGTTTGGGCAAACTGCATTCAGTTTCGGTTGAGGAACTGTTCTGCCCAGAAATTATCCATTTTTTCAAAAGTTTTGAAGCTTATTGAGAACAACAAGAAAACCCAAAGAATCCTGAAGTGATTTCACAAAATTAGGTGAAAAACAACAAGGGTAACTTTTTGATAGAAAGGAAATGATGAAGCATGGAAGGAGAAAACTTATCTGCTTCTATACTCTGTTGGGATCTAAAGATGGGAGAAGGGAAGAATCCTGCCTTTTTGGATGAATTTGACTCAATAGAAAGAATTACTCAGAAAGAACTCAGCTGCAGAAGACACAGAAGAAAAAGAAAGAAAGTCTGACCTGGAGTAATGTGTTCCAATTTGGTTACCTAGTGAGACAAAATATGGTATTGCAGAAAAAAAAATAGCTTTAGATGCAATGAATACAAATGATGTAATCGCATAATGGCTTGAGTGAAAGATAATCTTGTTCCAACCCCCTGCCATGGGCAGACACACTTCCCAAAATCCCAGGTTGCTCCAAGCTCCATCCAACCTGGCCTTGGACACTTCTAGGCATGCGGCAGCCACAGCTTCCCTGGGTACCCTGTGCCACGGCCTCACCACTTTCACAGTAAGGAATTTCTTCCAAATATCTAATCTAAATCCCTTCTCTTTAGTTTAAAACTATTCTACCTTGTCCTGTCACTGTCTGCCCATATAAATGGTCATTCTCTGTCTTTTTTTGTAAGTCCCCTTCAAGGATGGAAAGGCTGCAAAAATGTCTCCCTGGAGCCTTCTCTTTTTCAGGCTGAACACCCTCTCTTCTATCTCATTCTGTCTTTATAGGAGAGGTGCTCCAGCCCTTGGAGTATCTTTGTGAATATTAAAAACAGCTTTTCTCTCTGAAATAACTGCAGTATGTGTATCTATAAATAAATGATGTATTGAAATGAGTAAAGCACTTTTATTTTGAGTTCTTATAATGGAAACATATGGAAATATTTAGCAAAATTCAAAGGCAACTCATTTAAAACTTACTAAAAAATATGGAACTCATTTTCACCAGATACAATTTGATGCATACATTTTCATAGGGAAAATATCTATATCTGAAGTTATATGAAAGAGCATCTTATGGGAGTTTTCCTGATGTTAAGCAAAATCCAAACACTATGTGATTGAAACAAACAAAAGCTGTCCCTACAGAAACAAAGTTTAAGCATTTCCAAGAAAATGAAAAATTTACTTTTCTAAACTAAATTTACTCCAAAGACAGAAGCATCACCATAGCTAAGATCATGTTCACCATGAATTTTATGTATAAATTGAGGGAGAAAGCATCTCAGAAGCAAAGTATCAAAAAATTTCTATTAGAAATATTTTCATGAACACTCTACTGAACTTTCAGCTCTTCAGTTTGCAACTGGAAAAAAGATTGAACTTCTTCAAATGGTTTCCATCATTTTCAGTTTCAGAAGTGTTGGAAATAGAGCTACAAACATTGTCTCCTGTCAAGTTCTTTTTCAGGAGCAGATGACAGCAGAAAGTCAGGAGGAACCAACTAAACAAAACAAAACAACCCCCCCCCCAAAAAAAAAAAAACACCCCAAAAACCAAAAACAAAACCCAAACCAAACCCACAAAAACAAACAAAAAACCTCCACCCAAGCCAAAAAACCCCCACACCACAGCTTTTTTAAACTTTCTTAAATAATATAAAATCTTGAGTTCACCTCAGTATTTGGAAGATGTTTTTAACCCAATTGTTGTTTCCTGCTGTTATCCCTGTAATCTGAAAAAAATTGTGATTTTATGACCCCCTCCAAAAATATCTGAAGCCAGTCTCACTTTATGATTCACCCAAAACTCCCCTCATTACAATTCCACTTCCTTTCTTTATAATATACCTTTTATCATATGCTGGAGGGTGAAGGCTTAAAAGTCGTGCCTAAGGGTTGAATTACTTAGACTCCCCTGAGCCACCGGTTCAGATTCTGGCTGGGTTGACTCAATTCTGCCTCCTTTCAAGGGAAAGAAATTGAATTCTGTGCAGGTCATTCTGTGAGATTCTTTCAGGGAAGAGCAAAATTGCAACTAATATCCAGCCTGCTTTCTGGAAACATTAGAGCTTTCCATCAGAAGGAAGTTTTTCCCAGTATTTTTCACAAGTATTTCGTCTTCTGACACTTCAGTGCTGCACCTTCATCAGTGCTGTGTGCTCAGCAGTCACACTCTGCCAGGGGTTGCATAGATCTCATGTGGTTATACAAGGCCAGAGAACACACTGCCTTAAATTCCAGCCCTGATTTGTTAAAATTTTACTAATAGTCACTATTTCCTGAAGTTTTAGTGTGCTTTTTCTTTTAGAGCTCCAAAATAGGAGGCAGAAGTCAATCACTGCAAGCCTCACCTTTAATTATAAGGAAACCAAGAAATGCTTTCTTCTTTCACACTTACAAAATCATAGATGGTGGACACCTCCCACATGCACACCTTGAGAGGTCAGCAGCTGGATGGTAGAAAAGGAGAGACACAAATCCATCATTTTAAAATTGTGTGATTTTTTCAGAAGTCTTTCATGGTTTGTAAAAGCTTTGGGGGGGCAGTTCTGTGGAGGATGCAATCAGCAGCAGAAGGCAGCCCAGGTTGTAAAAGGTGTTGGCATCCTGTGGGAATAATGGCATCATAGAGCCAGGCAGCTTAGGCAACAAAGTCAGTGCTAATTTTGACTGAAATTTCCCATATCTGCGCTCTCTTTCCAACTGGTAGCAATCCTGCCAGTATTTAAAATTTTAGGCAGGAATGTTTCATCCGGCAGATAGTGTTGGGCAGATATTGCATAGAAAATACCCCAATAAATATAATTTCCTAAAGCAAGCTTAAGTGAAAAACAACCAACAACAAGATTTTACTCACTTTTAAACAACTCACATAGAAGTGTTTTCTGAGAAGTATCCTGACTTTTGCTTGTTAAAAAAGATCTGGAATTTTACAAATTATCTCATACTTTGTGTGAGAATTCATCTAATTTTTCTTGATTAATCAAAACACCATTTTCAGAAAGTCAGGTCATGCTAGCTCCATTAATTGATAACTGACAAGCAAAAAAAAAAAAAGCAAAAACAAACCAAAACTTTTTAGAGTTACAGAATTACTATTTTCAGGATTATAGTTGCTTCTTCCCTTGGAACCACTATATATTCTGTCTTGGGGTAATGGGGCTCAAGAGAATTTCCCTGCAGTCACAACCTCCAGTGACCAGAAATGACCTTTTTGGCATTGCGCTGGGAAAAGAGGATATAGCCTGAGGCAAATTCACAAGGGTGAAGTTCAGTGACCAGGCTAAAAAAAAGCAAATATAAGGGATAACAAACCCCCCCGCCCAAACCCCCTACCCCCCAAAAAAATAAAACAAACAAACAAACAAACAAACAAACAAACAACAACAACAAAAAAAACACAAACAAACAAACAAAAAAACCCACAACCAAAAAAAACCCAAAAAACCCCACCTTATATCTATGGCATGTATCATTTGTGACAGACAATTTTTGCCTCTCAATAAGAAAGGTGGCAGCCACCTATTCTGTTTTCATATATCCTTCAGCTTAATTGAGGGATACACTTCCCAATGAGGCAAACAAACTGCTTTAGGAAGAAATTGCTGTTTCTGGTACCTGAGGTTGATTCCCCACCACCATCTTCCTGAAGGCCCCACGGTTTCATTCTGAAACACCAGGTTGAATATATGTAAGAATAAATTGTTTTGTGCTTACCAGGAGAGATGACAACACATCAGGTTCATACCATTTCCCTAGCACCTCCTGAAGCCGTCCTCTGGTTACCTTTTGAGTTTATGTCTCAGGCTTGGGTTATGAGCAGTGAGCCCAGGTGGGTGGGGGCAGGATGATATCACACAAAGCCTTCCTCTGCCTCAAGGGTCTGCTTTGTTGCCCACCAGGTCGTGCACACTCCTGGTTCACAAGACTTGGTCCTTTCTTCAACAAAACAGTGCCAGAGGCATAGAGGGCAAATGCTGGGCTAAGACAGTGGTTTATCAGCTCAGAAAAGAAACATATTTTTTCGTATTCTTGGTTAGTAACTCCGCAATTGTCAATAGATTCTGTTTTGTGTAGGCCTTCAAATGTTTGTGTCAGTTTTAACAACAATTTGAGAAAACACAGTGACTTAACGCAAGGCCAGCATTTTTAAAAGTTGTTTGTCTCCTGCTGTGAGAACTGTGCCCATATATGACTAGTTTTGGTATTCATTCAAATGTTTTAAACCCAACAGATGTCTTTTTTTTTCTTTTTTCTTTTTCTTTTTTTTTTTTTCCTGAGCACAGCAAATTGAGAAATTAAATAGACTGTTTAATCTGATCTGATTCTATTTCAAAATGCAATTAAATTGGGGGGAAAATCCAGAATAAATATTTAAAGGATTTGGTGATAGTTCTCAGCTATTTTGTTTTTTTTTTCCCTCTAGATCACTGGGTTTTTTCCCACCTAAACCAAAGGAGAGTTGCAAACAACCTATGGCAGTCTCATGGTTCCCAATTCTGTGTCTGTGTTCCACTCATGAGGTGTGCACACCCCTACACTCTGACAGCTATCCAAAAGCATAAGGACCAAAACCTAAAGACCAAGGAGTGCTTCAGTTTTGAAACATGAAGTCTCAAAGGCAAAATTCAGGCATATTTTCAGGGCAAGAGGTATAAGTCCTGCTCTCTATTTTTGCTTCTATATAGAAAATTGCAGCTTATATAGCTGCTACGGTAACATCTCTCACCAGTTTATGATTTACCTTACCTCTTGAGAGGCATGATCTAATAAAGAGGAAGTCGCTCTCCTTCGGTCCCAGAAAATGTGGGAAATGAACACCTGGCTTCAAGCTAGTATTCAAAACTGATCATTGATTTTTCAGTTAGTTGTTTCATTAAGGAGGTCCAGTTAAAAATTAACCTATTGTGATCTTAAATTTTGAAATACAGAGAATATAGAAAGTATACTGAAGTACTAAGGAGAAAACTCATAGGAGAGAGAGAGTGTGCACGATTTTGGACTGCAGCATAAGATTGAAATCTTCCAAGGCATGGAGCTTAAGTGAGTAGCTGACTTTTGATTAATTGTTTTCTCTTTGTTCTCGCTTCTAAATTACAAGCCAAAAATCACAACAGTGCTACAATTACTCTTTATTTAGCTTCATGTGTACTTGCAGTATGGGAGTTGTGAGATAGAAGATAAAGAAAGAATGAATTTGAAAACTTTGGAGATTTAAATTACTATGTTGATGAATCTTTTTCATGGAGACTTTCTAGACCTATTGATGACAACATAGATGTAATTTTATCCAATGTTTAGTTAATTTTGAGCTGCCTGACTTTTTGTGCTACCTCTCAAAGCATGAGTGTTCCAGTGGTAGGAAGTTCATAAAGCCCTACTTACCTTGTTTTGTTGATATTTTCTGCAGTGCCATCCAGATAATGAAAACAGGAATGTGACAAAATATTTTTTCTTACCTTTACAGTTAGTTGCTATAATATCCCCCAACCCTATAATTTGAAAGACAGAGGATAATGGGTTTTTTTTCCAATATCCTAATGAGAACTGAGAATGCCTGCATTCTCTTGGCTACTTCTTTTAGCCGGCAGCTATTACAACCTGCCTGTAAGGAGAAACTCAGAGCAAAAATTCAAGAAGGGAAAGACACATAGAAAATATCTCATCATCCAATTTTCAAGGAAACAATTTAAAGATAACTAGCTTGTAAGTGATTGGGGTTGTATTGCTTTTAACTGCAGCCACCTGTTTCTAAAAGAGGAAAAATGGGTTGTTGGCTAAAGATTGGCTTAAAACAATATCTAGCTGAATTTGGGTATCTTGGCTCCCTTCCAGTAACAGCTACAGGCTTCTGCAGGATCTCATAGCATTTTTTACACTTCCTGGAAATTGTCTTCTTCATCCCTGTCAACTTGCATGCCTCTCATTCATTAATGAGAAGTTCTCTAATATATGAAAAGTAGAAACGTAATTTTTGATAAGACAACAAAATGATGGCAAGCGAGGTGTGCTCAGCAGGGCGTCAGAATCCACAAGTAGTGCAGTGGGCTTGTTTAATGGTAAAAAAACACTACCTCTGACTCTCTGGAATGGAGATGATCCAGGGTCAATGAGGTAGTTGTGGAACATAACACTGGCGCACATTTGCACTCTTAGAGAATAGTATAAACTATTTACTGAAATGCAACACATCTAATAGAAAGCATTAAGCTGTGACTCAGTAACCACCTCTGACATTCTAGAGCAGGTCACTTTATTTCCCTGAACTTTTCCTTTCCTCCCCTGCCTTTTCTCACTGACAAAGTTCTCTGGGCCATGGTTTCTCTTTTACAGTGGTCTTTCATATTTTCCTTACTCGTGAACTCCTCTCTAGTTTGATAGATCTGTCAATGTGAAGATGTACTGAAAAACAGCTGCAGAGATGTTAGGTTCCTCCATCCTTGACAAGACTCAAAAAATCCTTGCAGGCTTCATAGGGGAGGGATGATGGAACGAATCATGATTTTATACACTTATTTATTCATTCTTTCATTTGCTCACAGATATTACTGACTAGTTTCAGTATATACCCTGGAGTTCCAACACATGTTCTTAACAGATGTTTTATTATATGATCTTTTATTATATTCATCCAAACGGCTGCAACATTCACCCCCTTTTATTTCCTTCTACCCCAAACTAAATTAAAAGAAAATAAACTCTTCATAGTCATAGTGTTGTGTTTTTCTGACTCAGAAATCACTCCCTCCAAGGGCAATTATAATCAACTCTCATCTTTACAAAATGTACTGCAGTAGCTTAGTGACTTGAGATGTTTTGATTTCTGAAGGCTCAGACTTAGATTTTCAGGAAAAGAAGGGATTGTTCTTTCTGAACATTTATCTCTTGAATGGCTTCCTGGAACTTAAAAGAACTAAGCCACATCATTTTTAAGGTATGTTTAAATATTTTGGAGCAAAGAGTTACTCGGTCTGTTTCATGGCTCTTACTCTGATAGGCTCCATATTTTCTTACATATAATCAATACATCATCCTTCAGGAGCAGAAACCTGTGATTCAGCATGGTGTGGGTTATGAAAGAAGTTTGTCCCCTTGATCTTATTGCCTCTGATTCAACTGCCTGTCTATCACCATTTCTGTGTTGCATCTTAGTATGCACAGCTCTGGAATGGGACAGTAGGACAACAGACTTATTTGTTAGGTAATTCAAGTTCTCCTTGAATCTTGTTGGTCTTACAGCAGCATCTACTTTACTACCTTACTTTATTCACCCAACTTTGATGATGTTTGCCTAAGTGATTTTCCCTTATTGACATAACAAGTTAATAGCAGAGAGGAAAGACAATCCATTGCTTCACCCACTAAAGTGCCATTCCCACTTCCTGACTGAGGCTGTCATTGGAAAAAGAAAAGTTATTAGTATAAGCTACATTTATATTTCTCTACCTAAGTATTCATACTGATGTGTATTGGATATTACTTATTATACTACTTACAGAAAACTTTAAACAACCCTAAGCCCAGGTACTAACAAACACAAAGTATTCACATCAGTATCATCCCCGTCCTATTAAGTTTTAGGAATCATCTGGGATTACTTTCAGCAGTTCATAGCACTTTCTGTAATATTTCTATGTGTCCCAAGAACATACAGAGAGTGTAAAAATTTTGTAACTGGTGCTGCTGAGGAAAATGTTGATTTTCTATTGGTAACTCTAAGCAAGCAATGATTTCCCAACATTTATGCAAAAATCCTTCATTAGATAAGGTTTTGGGTTATTTTTTTGTTTTGGTTTGGTTTAGGTTTTTGGGGGGGTTTGTTTGTTTGTTTATTTGTTTGTTTTGGTTTGGGGGCTTTTATATTTTTTTTTATTTTTTCTTTCTTTAATTTTAGAACATCTTGCAGGTTTGTGACCTGATGCAAGTCTGATTGCTACCATCTTACTAGTACATTGGGCTGGATTCAGGACTCTCCATTAAAAGAGAAAAGTTGCTGACATTCAAAGCACTAACTTCTCTACTCTGAAAAGATAAAAGGACTATACAGACATCTTACATTATTCATGAATATTTAACAAACATTCCGGTTGGAATACTAGTAACATTTTGATAATTTCTTTCAACACTATATAGTGAATTACATTCAGACACCTTTTAATTTGGGACTTGCTGCATCCTTTGAAAATGTATGATTTTGGGCATATTCTGATGTGGTGATTTTTTGAGGTGTTGTTGTTGTTGTTGTTGTGGGGGTTTGTTTTGTTTTGTTTGTGTTTTGTTTTTGTTTTGTTTTTGATCATGTTCGTGTTTGTGTTTGGTTTTGGTTTGTTTTTTGTTTGGTTTTGGGTTTGGTTTTTGTTTGGTTTTTGTTTTGAAGTGAATTGTGAGAGACATGGACTATTATTTAGGGAAGAATGCAGTTGAGTTGGTGGTACCAGTGGTGATAGGTATATATATCCCATGATGTGATGAGGAATGAGTTTTTCACGTGAAATTGCCAGTAAGGGGAGAAAAAAGGGAGACATTTTCTTCTCACTCATGAGTTGTGTGACAGTCAAAACATTCTGATGTCATTTACAGTTATTGGACTGTCATTGCTCATGATCATAAATTCAAAAGAAGACTCTCTAGAAGTACTAGCTGCTATTTGCTTTTTCCAGTGTCAGAGGATGAAACTATGTGTAAATAGGCAGCTATAAACCACCAAAGAACATCTGATTCGATATAAGATTTTCACCATGGAATTCCAGTCTTTCTCATTAAAATGCTGTTGGAAAGAGAAGTTGTATTAACCATCACTTTAAAGTTAGTGTTATACTTCTTCCTGCCTTTTGCAGTCACTACAGTGTGATGTATGATGATATTCTCACAACTGCTGAGGCATGTTTTGTGTCTTGTAACATTATATTATTTTCTAGGTGTACTAATTCCTTCTTGGACTTAAGCAGCAAAGCCCAGATTACAAAATCTTCTGTCGTTAGACACTCAAAAAGATGTCCAATACAGGTCTGAACATATATTTTACTGCAGAAATTAATATATGGTTTTTATATTTTGGTGAATGCTTACTATATAAGACATCTAAGATAACTCTTTTCCTTAGCCCATACTTTCAAGAACAGTTCCAATCAACCGAATAATTTAAATTTTTCTCTGTTTTAGTATATTTCCTGGTACAAATAAACCTCATTTCTGTACCCCAAACTAGACATATGTGATAGCAAAAATTAACCTTGTGTGGAGAAAAAGATAGATAAAATTTCAACATATATGCATGCATGATTTAATTTTCTTGGAAGGTTGAAAAGAGGAATAAGTTTATTTGGGACAAATAATAAAAACTGACAGCATAAGTTTTGACCCTTTTAGGGACCTCAGTTTCTTTTATTGTGTAGAAGATTCAGTACCTGTACACAACATTTTCAAAGGAAAACAGCAAAGAAAGACCTTTAAAAACATGAAAATAAATAGATACTGATCTTATCAGCTAAGTTTGTGTTTCTTTGTTTCTTCCCCTACAAAGAAAACACTGATACAGCATAGTATGATAAAAAACTCCTTTAGAGCCTTTAAATTGAATGGATTCTGGCTGCCTTGAATCAAGGCTGGCAGGGAATTTGCTCTCCAGACTGTGGCAGATGGCATCTGTTTTGTTTGCTTGTTTGGGTTTGCTGTAAGTTTCTGTGTGTTAGCACTCTGCTCTGCTCTGATCTGCTAAAGGGCTGTG
The DNA here is from genome assembly GCF_029207755.1 of Chamaea fasciata. Taxonomy (NCBI): domain Eukaryota; kingdom Metazoa; phylum Chordata; class Aves; order Passeriformes; family Sylviidae; genus Chamaea; species Chamaea fasciata. The sequence goes on from NW_027094089.1 coordinate 15,475,508, forward strand.
TTGCAGAGGGAGGAGGGTTGCTTTTTCATGTGCTGGTGGCTCCTAATCTCTGGGGCTGGTGAAATCCTCTCAGTGGAGGAAATATCAGGGCTACTCTGACAGCAAAGGAATATGACTTGCTGTATTGTTTTTTTGAAGAGCCGGTTGGATATAGCAGGGAGTGAAGTACACAGATATCTGGAATCTTGAAACACAAATAGAGAGAGAGAGTAGATTTCCAGGAAGAAAAGAAAGCAGAAAACATTTCATAGGAATGGGAAAGAATTATGAACATGTGACATATGACGTCTCTGTTCAGTCTGGTACAACCGAGAAGAATGAGTAGCACAGGGGGGACCAAGATTGGAAAAAAGTACCTCAGAAACACATACACTTTCAAGCTGCATTTCTCAGAGGGATTAAGCATATTTTTCTGCCTTTTTTTTTTTTTTTTATATGTACTTTGTTTTTAAAAAGTGACATTGCTCTAGTTAAACAGCATTTAAACCCTAGAGTTTATTGTCACCTGATATTATGGAGACAAAAAGCTCCATTCGTATTGGAGAAAGATAAATTCATGGGCAATGTGAAACAATACATTATATTTTAATCTCAATGTGAACGATGTCTACTGAGAGTATGGGATTTTTTTAACTCAAAAATTAATTACAGACTGGGAAAGAGAGTCTTCTTCACTAGAGAGCCTTGCAATAGGTTTTGGAGCATTTATTGATTCCATGCCAGGTGCCTTCTGGAGACTAAAAAGACTCGTAAGAAAGGATGCTGGACGGCACAGTCTGTATTCACCACAACTCAAAAAAGATAGCCTCATGGAAGGCAGTGATGATATAGATGACAATAAAAGCCTTTAAAGAGTGAGGGAAAACAGAGGGAAAAACCAGAATGGTTTTCCAAGATGGACCGTCTTCTGCATCACCTTTGTCATTTTTGATCAAATTACCTTGTTGTACTTAGTTTAAGAGCTTTGCCTTTACATGGGGGCTGACCACAGCAAGGTGCGTGACCTGAAAGCCAAGCAGACTGAATAAAAGTTCTCCAGAGGACACAGATGGCTGGGTGGTTGATTTAGAATCCAGTGCTATTATCCTTCACGTGTTTCTTGAAAATGGTGTATTTTCTTCCATGCCTGTGCAAACGACCTCCCTGAATCTACAGTGCTCTCATAGGGGATGCCTAACAAAGCATGGTGAAAGGATGTCTTGATCAAAGAGCAATCTTGTTTAGGAAGCAGCAAACTAAAAATCTAGCCAAAATGTTTGAAGGGAGAATGTCTAAACATTGATGAGAAAGATAGTAGACACAAAGGGAATGGAAGAGATCTCTTTTTCTGGACTAGTTTTGTAGGGATGGATGATGACACTTTCCACTCATATATACTTCATAGCTGTAATCACTAGTTTTTTTAAATTCTGTTAGAATCCAGACAGTAACTGGGACACAACATTTCCTTGCCATAGCAAATGGGGGTGGAGGTGACAATCTTGGATTTGGCTTTTAGCCCTTACCCCTCTCCCTAAGGAAGAAGCTGGACTTCCTGTTGCGTGGATAAGGAATGTTTTGGCCATTTGTCAGCCAGCTGTGTAAGACTTTATAACCAATCAGTCATATTGCCTTACTTTACTTTGCACCATCCATACTTGTTCTAGGATTCAGTCACACTTTTTCTCTGATGGCAGAAACCCACGACAGAAGAATCATACATGCCACAAAGCTGTGTTTTTCCAGCCACAGGTCAATATCTCTTCTGAGGATTCTGTAGGGAGAATAGGTGAGCTAAACATCTCAAATTCAAAAAAATATGCTCTGAGGGGAAAAACCTTTTTTGTTAGAGATTTGGTTTTTTTTCTCCCCCAGTACTGAGAATTCAGCTAGATATTTTCTGGAGATGACAAACTGGTAGAGAGGGCATTTTCTAAACAGTGTGATGAGTTTTTCCATCTTACTTCAATATCCTTGATACTGTGCAGTCATCTTCTAACATTGAAAAATTCCCATGTAATTTTTGTGCCCTTTTATTCTCTTTGAACAGAGTGGATAGTCTTATGTTAAGTTCATTGACCCAGAAGTTTGTAGATGACCTATATTGATTATCTCTACTGAGAGCTGTTGATATTTCTTGAAAGAGTGGACATGTTCATTGTTTTTCATAATTTTATATGAATAAGACATTGATTCTTCTTTCTTATGTCAAATGAAATTATGATTACGAAATCAACATCTTTTGCATGTTGTCTGTTCATAATTCTCTAAGTGACATGGAGCTGAGAGTTCTTGCTGAGCTCTCAGAGACCATGCCTGATTTGACAGGAACCAAATTTGATCACTGCAGAGGGACTTTTATGTTTCAGGAGATGAAGGTTTCAGACCCTTAAAAACTCATGTGTTTCAAATGTCCCTGTTCATTAACAAAAGTGTTCCTCAGAACATTTTTCTTATTTTAACATAGAAAAAGCTTTTATTTATTTCTTTTCCTTATCCTCTTGTGCCTCTTAAATATTTCTTCTTGTAGTCTTCGGGTGAAAGCTTTGTTATTTTGCCCTTTAATTACTGCTGGTTTGATTGACAGGAAAGCAGGACAGAAGAGCTGGGATTTTTGTTAAGTGAAATGAAGCTTTTGTTTTTTATCCTTAGTGACAAACTGTATCCAGCTATTAGCAGACTTTCAGGGAAGCAGAGAAAGAAAACTCCAACATTTGATGGGAAATTGTAGAGAGTGAGAAAACAATCTTTAAAAAAAAAGTATATATATATATATATATGAAAAGGGAAAGTTAATTGGTATAGAAAACTAAATACAGTATCCATTTGTGGGCTGCTTTAATGGTTTAATAACTGCCAATTTTGTACACATGCACTTTGCTGTTGTACTAGGAACTTCATCCTGAGCTTTTACAGGGAAAAGATAAGCAAGCAAATATACTGTGGCTACTGAATGCCCTAGTACTGTGTTTTATTATGTTTACTTTATAATCCCATCATCCCTCTGCCACCAGCATGCTTGAGGGGTAGTGGAGGCAGCAGTCGACACTCCCTGTCGGCTCCCTGTCTTTCACTGCTACCCTAAGGTACTTAAGAATGACAGTATAAAGAATTTCTGTGCAGATGAGGCTGTAGATTTGGGGAATTGGCTGCTTATAGACAAGAATGCTTTTGGTAGACTTAATTCCTTTAGCAAGGGTGAAGAACCATCTGTGGGGATTCTTGTCATGTATAAGGAAGTTAGTCATGCTCTCTGTGGAGTTGAGTTTCTTGAATTTTAATGAAACTCATGTCAATCTATCTCTTCTATACCCCTGTGTTGAAATCAGTGGTCAGCTAGTCAACAATCACAACAGTAAATCACAGCAGAGCCATGAAGGACAGCACTGAAGAATCTACAGTTCTTTGTTTCTCTCTCTCTCTCTCTCTCTCTTTCTTTCTGTCTTTCTTTCTTTCTCTCTCTCTTTCTCTCTCTCTTTTTCTTTCTCTCTCTCTCTTTTTTCCTTCCTTCCTTCCTTCCTTCCTTCCTTCCTTCCTTCCTTCCTTCCTTCCTTCCTTCCTTCCTTCCTTCCTTCCTTCCTTCCTTCCTTCCTTCCTTCCTTCCTTCCTTCCTTCCTTCCTTCCTTCCTTCCTTCCTTCCTTCCTTCCTTCCTTCCTTCCTTCCTTCCTTCCTTCCTTCCTTCCTTCCTTCCTTCCTTCCTTCCTTCCTTCCTTCCTTCCTCCCTCCCTCCCTCCCTCCCTCCCTCCCTCCCTCCCTCCCTCCCTCCCTCCCTCCCTCCCTCCCCTCATTCCTCTTCTTTCCCTTCTTTTCTCTGATCTTTCTTCCTTGCTTTTATTCACCTTCTGCTGACCTCTCCTCTTCTCAGAAAGGTAGTCTAAAACTGTACAAAATGAGTTATTGCCAATTATTTTGTCTTTGAATGATAGGTGTTTCAAAGGGTAAGAAGAGGAAAGAGAAAAAAGCACCTTGCATTTTGGAGACACTTTATCTTTCTTGTTCCATCTATGTTTTTTATTGTTCTTTTAAATTACTTGCCATGCCCTTGATTTCCTTTGGTATCCGAGATACAGAGACTGAGTTTTACTTTCCTAATTTTTAAAATTTTATGTGTACAGAAATATAATATGTATGGGAAACAATAAATCTATTTAAGAAAACAGAAGTTACAAAAAGATCACTAGAAATCACAGAGTACTGAAGAATTTTTTAAGGTTCTAAATTTGAAGAGTTCATGAAAGAGTTAAATTTGTTTATAATTTTTTATATATTTTTATAATATGCTACTTTATTAAAATTTATTCTTCTACTTTAATGAGACAGTTTTCAGACTCCAACAGTTAATACAGTGAAGAGTTCCTTTGTTTTTTTCTTTGTTTTTTCCTTTTATTTCTCTGTCATTCTCTTTTCTTTCCACTTTGTACAATTTTGAAAGAGTAAATGTCTCTCTTGGGCTTGCTTAGAAAGCTTCTAATATTATTATAGGAAGAGGTTTTTGAAACTGATCATAAAATTTAGATGTGCACTTGGCTTCTCATTTTAGGCTGAATAGGGGAAGTAGATCGAAACACCAGCATGAAGGAGCCCTCCTGGGCTGTAGAGACCTGTCCTCCCTCTTACTGACATCATAGCACACAACCTCATCCATATTAAGCTCTATTTTAAAAGTGAATAAAAGTTGCTTTCAGAAAGTAAATTTTTTAAAAATTGATATTTCTGCTCTAATATGTGAGTCACATTTTTAGGGTTTTTTTGTTTGGTTTTTTTTGTTTGTTTGTTTTTTTGTGTGGTGTTTTGTTTTGGTTTGGGGTTTTTTTTTGTTGTTGTTGTTGTTTTTTAATCAATCATCTTACTTCATCCTTTTCAATCAGGGACAGCTATATTATAGACACCTACATTAGAAAAGCACACAGGTTTGGTTTTTTTTCTAAATTTTATATTACTGTGCACAGTAGGCTACAGCTTATTTGATGCCTATGACAAAGATTCATGGTAGGAGAGTGAAAGATGTTGCAGGATGCAAGGACAAGAAATTGTGTCCATGGCCATTGTCCTGGGCCCTTCCACTAATAGATCGTTTGACAAATGAAATTCTCAGTTGTCCAGAAAAAATTGTCGAGATAGAAATTTTTCAGTTCGGACACAATACCAGACTAATGAGATTATGTATCCTATTATGTATTCTGCTTTGGATGTGGACTGTTCAGGTCGATGGAGTATGAGTTTGTTCAAATGATTGATCTTTCATTTACATGACAGGTACCATGTTACTTCTCTTGGAAAAGTTAATTTTGCTCCTTTGTCCTGATGAACTTGTACTCAGAAATAGCTAGAAAAATCTGTTGAAGGGTGCAAATTTCAGTTTTGCTTTTTCCCTCCATCCCCAAAACATTAAAAAAACAATCAGTTTATAGGAAGATGTTGATATGGTGCTAATAACACCAAAGTCATGGGTTCCATACCCCACTGAATCCTTTCGACCATTCATGAAGATTTGAACTTGATGATCCTAGTGGGTCCCTTTCTGCTCAGAATGTTTTGTGATTTGGTAGAGACACTGTTCTTCTCATGTAAACAAAACCAGGATTTTCTGCATTTTCAACTCGTGTGACTTGCTGTGATTTTACAAAATTAACAGAATTACGTAAAAGTAATCTTCAGCTATTGCCATTTTTCAAAAGAATTTTTTAAAATCTAGACTTATCTGTAGAAAAATGTAGAATCCTTTCAAGTTGGTGCCAAATGTCAAAATATTAGAACTTTCCATGAAGCGAAGATATTAATTCTCTTATTTATGAAATTTCAGTTATGTTTCCTCTTATTATGTCATTTTTACATTTGCTTGCATTAAATGCTTTGTCCAAAACTCTGTGAATGTTTCGCCTTCAAATTTTCCTAATTTGTCTGTTTGAATTTTACAGATAGCCAAACAAAACTCAAAATGTTGCAAGGCTGTAAGATTGTATGCTTCAACATTTTGAGAAGTGATAATCCTAAATTATAAAGTAAATGAGAAAACTACTTAGATATTTGCAAGCCAAACCTTGATACCAGTTCTTTTCACTGTTCTTATAGCACAAAACAGCAAACCATCCCTGTGCTGAAAGCTATCTGTTTGCTTTTTTCTTTTAAGTCCATAACGAAGAAATAATTTTTAGATTAGGATACTAATTTAGTTGCTAGAACATTCTTGTCTGTTTGTTTTCTTGTTTGTCTGTTTGTTTTGGGGTTTGGGGTGGGGGCTTGGTTGGTTGGTTGATTTGTTGGGGTGGGTTTTTTCTTGTTTGTTTGTTTGTTTCTTTTTGTTTTTGATGTATTTAATTTCTGTTTCATTATAGAAGTCAGACATTTAATCCTTTTTTTGTCTGAGTATTCTGAGGGCTATGTTATAGCAGTAACATTCCATTCTGAGTCTGGCATGGTTATGAGAGGATTTTGACTGGAAATGTCCTATCTTAATTTAATTACCTCAACTTCAGGAAATGAGTGCTGATCTAGGGTACTTATAACAAATGTTAGTGAAGTGAAATAGCCAATCCAATGAAGCAAACCTTTCAGAAGACAAAATCTCCCCATTTCTAGCTGGTGTCTATGAGTGTCCAAGATGGACCAAGTGAAATGTCACATTTTTACACAGAATTACAGAATCATCAAAATTCATTTGAACTTTATGAATGATTGAACTGTAATTGATAGGGTCCTCAGATGCTGTTGACAATGGCAACCACATTAATACATAGAAAAGGCAGGTTAAGTCTCAAAGTCTGCAAATTTTCTGGGAAGTATTGAGGCAGTGACAAAAGACCCAGTACATTTGCCATAGGTATGTTCACATGCAGTAATGCATTTTCTGCTGAAACACATTATCCAGAGAGGAAATACAGATTCTGTTACTTTGACCCCCAGAGACTATTTTTTTTTTTTTTCCTTCCCTCCCCTCAATATCAATGCTGTTAAGAATTTTTCCTCTTTCTTGTCTGGTCAGCTAAAAAATGCAGCATTTTCCCCTGAGTATTCAGATTCTTTCTGACTTCATATCCATGAATCTGTCTGCTTTATGTGGCTTCTACTGTTTGCATTCTGCCTTCACTTGTTTATTTCTTATGCTTAATACAGCGTTTTCTGATCTGTAGTTAACCACTGTCAAAACAGATCAGGAATTTCTTCCTTTCCTCAGGGTAATTAATAGGGAAACTTCTTTCTTATTTTATTTTGGAAATGTTTGTAAAAATTAATGAAGCATGTTTTGCTAAATTGAAGCTGTTGAACTTTTACAACTGAAATATATGCTGCCTTAGTGAGAAAAACTTAAGCATCAAGGAAAAAGTAATGCATAGCTGGTACCTACTAAAGTAGTCACAAAAATGACATGCATTTGTACTGTTTAATTTTTAATTGCATGACTTGCAATTCTTAAGGGAAAATGCACTTGTGTTACTGATCAATTAAAGCTAGTGTTTTCAGTCTTGTATTTAAAACACATCAAACTTCCATCTTCAATATCACAAATTTCTATAATTTAACTATCCTTCAGGATGTCATCAATACACCAATTTAGGAAAAAAATAAAGAAACGTAATCCAAACATTTCATGGCCGTCAACATGGCTTAATTGAGAGCAAATCATGCCTGAAAAATTTGGTGGCCTTCTGAAATAGGGTTACAGTGGTGGTGGATGAGGGAGGAGCAACTCACATCATCTATCTTGACTTGTGCAGACCATTTGGTACTATCCTGTACAGCACCCTTGTCTATAAACAGAAGAGGTATCTGGATCTGACAGATGGACCACTCTGTGAGTGAAAAGTTTATTGGATGGCGTTGTGGTCACTGACTCAAGGTCCACATGGAGGCTAGTTGCAAGAGATGTTGCTCAGAGGTCAGAGTTGGAACCAGCATTGATTGACACCTTTCTTGATGACGTGGACAGAGGGATCAAGGACATCCTCAAAAGTTCAGAAAACACTGAGTTGCGAGGCAAGGTCACACACTGGAGGGAAGGGATGCCAACCAGGGGGACCTGGATAGGCTGGAAAAGTGGGACTGCATGAATGCCTGAAAGTCCAACGAGGCCAAATGCCAGGTCCTGCACCTGAGTCAAGGCAATCCCAAACAAAAGTGCAGGCTGGACAGTGAATTAATTGATTCAGACCAGCCTTGAGTATAAAGACTTGGGGATGTTGTATATGATCCAGCCTCTCCTGTGGAGACAGACTGAGAGAGATGGGATATCCATAACTTCTCTGGACAACTTGTTCCAGTGTCTATTTTCACAGTAAAAAGGATCTTCCTAATATCTAACTTAAATCTACCTTCTTTTAGTTCAAAGCCATTCCCTCTCATCCTATCAGAGCATGCCCTTTTACAAAGTCCCTTTCTCACTTTCTTGTAGGTCCTCTTTAGGAAACCAGAAGATCTCCTTGGAGCTTTCTCCAGAGGAGCAACTTCATCTCTCTTAGATTATCCTCCCAGAATGTGCTCCAGCCCTCTCACCATTCTCACTAGGAATTGTTCAAGGCCAGGTTAAGGAAGATGGTCGAGTCAAAGGTGTCCCTCCCACTGCAGGGGGATTCAGACTAGATTTGTGGTCCATTTTAAACCAAACAAATCTATGATTCCATGATTTTCTTCAGAAACCACTGCTAAAAGTCCTTATTCATATTGTGGTACTTCAACAGAAAGTTTAGGTCAAATTTACACACAGGCACAAAAAAGAACACAGAGTGATAATGAGTAATTTCCATCTGAAAATACAGAAAAAGTAAATCTTTGACTTATGCATCATAAGCCTTTGTTGCCCAGCTTTTTGTTCCTATTGTCATTATGATATCTTTTTGACAATATATGCCCTCTGAATCCATCATTTTGTTCTGATGTACAAGGCTTAACTATCAGTGTTTTCTCTTATTTCCTCTTTTCTTTGCTTCTTTCAAATGGATTAGTCATCTAGTTTGACTATAGCCTCATTCTAATGAATGAAATAGACTAGAAAGAAAAGATAATATTCAAATTCCCATATGACTTAAACATGGTGATGCTGAAGGACTCTGCACTTGACTTTTAGACTCCAAAATCCAAGAACTGAGTTAGACACTGGAGTCCCCAGATCAAAATAAAGGAAAATGTAAATATCTCAGTTTGAAGTTTTCAGTGCTGTGTATTTTGAGTGCAGACAGGTTTAAGAATATATCTTTAATTTCAGTTCTCTTATGGACTGAAGGTCATATGTTGGGATTGAGATGGATGCATCTGCAAGGCTGGGATTCCAAACCTCAAATCAGATCCAGGTTTTGTCAAAAAGGATGAATGTGTGAATAACTAACTGCAACAAGTAACTGAGGAGAACTTGTATGCCAAAAGAGTTACTGGTCAGCCTTCTAGACTCCTTTGCCAGAAGGAGTTTCGTGTATGACTCTTAATTTTGTGCTATATTTCAGATGGAAGATTCTTATTCCTTCTTGCATGCTTTGTTCGCTTTTTCCAGGGAATGCTATTTGATATGATGGCAATGATGCTGCTGCTGCTGGCAATGACAACAACTAATTTATGGAATATCTTTTTCTCTGGCAGTTCATTAACAATATACAACTGATGCCACTGAAATGAAGGAAAGGGTAGATTTAACTTTTAAATCTAACCTTTTGGCTTGTGCTGGTTAATATTTCTTGACTAAACAGGTCCAAGAGAGAGAGCTATCTCGGAAGGGACACAACCATGGATTTTCCAACAAACTGTACTGTTCATGTAGCAATCTGAACATATGTGTTCTTTCTGCTCACATGAAGGGAAAGCTATTCATTGTTAGGTATCCAAATATTGTTTTGGTTTAACCACAGACAGCAACAAGGCCCCAAACAAACACTCACTCCCTCTACCTCAGGACAGGGGAGAAAATCTGAAAAGTAAAAGTGAGAAAACTAGTGGGTTGAGATAAAGACAGTTTACAGGTAAAGCAAGAGTTGATCATGAAAGGAAAGCAAAATTAGAAACTCATCCACAACTTCCCACGGCAATCAGGTGTTCAGCCATCTCCAGGAAAGCAGGGCTCTGTGATGCGTAATGATTACCTGTGAAGACAGACATCATCACTCTGAACATCCCCACATTCTTTCCTCAGGTTTATGTGCTGGGCATGATGACATGTGATCCAGATTAACTCAGGGGTCACCTGCTGTCACTTGTCCCTAATCACTTCACCTGCACCCCCACCCACACAGCTGGGGGCAGGGTGAGAGACAAAAGAGGCCTTGGCTCTGTGTAATCCCTCCTCAGCAACAATTAAAACATCCCTAAATTATCAACATGATTTTCCACACAAATCCAAAACACAGTCCACACCAGGTATTATGGAGACATTTAACTCTATTCCATGCCTATCAAGCACAGTATAAATTTTGCTGTCACATTGAACAGCCCGATATAAGAATATGCTTATAAAGCTTTGATTAAAGTGCTGAAAGAGAAACACAATATGGAGGGAAGTTTGCAAATTACTGCAAGGTGTGACACTGGACAACCTGGGATTGTCAATTTACATCTGAAATTTTCTAATAGCTTATGAGCTGTATTTTTCAATATTAATTCATTTTGTTTTGGGGTCATTGACATTGTACTGCCTTTGCACAGGTGTGATGGGGAGTTGATGGGCTGTATGTAATTTCATTAGACCTGAAGAACTGACTTAGTACCTCTGCCAGACAAGCAGAAAAAGAACCACTGTAAAGTTCCAAAGAGTAGTGTTTATAAGTTTTCAAATAGAAACTGAGAAACACCAATAAAGTTTGAATTCAGCTCAAGTGTACCATCAACCTCAGGCAGCTTCCTGGTATTTTTATTTATTTATTTTTTTATGATCCATTTATCTAGTACCACTAAAAGATCTATAGAGAAAATTACTGGGGCAAAACAGAGATCCAATTGCACATTGTACAATAGGAGCAAATAATTCCTGTTCTCATTATTTGAATCGACAATTTGCTAAACCAGTATTAACAAGAGCAACAACTTTACCAGGTTAAGGGAGTTTTGTACTGAGTAATGACTGCCTGGAGAAGGAAAGAACAGAGGGAGTAAATCCTAGCAGCTTTTTACTATTGAGGTAGCACATGCAAGTGAATCAATAGTGGCTGGAAAAGAGGTGCTGTAAAGATGTTTTATTGGTTTGACTAAGTAGGTTGGCAGGGAAGCTGCTGCAAGTATCAGTACAAACAATCAAACTGGCCCAAACACAGAGCTGAAGCCCAAGAGCCTTCACTTTCTTGGAAGCACTAAAAATAATGTTTTGGTCATAAGAGCCTGTGTCATCCAGCCTGGCCTTGTGTCAAGGCTGTGAACTGCCTGGCCGGTTCAAACATTTTGTTTATTTTAGTCACAAAGGACACCTTATCTAGCCGTTTGCAAAGGACTTTCTCCCAGTCAATGAGCTACAAGCAGACCTGAGTCCATTGCAGGAGAGAAGCATATGACAGCACTGAAGAGTTCAGTTTTGACATACAAAAGCCTGAATCTCTTCCTACCCACCTCTGCACACCTGCCTGGGGCAATTAGCAGGAATCTCAGTGCTAAAGCTCCCTTTATAGCCAGAGACTTCTCCAAGGGGTGCTCAAATCTTGCTTAGATTGACCTGACTCTCTCTGTTTACTTCACTGGGTGCCCATAGAGACCAGGCTCCCAGGTTAAGTCCATTGCCTAGCTAGCTGTATTTAGAAAGTTTGAATCTAAGCCCACAAGTACATAGCCAGTGAGTCAGTAGTTTTTCAGCAGAGAGGCCATAACTTATTAAGCCATGTTGCAACATTGATTCATTTGGGGGGGGGGGGGAGGTTATTGAACATACATAAATGACATTTTCGCTCAACAGAAATTTGTTGACCCACAAGACTTTCGACTTTGTTTCCAGCAAAAATACAATCTGCTAGCATCCTTTCAGCAGCGAAAACTTTGTCCGTGCCTACGGCAAAAGAAGTCTTAAAAGTGCTTTAATATTTTCTTAAACATATTTTACTAGAAGTAGCAATCACAGTAATAGTAATAAACAGAAATACAATGCAGTATCAGGTTTGTATGACAAGGTTTTAGTAACAGAAGGACTACAGGGATAGTTTCTGCAAGAAGCTGCTGGAAAATTCCCCCATGTCTGGCACAGCCAGTGCTGGCTGGATCCAGGATTGACCCAATACTTCCCAAAGCTGAACTCCTCAGCAACTGTGGCAGCACCTCTGGGATAAGAGACTTGAGAAGTTGTGGGGATAAAACAGCTGCACAACAGCAATTGCAGCAGGAAAGAGGAGTGAGAACACGTGAGAGGAGCAGCCCTGCAGACAGCCAGGGCAGTGCAGAAGGAGGGGCAGTAGCTGCTCCAGGCTCTGGAGCTCACATTCCCCTGCAGCCCCTGGAGCAGCCCATGCTGAGGCAGCTGTGTCCCTGCAGCCCAGGGAGGGCACAGGGGAGCAGAGATCCACCTGCAGCCCCTGGAGGAGCCCAGGCTGGAGCAGGGGGATACCTAAAGGAGGCTGTGACCCCATGGGAAGCCTTTGCTGGAGCAGGATCCTGGCAGGACCTCTGACTCCATGAAGAGAGGAGCCCAGGCTAGAGTAGGTTTGCTGGCAGGGCTTGTGACCTCTGGGGGGACCCTTGGCTGGAGCAGCCTACTCCTGAAGGATTGATCCTATGGAACAAACCTTTGCTGGAGCAATGAAGAAGAACTGCAGCCTGTGGGAAGGATTCAAACTAATGAAGCCTGTGAAGGACCATCTCCCGTGGGAGGAGCCCCACACCGGATCTGGAAAGAGTCCAGCAGAAGTCCAGCCCCTGGGGGGGCAAGGAGCAACAGAGACAATGTGTGATGAACTGACCACAGCCCACATTCCCTATCTCCTTGTGCTGCTCTGGGGAAAGAGGTAGAGAAAATTAGGAATGAAGTTGAGCTGAGCTGTACACCTGAGCAAGGAAGTGACAGAGTGGCTTTGACGGGCAATGGGCATCCAGCCACGGTGAACCGATAACCTATGCAAATATAAGGAATTTTATAAGTACGCAGTTTTAAGTCTGTTTGTGCCCTTGGCACAGACAAAGATAATGGTGTTTACTACTATTATTAATTACTATTTTCATTAGTAGTAATATTTGCATTTCTATTTACTTGTATTTGTGTTTGTGTTTGTGTTTGTGTCTGTATTGCAGTAGTGCGTAATGAAGAACTATGGCAACAGATCAGAATTTAATTTTACTATGTACTTTGCAAGAATAGAACATTCTTAAAATGATTTACAAGTCAAGTATAAAACAAAACTAGTGAAGGCACACAAATATGCATATAAATGTGAAGAGTTTTGTTTGTTTCTCTATGTGTGAGAGGGTGTAAATGTATTTTTTGTGTGAGACTGCAGAAGAAGGTGATGATCAAAGTGCACTAAACACTTAAACTGAATAAAGAAGCCCAGAATCTCAGATTTTTTGAGCCTAAAACTTACATCAAACAATAATGTTGAGAAAATTTCCTGACATTCACATGAATTGACCAAATGAAGTTTACATCTTGTTCAAATTCTAATCAAAACCAGGAAAGATCTGACCTTCTTTAAAGCCAGGCAGGGATGGAATATGATTACAAAAGTTTTCTCGTGAAAGTAGGATCAGAGATTACCCATCACAAACCTCTCCTTAGCAATTTGGTTTAAATAAGGAAATGTGTTAAATGCTTTTGGTATTTTGGTCCTTAGTGCTTCATTGTTTCATCTTCCTCTTGACAGTCAAATGACCTTCTCTTGTGAGAAGATGTTGGGCTGATGGCTAGACAAATTAATTACTACAATTCACAGTTTTGATTGTGTGAAATTCGAGATCTGGACAGATTTTAAATCAGTTGCTCTTTTGAGATGGGAGGAATGCACAAGAATGTATTGTAGAAACCAACTACCAAAGAGAGAAGAAAGAGGAAGCAAAAAAAGCTCTCCATTTTCTTCTGACAGTCTCTTGTGAAAAACATACATCTCCCAGGTAAAAATGGTCACTGTTGAGCCTGGAATGCACCACTGAACAGGAGAAATGTAAGTTACAAGCAAAACTTGCCTTGAGTTCTTCTAACATTAGGACACAAAGACACTTCCAGACATTACAGGCAGCCTGGAAGTACTTCTCTCCTTTTCAGGGACTGCAGGTCTTCTCTGGACACTTATTTCAAAAACCTTCCTTGCACATCAAAATCTGAACCCCTTCTGTTTCTGCGGTCACTGCACTGGTGAAGGTTATTTGGGTTTGAGGATTATCTAGGAACATAATCTCAGTTTTATATACATAAATTTTAGCACTGACTATGGATTAGAGAGGGGCTGCCAAGTGCAGCATTCAGACACCTGGCTGTATTGATTTTACACTTTTCCTGTGATTCTACATCAAGTTCTTTTAGTTTCTGGCAATCTCTATAACTTTTATACTGACATAAATTGTGATAAAAAAGGAATCAAATAATCCCTCTTCCCCTTCAAGAAGTAGTTGGGAAAGCTCTACAGCACCATTAATATTTTTGCTAATGTAGGTGAACTCAAGGAGGAGAAAAGTACAGGCAAAGTTAAACCTAACCTCTTCCGATTGTTTCTGTGTTGGCTTTAGACTTGTTCTTCTAGAAAGAACTTTTGGAACATAAATATATGGAAAATTCCCTATATTAAATGACTGCCATCACTGTTCTGTTAAGAAAACAAAAAAAACAAAAAAACCAAAAAAAAAAAAAAAAAAAACCCAAAAAAAACCCCCAAAAAAACAAAAAACAAAAAAAAAAAAAAAACCAAAAAACCAAAAAAAAAAAAACACCCCAGCATCCTACGAGAGTTCGTCCAAATGTCTCAGATTAACTGATTGGTTTAATTAGAAACCAGAGGTACTAAGACCATACTCAAGAGATGATGTAGGACACATAATTTCACTAATGGTGCCCTTGCACTTAATGAACACCTGCTGCTTGGAATAGTGAAATAGCAATAAAAAGTGAATTCAGTCCTCTGAAATGCTCCATGTTTTACACTGTGTTAGGTGGATGGACAACTGGCCTTAAGGAACTTTTTATTTTCAAACTTCAAGATCATAGAGTTGCTTGTTTCCAGAGGAGTATAGAGGGTTGTTTTGGGTTTTTTGTTGGTTTTTTTTTTTGGTTGTTTGACTCTTTGGGGTTTTTCTGATCCTGGAAAATAACATGTATTCTTTTTTTTTGACGTTCCCTGGCTGATGAGTTGGTGAAAGTCTTCCAATGAAGCTAATAATGCTGTCTTAGGTTCAGACCTCTGGTATGAAACCAAAGGTGTAGCAGAATACCCAAACTTCTGAAGAAAAAAAAACAAGACACCCAAACCACAAACATTTAGATGCAGTTTCTTGAATAACTAGCTAAGAAACAACAAAGCCAAAGTTTTGTCATGTCTTTATCATCAAAAGAGGAGTTTGGAGAACTGCCCAGAGGGAAGCTGTACTAATACTGTCATTCATTTTACATTTCACAGTACTATGTTAATAAATGCACTTGACTGCCTACTTTTTCCTTAAATTTGATTTTCAACCATTGCAGTAAATACTCTGTGTAAGCTCTGTAAAGACTAGAGTCCAGTAGCAAAGCTGGTATTAAAGAAACTTAAAAGGAAAGAGCAATTAGACATACACACAAATAAAACAGATTTGACATAGAGAAAGAATTTCACAGGACTGGAACAGATCATCATGGTTTGTCTGTCAAATAAATTGATTTATCAGAAAACTAACAGTTATTGGCAAGAAATAAAAGTATACAGGTAAGCTTTTTAGTAGTCTTTCAGTATTCCACATTGTTTGGACCATGGGATTCTCCAGGTCAAATTAACACTGTTTATTTCAGAAAATCATCTGGCTGCTCCCACAGGGACCTCTAGTTCTTTGACTCTAGCACCCAGGAACCACACAGATCACCATGTATCACCTCCAGGGGCTGAGGAGAATTTTAATAGCAGTATTTTTTTATTTCAATTCTTGAACATGCACTGCTATGTTTCACAATTGCAAACTATATGACATGAGAGAGAGTAGTGGCAGCTTTGAATTTTGAAGGTCTTAAGTTCCCAAGAAGATGCTTTTAAAGAAACTATTAATGAGTTGGATAAAGTAGGCTTTCTAGCCTAGGCATTCTTGAGATGAATTCAGTGAATAAGAAAAAGAAAAGGTTGCTAGTATAAAATATTTTTTCTAGGATTCTGCTACTTCTACTGTAACCAAATCAAAGCAAGAAAAATAAGCCGTTTAAGAGCGGTTGTGATCTTTCAGGGGAATTCAGTTGTGGATGGGATAGATCGATAAGATTTACTCTGTTTTCATAAGCAACAAAAAAAAAAATCTTTTTTGAGGGAAATCTTATATTTCCTCCAAGATTTTTGGAGAGCGAAGAGTGAAAAGTAAATGGAAAAGGAGCCCTGAAGAACTTCAGGCAGGCAAGCAATGTGCCATAGGAAGGCAGACAATTTTTTCAAGACAAAGGATTAAAAGATGCTAGCTAAGATGTTTAAAAGCCATATGTCAGAGACCAGTTGTTCTTCTCTAAAAAACGCTAGGGAAACAACCAGAGAAGAGATATCATGGAGGAAGTGTTTGTGAAATCCACAGATCTCCCACTGATGGTCATCTTGGTTTAAGTCTCACAATCATTAAAAAAATCCAAAAAAAATTGTAAGACAAACCAAAGTGTTTTGGAATTGATTAGATTTCTGAAGATACATTGAGACAAAATGTGATTTAAATGATGTGTAAACAGGGATATGGAAAGATTTGGTTAAAATTAAGGAAGACACATTAATTGACACTGTTTAGTCTCTGTCAATGCCATCCACTTTGCCAGAGAGTCCCCACCCCTGCCCAATATTGCCCACAACGGAAAAAAAAAATTGGCACAGAGAAATCTAAAATGTTACTTCCAAGATGTAAATAATATATTAGTAAAAGGGAGTGAATCTTGAATAGAAATTTGAATGCCTATGAAGATCACAGTTCACCAAAAACAAGAGAATTAAGAACACTGGTTGGAAATGCTTGAATTTACCAAAATGAATATGTGTGACTGTTGATTGAGTTTGGATGAAACTGAACTGATGACGTTTCTGGGATTTCCTTGAGCAAGACACCGTCTTGAAAGCAAAGGTAATACCAGTATTGACAAGAAAGCCATAAGCAATATTATCTTCCAAGAAAAGAATCAGCTGAAAGTTGTGATTTCACTGCCATTGGAGAAAACAAGAGAAAAATCTTGAATCATTCAGTCAGATTATTTTTTAAATATGCATATATTATAATTATGCTAGTTTTTAACTGAGCTTTACTACTTTGCATTCCTCAGCTTGTGTTTGCATTCCTGACAGACTTAAAATAAAGCACATTTTTAATTTTGCAATTGCTGCACTTGCTTTTCAGTCTCAGTTGACCTCGTCATTTATTAGAAACCTACATGGCCTTAATAGCTGAAACATGAAGTAAATTTTTCAGAACTGAAGAGACTGCTGAAGAAACTGCTGTAATACTGACACTGCTGTAGAAGAAAACCTGGTGTGCAGGTTTTTTGTCAGGGGTGAATGAACTCACAGTGTTAGAAGACAGAACTTGGTATACAGCAACATGGAAGATGATAGGGCTTATAGGGTCTGAAAAGTTCACCTACCTCTATATCCCTCCTCTAAACTTCCCCATTCCAGACAGTTGTTCATCTAAGATGTTCCTAAATGCATTCACTTGTGAGATCCTGCAGCTTTCCCAGGCTATCTTTTCCAGAGTGATGAGAACAGTAGATAAAAGCGAAGTGAATGTGTTAACTTTCATTTAACAAACAGAGGCTGTGTTTTTGCTTAGCTGGGCTCTTTGTAGTTCAACAAGAAATTGCACTGGATAGATTCTAATTAGATCCATAGCCCCCTCGTGAGTTCATTTTGGAATCCTCTTACCGAACTTCATCTTCCTGATTAAGCTCCAGATGAAAAGGATGCCAGAAGCCTGACAAGTAGGGTGGCAAGCCACCAACAAGACCTTAATCAGAAAGACTCATGCATGGTGGGAGCTCACAAGCCACGAAAAATCAAGATAATGTGAGATGTGTGAAGTAAGGCCAAAGCACCACTCCCTCATTCCAAAAATGGAACTTTCTCATAGGAACCATTACTGCCAGTGTTGAAAGAGTGGAACTGGGTTGAAAAAGTGTTGTGAATCAAATATTGTTTCCATAATATGTTTTGAATTTGGAGCCTTGGAGAATAGTTTCCTCAATGAAGCCACAGAATAAAGGTTAAAGGCAAGAAAGTATCCTTTACTGTACAGAACATTTTGAAAGAAGTCCAGATCATTGAAATCTGTGAGGTGAAAGTATTTTTATTCCCTAAGAACAGATTTCTATTCTTGTTTATGTAATACAAAAGAAAAAAGGGAGTTCTGGGAAGTTCTAGGAAGTTGTGGGAAGGGAAGTTGTGGGAAGCTGTGGGAAGTTGTGGGAAGAAGTTGTGGGAAGTTGTGGGAAGAAGTTGTGGGAAGGGAAAGGAAGGGAAGGGAAGTTCCGGGAAGTTCCGGGAAGTTCCGGGAAGTTCTGGGAAGGAAGTTCCGGGAAGGGATGGGAAGGGAAGGGAAGTTGTAGGAAGGGAAGAAATTGTGGGAAGTTGTGGGAAGGGAAGATGCAGGAAGGGAAGTTGTGAGAAGCTGTGGGAAGTTGTGGGGAGTTGTGGGAAATTGAGGGAAGTTGTGGGGAGGGAAGGGAGATGAAAAGATCTGAAACGTCACTAGAAGTCAATAATAAATTTTCTCTATGTGAAAATTACTTTATTCTGCATTTTCATCATATTTTTCTCCAATTATTTTTGTGGCATTCATTTTTCATTTAATTATTCATATTCATTGCCTTCTTGAAAGGAAAGTCCCAACAGTAGCACAAAGAAAATCATAAAACTGAGAACTAAAAAAATGGAAAAAAATCTATTAACAGCATTTCAAAATAAATGAAAGGCAGTTGCAAATGGAAGTACAAAATCATAGCAGTGGAAAGTCAAAGAGAAAATTACCTCAATTGATAGCTAGTGGATGGAGCACATAGAAATAAAATTGTATATTGAAATGAAAGATAAAGTAAACAAATAATGAGATAGTATCATGGATCTTTTTGTCATGAAGAACAAAACTGAAGATTTGTACAGATTTTTGTATACATAACCAATAGCTCATGATAAATACCCAGCGATTCCCAAGCTTGTATTACATCAAGTCATCTTTTAGACTTTTTTTCAACCTGGTAGCACTTAAGATTGAATTTGATTCCTACTTTATTTCCCACAGACAATTATTTGCATAAAGATTTATATATAAATACACAATTTAACATAATTTACTTCTTCACTGAATCCTTTGGCTTTTGTTACTGTTATGTTCCTGGATCAACTGTGAAGTGAAAACTCTATGACATAATTGAACAAACTCTATGATGCAATTGAAAATTGAACCTGATAATGAAATACCACAAGACAAGTAAAGCAAATATAATATAATAAGACATAATAAAAAAATATGCAAGGCATAAAAAAAAAAAAAAAAAAAAAAAAAAAAAAAAAAAAAAAACAAAAACCAAAAAATTGATCTGGAATGTTTTGCAACTTATGTACAACACAAAATAGTTTTTCAGAAGTTTATAGAAAAAAGGCACACAGACAAACCAAACCATCTCTTTTTAGATGCAGAAAGTATAAAATTTGCAGTTCTAAAGTCCTATTTAAGTTAGTTGCATTAATCTTAGAGCAGGTGACTTATCTTTAGAAGCCTTTCAAGGAGGTTATAGCAGAATTATGTTGGAAGAAGATTATGTTTCTTTCTGGATCATCTGAAAAACATTCACAACATTCATGTTCTATCTCTTCCAACAAGATGTTTATTCATGAAGGAAATGATGGAAGTAATACTTAGAAAAGCCTCCATTTTTATCTGGGGAAGGTAATGAAAAACAAAATTCAGATTCAACTTCTATCTGTCTCATTGAGAAACTTTCTCTGATTAGAATAACCCAATTCGTTTAAAAGCCATTTGAAAGAGGAGAAAAGTTTGTCAGAACTGTTAATGTAGGATATGGTAAATATGAACTGTCTTCTGAATATTATCATTTTAAAAGCATGAATTTTGTGTCATCTGTATTACCAGAATGAGGGAAAATATACACAAGCACTCTTGTTCTCTGCTTACAGAGCACCAAATGATTCATGCTTATCCAGGACCATGCATTTGGAACAGATCTGTGTATTTTCTGATTAAATGAAGGCCTCCTGCCAAAGAAGATTTTGTGTCTGGAGCTTTAACAAAACACCAGATTACATTTCCAACATCTGTAAACCACCAATTTGTAGGTGGGAAGGAACTGATTTGTCACTTTAACTGCCCATTAGCTTTAGAGAAAATAATATCTTGCAAAATATGGAAAAAAATAATAGCAAAGATGAAAGAGTCACATACAGACAGCTTCAAAACTGGCTTCACAAGAAATGCCTTCTAGCAGGTCTCTGGCAGGCACTATGTGATGACTTTGCTATGACAAAAAAGTGCCATTTATCAGAGCCCACCTCCCCCCACCAGCTGTTTTCAGTCATACTGAACCAGAAAGGAGAAAGAAGATCCTCTTGATTGCATCTGATATACTTTAATTCTTTTTTTACTTAGCAAACTGTTGCGTGTCTTTTTTTAGGCAATTCTTGTGCCCTGTTAGACTTTCAAGACCTTGATGTTCCCTTATCTAACTAGTCTGTAACCTATATAGCCAAATGAGACAAGGGAGCATACAGAGAGAGACCTGTGCTGGAGCAGAGGCTCCATTAGTCTCTTATTAGAAATTGAAGGACAGATCCTGCTCTTCTTCATGGTTCTGTAAAAAGAGAAGGTCCAGCAATTTCACCCAAACTGAAATGGTATAAATCTAAATGAGAATTTGTTCCTCTGTGACAGCAGCTCTGAACTTTATAGAATTGTGAAGATTGAGGGGTTAAAGTAATGAGTTCCTCAACAGCTCACTTCTTACTGCCAAGTATTCATTAAGCTTGTACTGGACGTCTTAGACAGTCACCTCTAAAGTCTCTGACTCTGGTGAAGATACAGTCAATCTTCACTGCAATGTCCTCAAAACTTATATATCTGAAAAGTGCTTTCATTAGATTGCTCCATAAATCACCCCTTTAAGACCAATTCTAAATATGCTTTCTGAACTGTAGAGTGATTAGTGCTGAATGCAGTACTTTGGGTGAGGTCCTAACGAAATACACTGTATTTCCTTAACAGTAATTGAGTTGAAAGCTTTAATATAAGGGTTTTTTATTATTAAAATAACTCTCGTATCTCTCTCCAGGTCAATATGCTGTAGTACCTTCCCATTAAACAGACATTATGTCCTTTTATTACATTCTCCGAGACCCATTATTCTGCATTTATCTGCATTGAATTTGCTATCTATTAGCTCAAGTACTTAAATGATCTAAATCCTTCCCTACCTGACTGTATTTTTTCTCACAGATGACCTTTCCTCCCAATTTACTATCATCTGCACACCAGAAATTTTTAGTTTAAATAATATGCTCCGAGTCATTTAAGGTACTGAAAAAGCTGTGGTTCCAACATTGAACCCTGTGGTGCCCCTGACACAAGTAACTTTGCAGCAGTTTAAAAGCATAACTCAAATGTGCAATCTCACCAGCTGCAGTCTAACAATATGTCCTTCCGACTCTGAAAGAAAGGTAAAGCCTTGTTTAATACATATTTAACTTTTTAAAATAGCATTCTGGCTTTCTTGAAAACAGACGGCCAACACTTCTAAAAGGCTTCAGGGCATGTCTGCACTATAGCTACAGAAAAAACACAGAGATGGTGAGCTCCAGCCACTGAGCCATTTCAGCTGCTTTTGTACAGTACCAACTTTAAACTGTACCAAAATCTTTGTAACAGCACTGCTAGAGTGTAGCAATGCTGCTACCAAAGATGAATTTGCACTATATTTGAGTTTGTCTCTGAAAATAAACTTCCTCATCCCTGTAAGTGTCCAAGGACTGGCTGGATAGGGGCTTGAGCAGCCTGGTCCAGTGGAATGTGCCCATGCCCATGGCAGGGAGGTTGGATCAATATGATCTGAAGGTATCTCCAAACCTAGAACATTCTATGATTTTTTGAAGGACAAACCCTGCCCAACTCACGGCTGCACATGCTCAGTGCCAGTTTGAAAGGTTCTAAATCTCCCTTGTTTACCCGGGGTGGGTGTGCAAGGTCAGCTTTGAAAAGAATGTAATCGTGAGATGACAGATAAGGTGCTGGCAGTGCAGTCAGTACTCTGCACAATAGCCACAAGAAAGGCTAAGGGGTCACACTGTTTTACCTCGAACACCTGGTGGAGATACTTAAAGCAGCCTCTGGATTCCCAGATGGTCAAAAGGGAAGGCAGGCCCCTGAGGCATTGAAACTCTTCACCTTGACTGGAAATATTCATAAGCTTCCCAGATAAAGCAGACAAGTAAAACCTTGAACTTTGGCAGACATAGTATTTCTCTTTATCAGTGTTATTTTGGGAGAGATATTTTGGATATTGGTGTGAGGCAGGCAGGCATTTTTTTTTGTGCCTGTGAGGCCTGTGGAAAAGCCAGGGTTCTGTGAAAGGTGGGGTGGTTCATCACAAGCAAGTTTATGTATGTTGATCTCTGTGTTTTCTTAGGTAGAGCTCTCTACAAAGAGAGCTTATCTGAGTTTTTCTGTATTATCGTTTTCAGTAGAAAAACATTAAAGTCTTCTGACTTGTGCTTTGGCACAAGTAAGTTCATTAAAATGACTGTGGTAATATCCAGCTTTATGGACAGGAAACTAACAATTTGGAGGACTGGTTTTAAAGGACTACCCAAGGATTTTTGTCAGAAAGCAGCTCAGTTCCTCCTTCAGAAAACCACCCTGCTCCCCCAGGGCTGTCAGGCACCTTTCCATCTGTATGTTTAAAAATTTCCTCTTCCCTGTAGCACACTATCTCAAAGCTTATTTCTTAAGGCTAGCTTTCCTTGACTCCACTCTCCTTGGGGTTATTGACTCTAATTATTGTAGTTTAGGCTTTTCTTACCCTGTTACACCCACGGTGGTTTGTGTTCAACCTGGCTGGGAGTTAAAGCCCTCTCTGAGGGTAGACATTTGCAAACACATCCAAGTTTTCATTGAAAAGGAGGTAGGAGAGATGTTGATGAGAAAATCAACAAAAAATACTTCAAGAACTGTATTTCACTTTAGTAATTGAAATGTGTCTCAGCTCCCAAACTTGTGCTGATATTTTCCACTTACTCTATTTTTCCCTTCCTCCTGAAAAATAGGTTGCTATGACTGAGTAACTTTCTTTTTCCTAACAGCAGCAAAAGAAGCAATTGTGTATGCACAATTTTAAGTTATTTAAATTCCATCACCCCAAAAAGTGATTTTCTTTCCCTAGGAGGCGTTCCAACAAATTTCATGCAGTAAAGGCAGGCTTAGCTACTTCTTTCTTTGGCTTTTCCACTTCTGTCTATTCCCTCAGGATGTTCTACAATGATTCTTTCTTTCTTTCTTTCTTTCTTTCTTTCTTTCTTTCTTTCTTTCTTTCTTTCTTTCTTTCTTTCTTTCTTTCTTTCTTTCTTTCTTTCTTTCTTTCTTTCTTTCTTTCTTTCTTTCTTTCTTTCTTTCTTTCTTCCTTCCTTCCTTCCTTCCTTCCTTCCTTCCTTCCTTCCTTCCTTCCTTCCTTCCTTCCTTCCTTCCTTCCTTCCTTCCTTCCTTCCCTCCTTTTTTTTTTTTTTACAGCTCATTATCTTGAGAGAGAGACTGCAGCAGTATTGCTGAAGAACTACTAGATGCAGTAAGTAAAAATCATCACTGTTTGATAGTGTCACAGTAATAGCATGTTGGATAATCTCTTATTTATGTGGCATGAACCAGCAAGAAAACATGAACCAGAAATCTGTATGTTTTTGTGTGATTTTATTAATTTCAAAACCGATTCCATCCCTGTTTAGTGTATGTGATACCAGACTGGTTCAGATGAAAGAAAAGACAGGAGCTAATAGGTCTCATGGGACAGATATTTAGCGTCTTTTGACATCTCAGTATTTCAAATATGCAACATTTTTAAAATGCTTAATCTTGAATTTATAAAGCCCCAGAGAATGAATACTTCCATTCATCCACAACAAAGGTCATCATGGCACAATAGAATATTTACAGATGAGGAGGGCCCACCCATACAGAAGATGGGGTATTTCATATTTCATGGCAGCTTACACTCTGACTTCTTTTGCAACTTTACTTGAAGAAGCATATCATTTATTCAGTTTTCTGACACTAGCATTGACCATTAGAACCTCAGATACAGTTATAAACTTATTTCATTTTGAGACTGTGGAAGGTATCACATGGCAGCAGTTTTCAGGAGGTTAATTGCCATTGATACTTCTCACAGACATTCAGCAGCAGCTAAGCCTCTTCCCTGTTAAAATCACTCAGTCACTCATATTCATAGTCCTGGACCTCAGCATCTTTCTCTCACTCTTCCTTCTTTTGTGTGGAAAAACAGAGACAGACTTCAGTCTGATTAAAAAAAAACAAAAAAAAAAAACAAAAAAAAAAAAAAAAAAAAAAAAAAAACTAAAATATCTGAAACGTTCAATACTAGTTTTCTGAGGTTTTGTTGTCCTCACCACATACTCTTATTTTCTTCAAAAATGCCTTCCCCTCCAGTCCTGCCCCCCTCCCACTTTGTTTTGTTTTGCTCTGTGTTCTGGGTTTTTTTATATTTTTTTTTAATATCCTGGATGGTAACTGCTTGGTTTGTCCATATTCTCATTGCTCTGTTATTCCCCAATTAATTCAGAGAAGTCACTTCCTACATTTCAGTTGGAAAAGTAAACGAAATACCACAAACTTGTCTATCTCAACAGTTTTACTGATGTAATTTGTAAACAACAATATAAGAAATATTTTAGGAAAAGTGAATCAAGCAAAAATTCAAATGTTCTTGAGGAAAAAAAATATATTTTCTAAATTAAATATCTTCAAATATTATTTTTACATCTCCAATGTTATTTAAAATGAGTATTAAATATGATTTGTTTAAATAATCGATCACAGCTATTATTTTTTAAAAGAAGTGTCTTTTAAAGGAGATTGCTGCTAAGCAGAAAATAGTTTTGTACTTACAGAAAAAAGGAAAATGAGAACAACTTTTTTTATTTGCTCAGCCTGAATATCAAGGATTTGAGCTTAAAACTAACTTAACTAGACTTTCAGACATTTTATATTGCAGCTACCAATGAGACCTTAATATTGAGTTCTGAATGTCTAAATCTTGGTGGCAGGAGATGAAGGAACAAGTCTTTTGAGATTTACAGATGAAAGAATATAATAAAGTCTATTAAAAATTTTGTCATTTTTTAAATTTTTTTCATCTAAATTTAAAAAATACTGTTTTATACTTTTTTCTCTTTTTTCTTTCTAAAAATGACTCTTCCTTGTCCACTGAGATTTTGATGAAACACTTATCTGAGTTGTCAAACATCATAAAACTCCTTTCTTTACTGGGAAAACAAACAAACAAACAAAAAAACCCAAACCACAGCTTTCCTATGCAAAAGCATGATATAAATTGCTGGTATCTGAAGGCTAAGCTAAACTTGCTGAAGTAAGTGAATATGAAGCTATTCATATTCAGGAGCTGTCTCTCACATACTTGCAATTCTTTGCCTTTGTGATAATACAGATGGTATAACGCTAGGAGGTGGGAGACCTGCATTTCTTAACCTAAGGGACATTTTTCCACCAATTTTACCTCAGAAGCCCAAACTAGCCTTGGAAATACAGTTTCTCCTACCTACATATGAGTTTTGCATGCATGGCTTAAAGATACAAATGAAAGATGAATTTCCAGCCAAGGAGCTTAGCTTTGAAGGGGAGCTCCTTTTCCTTGAGTGCTCACAACAACTGTTCACTTAAACGAGTAATCACTGGATGAAAACAATGACAAATTTAGGTGCCAGCCAGGGTCTAGACCCATCTCTTCTTTTGCCAACCTGATTTTGGCAAACTTCTCTGTACATCTGGAACCAGAGATTCACAAGATCTGCAGGTCCTTTCCACCCAGCTTCACTCCACAGAGGCAAGGTGCATTGCATCTCCTTCAGCATAGCTCAGGCTCTCCTACAAGGCTTGTGTTTTGTGATGAAGTAACTGTCATTTGAAACACCTTTTCATTAACCCCAGTTCACATCTCAAATCCTTTTTTATTATATATATATATACATATATATATATATATACACACATATATATATATACACATACATATATATATACACATACATATATATACATATATATATACACATATACATATATATATATACATATATACATATATATATATATATATTTTATTTTTTTTTTTTTTTTTTTGTTAATACACATTACATGACATGTAGTTATATACCATAATATAGACAGCACCACCATCCCAGCTGGAACGAGTCTGAATATACTTCACATGCCAGGATGTCCTGAAGAATTATCAATTTCAGTGATAAATTTCCATAAATAAGAAATAAATATCTAAGTCCTCAGTTCAGTAAATGCAGAGATAGTGATGAGAGACTTCCCAAAGTCACTCTAATTACCTGAATTTTTTTCTCCTAAAGACTTCAGCAGATAGGGTGTTTTTGGTGTCTAGGCAAAGTGTTTTCTTTGCTTCCTGGATGCAGAAACTGAAATTCCACCAAAATGTCACCTTAAATGCCTAGGCTGTTAGTTGAATCCCTGCCCAAAGTATCTCAAAAATATATTTAGATGGCTAGGAATATATGCTGTGTTTAGACAGTAAACTTTGGGGAATTGCGTCTTTCTGATAAGAGAGATATAAAAGGGCTAAGTATCTTTCCATACCTGACTTTGACCTTGAATGTCTTTAAATTTACTTTGGAGCGGGGGAGGATTATCTCTGTCTCAAAACAAAATTAACATCCTACAGGCTATAAACAGGTGCAACAAATATTATTTACTCACATTCTTATTTTACAAGTATAGAAAGACCTGATTCAGATCTGGTCTGATGACTCATTTTAATAGACCTGGTGTGATTTTAATTGGTTGAATGTTGATTTTATCCCTCTAGTGAAGTATTTTGCTGCAGAGAATTGGAATCTTAACATGATCTCTGCAGAGATTAAGTAATATCTCTCTTTTAATTTTCATCATTTTGTCCTTTGATCTGTATCTGTATATGTATCTAATGGATGAAAAAGGGTGCTTTATTTCAGAAGCTATTAACTCAGAAAAAATATTCTGTGGTTTTTACTAACAGACAATATTTATGGGTTCTGTTGGGCCATATAGACAGTATTTCAGAGTGACCACAGTCCTCTGTGTAGAGGGAATTAATAGTTTGTAAACGGTGCTTTCCACTCCTGAGAAAAAAAAGGAAAAGCATACTACTGTTAACAACTTACTGGACCATTTTTGACATTATAGGCCAGAAACATAAGGTAAGGAGAAACAAAAAAACCCAATCAATCAGCTAAATAAACAAACAAATCTTCATTTCAGTATAATTTTTCACTGCTGAAACCACTAAATTTAGGAGGACAGCTACTTTTGGAGACTAACTGTAATGAGTATCATATCATGTAGTTGCATAGATAGATGAACCATGTGTTTTGATGGTGGAGAAAATCAGTAGTCTTTTGGAAGACTGGAACTAGAGTAGTTGGGTATACTGGAGTTGGGGAATTGCTTAGCAACCAGCTGCAGCGCTTGGGCACAAACAAGCCTCTGGGGTCAGATGGGTACAAAGAGAGATGGCAGAACTCAGCAAACTCAGTTTTAATCAGCAAGGAGAGGAAACAACTTCAAGTTGTGCCAGAGGAGGTTTAGACTGAAGATTAGGAAAAAAATTCTTTGCAGAAAAGATTGTAAAGCATTGGAACAGGTTGCTCAGGGAAATGGTGGAATCACCATTCTTGGAAATATTTAAAAGCTGTGTAAATGTACTTGGGGACATTGTTTAGTGGTGGTCTTTGTAGTGCTGTGTTAGACTCAATGACCTTAGAGATCTTTTACATCACAAATGATTCAGTGATTATTTATTTTTATGAATTTAAATTTTCATGAGTACATTTATGCATATAAAAGCTAAGAAGGAGGTTTTAAGCGAATCTGAAACATTTGTACCTTTTGATGCTGTTTTCTTTGGGCAAAAGTATGTAGTGTCTTCTCCTAATGAGACTATAGAGATTAACATTATAGAAAAAAAAAAAATTAGAAATAGGTGAATTCCAGAAAGCATGATCAGCAGTTAAGCAATAAAGTGTTAAGGTACCCTGTCAAAAACTGTTATTACAGTGCCATTGAAGAAGGTGTCCTACCTTTTAAAGCTGCCACAAAGATTTTATTACTTTGATGTCCCTTGATATGACCCAGAGTAGATGACTGTCAAATTAATCTCCCTTTTCTGTCTTCTATTCATATGTTTCTTTGCTTCTGTTTAGGACACATATCTTGATCTGTTTAAGCACTTAGTTACAAGATCATCACCAGAAAGAAAAAAAAAAATCTAGTAAGCACTGACAAGTTTGGATCAGAATTTAAAGTTTCCTGACAAAGAAAATCCTGCTCTCATAAATGTTCTGATATTAGAGTGTTCCTGAGAATTCTGGCACTTGAGCAGTAAAGTCAGTTCAACTAAGGCTGAGTTATCCTCCAAGGTAAAATGTAAAATAAAATGCATTGAAACACACCTCATCAGCACTCAGTATTATTTATAGAGAGTGCCTGGGCATTCCAGCAGATAATACTCCTGTTGTTTGTTTAAGTAATATAACTAATTTGTCTCTTTAATAAGAACATTATAGATATCCTGTGAATTTCTATGTCAGCAGTGCTTCAAAAAGATGGTGTGTGCATAGACAGACATACTGAGAATAAACTACTGAGAGCTTTACTCTGTAGGTAGAAAGATGAACCTGAGGGTAAAATATTTCAGAACTATTCTCACAACAATGCAAGTTTATGAAATGCTTGTGTTGGGGAAAAAAAAAAAAAGATTATAATAATACTCTGCGCATGAGTTGCACTTTTCACCTGGGAAACCTAAAGTATTTTTCAGACATCAGCAATCCCAAGAGGAAGGTCTTATGTTATTCTACAGATGGATGAACCAAAGTACAGGGGCATCTATCAACTTTCTAGCTCCCTCTGGAGCAAAGAAGAGTTTTCTATTGGGCAGCAAATGATGCCTTATGATCTAAATTGCTTTAAAAAAAGAAAGGAAAATGAAAGACAGGAAGAGAAAGAGAAAATATCTTTTTCTGTTTCAATATACTGCCAGTGTTGTGGACTAGTTGGAATCTAACAATACTGATTTGAATAGCAATGGCTGGAAATTTCCCTGTTTTTACCTTATTTTTATAACTTGGTTTTGAATTTCTCTAAACACTTAAAACAGCATGAAATTTTTTCTTCCACTACTCTTCTTGTGAGGGTAGTTTTTCTACTAAGTGATTTTAAACTCAGCAGGTCATTTATGCAACACCAGGAATAAAGGTCCTAATGGCTGGACAGTTTTAATCCCACATAATACTATAAATAAACCAGAAAATATGCTCAATTAAAATAGCATGCTTTGAACTCTTTTTGCCTGAGGTGGTTCTGGAAGATGCATGAACAGACATTTAATCACACTGATTCACAAGTGTGTAATCTGAAACTGGTAATTTTTTATCTTGTCCTCATCTGCTTTCTTGATTTGTTATAAAGTTTGTTTCATGGAAAAAAAAAATCAGCTATGGAAGTTTGAAGATCTGAATTACGTATTTTTTGTACTACTTGGATTTTTGCTTGTGGGTTTGCTAGTCTTCAGGAATGAACTATTAAAGCAATATGCACAGGACAAGAGTCACAGCAAATGGAGCCTTGGCTTAAAACTTCTGCAAAAGTTACAGGTCCATGAATACGGCAGTAATTATGTTAATCAATACCAAAGGACTTTTGCTCCAGTGGATTTGTAGACTTCCTAAATTAAAGAAATCCAGGTCAGCTGAGACAAACATATCAGATAATATGAGTAAGAAGAAATGATCCTCTGCAAGGGAATGTATTCTTTGCCAGGATCTTGCCAGGTTAGAAACTGCTCTTAGGATGTTCCTAGTTTAAAACATACTCTGTGGCATCTCTTTGGTGTCACTTAGAAAGTCTGTTTTCATAATTTCTCGGCTTTTCTTTCTAGATTTTTTCCTTGTTTAAAAGAGGGACCTCACCTCTTTGTGAAGTCTCTCAGCCCGAAGTTACATAGCTGGTTCTCTTTTGTCAGTGCCCCTGTCACCTTTTCCACTTCAAGTTATGTACAACACACTTGCATGAAGAAAAGTGTAACCAAGTGAGAAAATATTTAACAAGTTTTCTTGTGGCCAGTCAATGAGCTAGAATATCAGAGCAGACACTGGGCATAGGATGCTCAATCAGTCCACTAGTTTGGGATGGATCAGAGTTGAGGGACACACACACTGCATCAGTCAATGCTTGCAGAGATGTCTCTGCAAAAACAGTAAAAGTGTGAACTATGATATAATTTATTCTAATGCAAAAACATGTGAAGATTATGATCCCCTAACACAAAGAATAAGGAGATTAAGGTCACATCTAACACAACAGTGCAAGGATTTAGCAAGGCAATGTAGTTCCATGAAAATTCTTTCCCCACATTTGTGATAGCAGCTCAGTTGCACAAAAGAAAAAAGGAGAGGGGGGAGGAGGGAGGGAGAGGATGAAAAGTCCTCTGAAGTTGTAATCTTTATATGGAATTATTTATGATGTTTCGCATCATATTTAGATTTGTGATGAAGTTTGAGGTTTCAACAAAGCCATTTTTTTTTGTTTTAGTTGCAAACAGAAATTCAGCTGGATGATGTGCAGCACCTGAGCTGAGGGCATCCTGGGGCAGTGAGGGAAAGGGGGAACCTGTGTCAGCCACAGCTGCTGTGCTGCTTCTTCCAGTAGCAGGGAACTTCCCTGGAGAGGAGGACAGGTTGAGGCAATGCTGGGACATCCTTCTGCAGGTGAGTATGGCTTAGTAGAGCCCATGACCAGGCTGGACACAGCAACGGAGTGAAAGAGACCAACATCATACAGCCAGAGAGGGGCAGGGACTGCCAGTGTCCAAAATGTGGTCTTGGACTGTGAACAGGGACAGAGGGTCCCAGAGGTGCATCAAGTCCTGTCAGTGTGCATGGCCTTTCTGTGGATCAGAGGTTTTCCAGATTGGGATGAAACCTCTAAATCTTATTGAGAGACGACTGTCCTCACTAAACCTCTGCTCCACAGCCAAAATGTGGTGGTGCTTGTAATCCATTAAGTCTTTGCCTGAAGTTAAAAGAGAAAAAAAAATATACAGAAAAGAAAGTGAAAATGTTTCAGAATCAGAATGTACCAATATATAACAATAGTTAAACTGCTTCATTTTCATGAGGTTTTACATTGATTCATTTATTCATTTTTGGTGCCAGTGAGGGAGAGCAAGAGTGGCTCCCTACTCTTCTCTCTCTAAAATTAAAAGGCAGTAAATTTTAAACCAATAAAAGCAAATGTTGTAATAGTGTTTTGTTTGCCTTTTTTTTTTTTTTTTTTTTTTTTTTTTTTTTTAATGTAGCTGATAGTCAACCTGAATAATTCACTGTCAGGCAAGGTCACTAGAGGCAACCGCAATATCAGGACTTTAGAAAAGGTCTGAGTAATTTTATTGCCAGTAATAACAGTTTTGCCATTACAGAAACTAAAAAAATGTTGGAAAGGTCACAAGTCTTCATGCCTCAAGGTCTGCATGGTCATCTGTGGGGTCAGGACAAAACTCAGTAGTGCAGCATGCACACCCAAAAGTATACTTTTATGCCACACTAGCATCAGTACTTTCAGAATTACTGAAAACTAAAAACTACTCACTAGTAGCTTTTAACAGGTGATAGATAATATGTTATCTGAGAAAGGAAGAGTTAATTTTGAGCTGGTTAGTATTTTTTAGCCATATTGTCAGAGAAGCACTTCCCACAATTTCTAGTTCTCATGGGAAGATGTACTTGGATATTTGGAGCACAAACATTGTAACATGAGTGGTTTACAACAGTGATTCAGACCCCATTTTACTTCAGAGACCATCTGAGACAATTGAAAGTGGACTTTGCTTTGGTGGGTTTGGTCCCTTTTCTCCATCCTGGGACAGATGCTGACCTCTTATTTCCTTGCCTGGACCAAGTACCTCCTCAGTGTACAGGACTGTGGTTTAGGGACCTCTGTTCTCATCCTGCAGAGTCTAATACAACCATAGCAATGTTTTTTAACTTGATGTGGTGCCTCACCAGGAAGGCCCAACTTACCAGCCTGGAAACATTTTCTTATTGTGCTGTTGGTAGATTGTACTGTTAATTAAGCATTTCATGCAGTAAAGATAGGATGAGATCTGATGTTTGAGCTGAGAGCAGCGTGGGGTCAAAACTTAGTCTGAACAAATGGAAGAGAATAAAAACCATCGAAGTGTCTCTGAAGTTTGAGTGGGATCTCTAATCACTGAAGATGTTCATCTTCAGCAGATCATGAAGTCTTTTATTTTTCTATGAAGAAAAACACCGAATGCAATGTTCTGGTGTAATCAAATTTCTGCAAAATTCTTTGAACCATTTAAGGCTGATTAGATTACTCAGCTCACATTCTGTTGAGGTTATTTTAGATCTATTACTCATAACTAAGTTCAATATTTTCTTCAAGGGCTACAGTAGTATGAATATGAAACTCTTCAGACTTCAGTTCTGACTTCTTAGAATTGTGAGCTTCTTGAATGCCTCAGTCTTATTTTGTGATATTTTGCAGGCTTCCTACAGAGGAAGAGCTTGAGAGTGAAATAATCTTGCAGATCTCAGACTCCTAGATAGATGCTCATTTTTCCTGTTTATGAAACTAGATGATACCAGTTTGCACACCATAATTGGATGCAGCAAGAGGGAAAAATTTGTAAACTTTTTTTTTTTTTTTTTTTTTTTTTTTAATATATGGACCAAAACTGAAGCATGAAAATGAATGTAAAAGATATAAACAAAGTGTCTCTTTTACTTGCTCAGTTTTACTTGCTTAACAAAAGATGAGGATGTTTAAATTGAAAAACTCCAGTGAGTTGTCATTGTTTCTCAGTCTCCAGATACCTCTGGACAGATGCATGTCTGACAGATGCACAGTATTGTGATTAACATAAAGACAACTCAGTCATGTTTAATAGCCTGTAATAAACAAGAACTTGATCTAGACCACATAATCCTCCCTTCTATCTCTATCCCATGGCTTGTCTAGGATTGCATGTATTATTTTCATGATTTGTCTATGATTTTATCTACTGTTTCCTTGTTCCGAACAACCTTTTTGAACTCATCATTGTTCACATCCTGCATAGCATAATAGATCCACATCAGAAAGTGGAAGTTTTGCAATTGTGGAAGGAAGGAGAAGATGGGAAAAAAAACCCAAACCCAAACCCAACAAAGCAAGCAAAAAACCTGCCAAAAAACAAACAAACCAAAAAAAAAAAACCCACAAAAAAAAAAAAAAAAAAAAAAAACCAAAAAACAAACCAAAAATAAAACCAACCAAAAAACCCACCAAAATGTCAAAAAAAATGTGAGAGATAGATCCTCCTCACACCATTTCATTTACTCGAAGAAGGTGTTCAGGAGAGAGCACAAGGAAAGAAATGTAGCATGAAAGTCTGAGTAGGAAGAAATGAAATAACAATAAAATCTCTGTTAAAAAAATGGAGGAGTCTTGGAACTCACAAAGGATACTAAAATGACTAAGATGGTGTCCTTTATTGTTTTATTTAATTTTGATTTAGGGGGTATTTATTACATTGATGAGTCTGCAATGCATTTATTTGACTGATTCATAAGTTGCCTTTTGTTGTGTGTAGAAACAAGCTTACATATAAAAAAAGTTATTTCTGCCCACTCTATTTTCCTTCGGTAAATTTGAGAATAAGGTTGGCTAAAAACAGCATAGGCATAGTATCTTAGAAAATAAAGCTGCTTTTTTTAATGCAAAGCAGAGGTACTGTTGGATGGGATGGGTCAATGAGACTGAAAGGAAACAGAGTGGACAATCAGCATGTGAATGAGGTATCCTTGACCCTCTTTTATTCAGTGGAAATAATTAAAATGAAAAAAGGGAACAACACACCTCCCGTGCTAAAATCAGTGTCTTCTATCAAATAACTTTTTTTTTTTTTTTTTAAATATGTAAAGAGTTCAGCCATAGACATCAGCTATGTAGATGTCTGCAGTTAATTTAATCACATTTGGAATATACTGCATTTTATATTCTATGCTGAATAATCATGGGTTTGTGTATCTGTATTATCTCACACTCTTTTACTGTCCATCATCAATATCTTTTAACACAACTGGTTGACTTCATCCAAATTCGACAGAAAAATAAAGGTTTAAAAGACATTTTGTCATGTGCTGCTACAATGCTGTTTATTCTGGGTAAACATACAACTTGAAAGACACTGTTGTCATACTCCCCTTAGTGAAACCTTCAGATGCTCATACTTTATTAAACATCAGAGAATTCATGTGGTTAAAGCAACACAGAGAGAAAGAAGAAAAGCTGGAAACAGGTAATTATTAGCTCTGGTACTCTGTGAACTAATTATTTAAACACTGTGATTAGCTTTGACCATGGTTTAATGGCATGGTTTAATGCATCCTTTAAAAAGGAGGTGCCAAAATCATAATTGATACAGAGATTTCAAAGATCCAATTTCTAAAGAAAATGGAACTTTTTTTTAGGTTTGGTAATGGTGTTCCATGCAAGCACTGCAGTTCTGGTAATAAGGACTAATTTTTATTGCATATTATTTCCATATACAGAAAACTTAATACTCTAGAACCATCCATCTGATAATGTGGTTTTTGTATGCAGCAGCACAGAAAAGGTCTTTTCAAGGACAGAGAGGGAGAGAGAAAGTGAAAAAGTGAGAAAGAAAGAGAGATAAAGAGAGAGAAAGAGAGAGAGAGAGAGAAAGAGAGAAAGGAAGGGAAGTTCTGGGAAGTTCTGGGAAGGGGAAAAAGGAAGGAAGGAAGGAAGGAAGGAAGGAAGGAAGGAAGGAAGGAAGGAAGGAAGGAAGGAAGGAAGGAAGGAAGGAAGGAAGGAAGGAAGGAAGGAAGGAAGGAAGGAAGGAAGGAAGGAAGGGAGGAAGGAAGGGAGTAAGGGAGGAAGGAAGGCATCCTCAAAGGTGAGATACAATATTTCCCGTGGTCTCTTAGATTATCATATTAAAGAAAATGCAACATGAAATAAAATCCTTGTTAGATTCTGTAAAGCATGGATGTGTGCCCCATGTTACCAGGTGTACTTCCTTGCTGTTTTACTTGTACTTTAGAGCTTAAACAACACATTCCATATGTTACATATGAAAACTCATTACACCAAAATGAGAATCCAGCTCAAAAAACAAGATATCTTTTAAGTCTTAAAAAAAAAAAAAAAAAAAAAAAAAAAAAAAAAAAAAAAAAAGCTGTAGTTTGAGTGTCAGACAAATCCTTCAGAGGGATTAGGCAGATACCATTTTAATTTACCCGTTGAAGAATTCAGTGCCAAGAACACTACAAAGATGCAAAAAACCCCAAAACTGCTGACTGTGCTTTTTTGTTGTTGGAGTTGCTGCAGCAGCAGTCTCAGAAAAAGGAGGGAATTGCTGTGCTACCTCCATCCCACACATACTGAAAGCCCGTAAGAAGATGGATTCTCACATCCTTTTGCCAAATGACTGGATAGCAGCTGAAATCCACCAAGTGCGGCTTTGTTTAAAGAAATGAAGAAAAAGAAAGAGACAGAAAAATCACAGATGTTTGGAATAGTGACTGTACTGCAGATTAGTGGGGGGTCCGAAGAATGGAGTGAGCTATTTTTGGAGTGCCTTGCAAGAAGCAACGTTGTACCTACTGGTAAAGCACTAGAAGGGGTTCTATGTTTGTAAATGCTTCCTTCTTCTTTGTATGCACAGGTGGGTTTGTTTTGTTTTTGATTTTTTTTTTAATTTTTTTTTTTTTCTAATAAAATGTTAGAGTTCAAAAGGCAAAGTACATCTGGAATCTGCCTTTAGCCAGTTCTGCTGAGATGAGCAGACAAAGGCATCCTTATTACCTCCTGGCTGTTGTTAAAAGACTTTGACTCTCACCTGCCATCATCTATGATGCAATTCAGAACATTGTAGTTTTTTGTCATTCTTAGGTCCTCTACAAAATAGGTTCAGTCTGCTTCTATCTTTTCTCAGATGATGCATCACACTGACATGATATTAATTTTGCACTTTCATTATTGATGTGAGTCAACAATATAGAACTAGAAGCACGGTCATTAGAGCGTCCAAAAGCAGGATAAAATTTATTTGGGGTGATAGGAAGCAATTTGGAAGCCACTAAGACAGGTGGCTTGTTATCTTTCTTTGGACTAGCCTTACTATATTTAATGAATGGTTAGCCTGTTGTTAAGGTGACACAAAATTGCTTGTGCTGTGTATTCAATGCACCACAGTTACATTTTTCCACATGGGGAAACATACAATTACAACAAAAGTGACCATGATTAGCAACTCAATGCAGAAAACACAATTTGCATACAAATATATTTTCTCACGTCTGTCTGGTTTGAAGGCTGTATTTAACAAAATATTTGAACATAAGCATATTTTAAAGTGAGGACGTAATCTCCTTAATGGTGACCATCAATATTCTTCCAGTTGCTGACCTGATTGGATAATTCTCTGGAGACAGAATTTTCATCTAATCCCACCAGGAATATTGTTGTCTATAAGTCATTTCTCTCTTAAACTATTCAGCTGAACTTTTTCCAAGGAAACCATAAGGTTTATAGCTACAATTCCATGATCCTGTAAATCTTTTTAGTGATTAGAGAGGAATTAAATAACTATGATGTATCAATATTTGCCTGTGTTATCTATAATTTTCTTTCTACATTATAAGTTACTCCTCCAGAATAGTACATTTTAATACTCTTATTGAAATATATTTTTACAGTACTCTTCTCTTTAAAAAATGTTCTCTCCTAGTCACTATCATATGTTCAGCTCCTGCACCTCACATGATTTGTGTATGGTGCATGTATGATCACATATTTACATACAAACACAGGTTTATTTATGTTAAAACACATAACATGTTCTAAACTAAAGCAAAAATTAAGAAAAAAATCCCTCAATAACTTAAAAAATGCTGAGAGATGAAAATGATTTAAATAAAATGAAACTTGAAAAAGTGCAAGCAGCTGCCATAGCTGTTCTGCAATAATTCATATATTTTATTGTTCTGTTTTGTTTTTTAGATAATTAGTTGGTGGCAAAGGAATAATCATGTTGCATGAAACATTGTGAATTTAATTTCGCAATGAAAGCTATATACTGTATCTATTGAGAGTTAAAAGGACAAACAAAATCTGTTAAAGGGCCAGGCTCAAAAGAAATTTCATGCCAACAATATATTGTGGTTTTTTTGGAGGTTTTTTTGCCCACCACAATTTTAGTCTAAATACTTGTGGTTTCAAAAGCAACAATGTAAAATCTTTATTTTTGTTTATTTGAATATTAATTTTAAATTTCTATTCAGCATTTTTTGAAGAGTCAAACGGTTGGAGAATGAAATATCATTTTGAAGGAATTATCTTTCAGTAGGACTCATGAACAAGTATTAAATACTCTTACTGCTTTTATTTGGGCTATTCCCCTAGCATGAAAGTTTATTTCTTGTGCAAAATTCCAGGTTCAGACCCTTCACTACTCTGAGGGAGTGAATAGCACCCTGCCGATGGAAAAGAACTCAAAAAGAAAGAAAGAAATCTCTGTTGTTCACAGGCAATAATGCAAAGACAAACAAAAAGCACATTCACACAAGAGAACCACACGAGTCCCAGACGGTAACAGCTCAGCTGAATTTTCATATTTCCTTATTTTTTTTTCTCCCATTTGTGACTTCAACAGCAACTACAGCCTTTCTATCTTGATGTCACCAGCACTTTAAATAACACCTATCAGCAGGCAGTTCATGGGGACCTAGCTCCACAAAGAAAGTAGTTTCAAAGTTGCGCTGAAGCATCTGAAAAACTTTTGTTTTGCTAAATGGGGGTGTGATGAGAATCTCGCACCCGGGAAGGCGACTAGGGCAGGAGGTTGTCATGGTGTTGTTTTGTTATTTTCTGTGGGCTGCCCATTTGCTCGAGTTGAAATATCATGTCTCTGTGGTTTTAAGGAAGGGCAGGGGGCACTTGTCCAACCATTGCACTCCAGCAGGGTGGAAGTCTCTTCTGCCTGGAGCCTGAGACGCGAGCACTGTTAGCTCTCCAAATGTCACCACAGCCTCCAAGAGGCAAGTAATCCCTGTGTATTTGCTGTGCATGGTAGAGGAGAGCCATCACTCAGTCACCTCTCTGTTTGTAGAATTTAGGTGGTTTCCCTAGGCATCTCTCATCTTGTCAGATGGAAACCAGCTTAGAAATTGGTCAGTCGTTTCTTCATCCAAGGGGTTCTATGTTTATTCCACTCTTGAATTGAAAACAATGTTACAAAGCTGTTTTCAGTTAATCATGCCTCATATCCTACTTATAATTCCACTTTGGCATAATTAAGTTTTACACATAAATGTGCTGAAGGGCTTTTTCTTTCTTTTTTCACCAGTTGAAAGTTAAAAAATCATTGTCACCATCAACCAAACCAATACTTCTCTTCACATATTTTTAGTCAAATTATTTGACATGCCCAATGTAAATTCAAGATGTTTTTCCACTAGTTAGCTGTTGCGGTGTGAAATTGGGATTTTGCAATTTTATGTAGAACGGTTTGCTCCGGATTACCCCGTGTTCTAACCCCTTTGGTTTTTCCCTAGCTGTGGGTCCTGTCCATCTCCCTGCAACCCAGCCCAGACTCTGGTGGGGGGCTAGGGTGACTCAGAGCCTATGTCTTCTCTGCCCTGTATCATCTATCAGATGTCCTGTGTATTGTAGTTTTGTACTGGTAACTCCCATCCTATCTGGTATTGGTCCTGGGCTAGTTCCTGCCCCTCTCCACACCCCCTGTACTTAAACTCAAGCAGAGCTCAGAAAGACTCACTCTTGCAGGTGGCCAGCTGGCAGCAATAAACTTCTCTTATCACGTATGTGAGAGTCAGCCTTACTTCCACACTGAAGCCACGTTTCTGCCTGAGGGTCAGGACCCACACAGCGAAAAGGGACAGGAGCTGTACCAATTAATGCAAGTTCAGGACAGAGCTAGCCAGCAGAAGCTCCGAACCCCCGCATTAGCTAGCGGGTGGTCAGTGGAGTGAAATGATCCAGCAACTCAACAGTTTGTAAAGACTAGATCACCAGATTGCAATCTTTCATATGCAGACTTCCCTGAATAACCCTGTCAGTTCAATTTCAGGAGAAAATGTCTGTGGGAGTGGACAGGAAAACAAAACAAATCCAAACAAAACCAAAACAAAAAGTCACGTTTCTGGTGACTTATGGAATCATAGAATAGTTTGGGTTGAAAGGGGGATTTAAGGGTCATCTAGTTCACTCCCCTGCTACTGGCAGGGACTTCTTCCACCAGACCAGGTTTCTCAAAGTCCCATCCGACCTGGCCTTGACTACTCCCAGGGATTGGCATCCACAACTTTGTTGGACAACAGTTCCAGTGCCTCACAGTCAAAAATTTCTTTCCAATATCTTATCTGAAACTACTCTCTTCCAGATTAAAGCATTACCATTCCTGTCACAAGAAGTTCTGATGAAAAGTCCATCTTCCAAGCCTCTGTTAGGTACTGAGAGGCCTCAGTGAGGTCTGCATAGAGTCTGGTCTTCCCAGGGCTGGACAATCCCAACCATTTCAGCCTGTCCTCACAATAGGGGAATTCCAGCCCTCTGATTATTTTTGTGGTCTCCTCTGGAGAAGGAAAGCCTCTGGGTTCTTGTAAAGAACTAGAGTACAAACAGATTCATATAGTCAATAGTTAAACATCAAAACATGCGGGAAAATCTCACCAAAACCTGGTTGTTTTAGATACCTACCATTTTCCATATAATCTCTGAATCTCCAGAAACACGAAACTTGGTGGATCTCTGCTGAAATCCACAGAACTGAGCTGCCTAACCCATATCCAGAGCAAGGCTGCTCTGTCTCTTACAGATTAGTATTTGAACTATAGATCTTCTTAGAGTAGTTCTGTGTATAACGATACTTGGCTTACATCCCTTCTTTAACTATTATACAGCTCTTCCTACTAAAACAAATAATTGTTACATCTAACTGGTTTCAGCGGGAAAGAAAGGAGTAGATGGCCTCATTAAGAACCCTTGTTTCACAAGAAAAGCATTTCTCATTGTCTTTACCCATTGATATATGTGACCTTTGCCATGGAATTAATGAACGTATAAATCTTTCATAATATATTTTAATGTCCTGCTGGTAGGAATCCTTATTGTAGAGCAGAACAAAACAAAAGGTTTTCAAACAAGAAATTTATTATTAAAAGCATTTGATTCTTTTACTTCTATGAGCAAGTATTTCAAGCACTTTTTATTTTATTTTATCATTTATACTTTAAACAAAAATAGAGGATCACATTTTCTTTTTTTTTCTTTTTTTTTTTTTTTTAAGTTTCCAAGAAGTCTGTCCCCTTGTCCACATAAAATTTTATTGCCAAATGGTTGCTATACTGGCTTTTCACTCGGATCTGCCAAACACCTCCCAAAAATCAATTCAGAAGCTTCCACAGTTTTGAAACAGTTATGACTTGAAAAGTTGTGTGAGTTATATGTGCTCAAGTGTTTTATTTTCCTTCATTTTTCAGTGTTCATATCAAACCTGAATGAGAAACAAAGTACCCCTGTTAAGATTCCTGGGATGCTTTGGTCAGCATGTCTGTACCCAGAACAAAGCTGGCAGGCTTAGGACATCCATGATGCCTCATGTTATTTCTACTGCAACATTCATGCCAGAAACTAGAGGTCTGACCTAAGATGTGATTTTATTTTTCTCCATCTGACTTAATCCAGGTCTCTAATCTCCTGGAGGAGTTATTCTTTTGTTGTTGTTGTGAGGTTTTTTGCCTTCTTTGGGGGTGTTTTTTTGGTTGGTTGGTTGGTTTGGTTATTTTGTTTGGTCTTTTTTGTTTTGTTTTGTTTGTTTGTTTGTCTTTTTTTCAGTTATGATGTGCCACAGTGGCAAAAGAAAGTGAGAATTTCTGGGTCAGAGACAGAATGTGTCTAAGCAATATGAAATCTAAGATAGATGAGCACAAAATCCTTAAATCTAATTATTTCAAAATGATTTATCTAAATATTAGTGGACTGCTGTTTGTTTGCTGGCAATGTTCTGTACTTAATTCTCTATGCAGATCATATGAAGAGAATTAATACCTCAAACTGGCCCCAAAAACCCTCAACACATGTCAACACTAAGAAACCTGAGTTTCAGTTCTTCAGTACACAGGATAAACCAAAAAAAAAAGGCTGAAAATAATTTGCAGACTACAGTCTCTTTCCTCATTTTCCACAATGAGCAGTTAAGCAACACATTGCCAGAACATCTCACTGGAAAAAAGATGAGGAGCACAAGAAGGAGAAGATGAAAAATCCCCACCTTTTATAAAATAACTTCACAGGTGGAATCCAGACACTTAAACCCGCTGAGGTGTTATGAAAACTGAACTCAGCACTTGTTGATTAAACCAGGATGAGCAGAAGGAAGTGGCAAACCCTATCTGCCCTAAGTTAGTCAGAAGTGAAACACATCTGCTCAGTCTCAGCAATGCTGCCTGTTCAAATCTCTTTGTGCCAAGAGAGGTAAAAATCTCACCTGTCCTAATTCCCAGGATAAACATGAGCTGTTTCAGATGGGGAATTGTCAAGATAGGAGATGCCTTCAAATACCTTTGAAGATTTGTCACTGAGGAACAGATAATTTATACAATATAAAATCATAGACCAACTTTTATTCTTGAGTAATATTAGCCTACAGTTAAAATATTTACCTGTCAGTGGTTAATTTGCATTTCAAAGGATGTAATTTATCAATTAAATATATTTTAAATTCATTTATTGGTTCATTTATTAAGATAAAATATTGTTTTTCTTTCTCTTGCATATAGCTGTTTTCACTTCTACACTTTTATCATCCCTCCTGTCTGTTCAAAGATTCTTTATTGGAGAATCAGACTAAATATTTAGAACCAGACATATACTACCTTTTTTCTACCCAACCCTGTTGCATATGATACTACTCCTGTTTTGCTGCTCTCTTTTTTATTTATATGACTGAAGAGGTTTTTTTTGTTATTTGTTTTATATTCTTTGCAAGGCCTACCTCAGCGTGGTTGTTGGAAATTCTTACATTATTTCTACACTTTGTGACCTCTAAGGTGTACCTTTACTTGCTGATCAATCCTTTTTTTTCCCCTCAATTTCTCGTAGGCTTTATGCTTACTCTTAATGTCCTTTTTGAGGTGGCTATACATCCAAATGCTTTTGGAAACCTTTTCTGAAAGTTTTGTTCTCACTTGCTTGATGTGCAAGTTTCAGATAACTTTTAACTGCTGACTTAAAGAGTTTGGAGGAACTTGTCACTCTGCAAGCCTCATTGTTTCCATTGACTTCAGTTGCTTGTTCATGTAATTTGTCAAAGTTTTCCCTTTTGAAATTGAGTAACCCAGCTGAAAACCCACTTTAACTTATTTTCCATTTAATTATTTTTCAATCCATTTATGACTGCTGGCTCCAATGGTATTTCTTCATCATCATCATCATCATCATCATTATCACAAGATTAGAGAAGTATTTGGCAGGATAGTCAAAGCAGGGACAGTAATTCCAGCTGGGCATCTGGAAATCACTGTCATTTCCCTTGTGCATGT
Source organism: Chamaea fasciata (assembly GCF_029207755.1). Lineage (NCBI taxonomy): Eukaryota > Metazoa > Chordata > Aves > Passeriformes > Sylviidae > Chamaea > Chamaea fasciata. The sequence goes on from NW_027094089.1 coordinate 15,518,468, forward strand.
GCATATCAACACCAATTCTTCTATTTGTCAAACATTTGTATGTGTGGAAGTCATTGAAATTATTTTGCAAATGCCACAATGTCTTAGCAAATAGATGGGATCTATGTGTTTGTGGTACTGCTGATTGATTATAAATGATACAGAGAATGATGCTTTTAGGGTGATCTGGATCTTCCATTCACAATTCACTGTTACACTGTAAATTTGTATATTCAATATGGTCAAAATAAATGGGGTTTAATGCAAAGTTATGTACAGTAAATATAAAATAATTCAGAGGGTTTATAAACACTAAAGATAGACTGCCTGGCCACAGAAAAAGAGAAATGTTGATTTGTCTGCAAGACAAAAAAGATTTATTGTTTTTCCACCAAGGAATAGGTTGAAAGTTTAATGTTTGGTGCCTGTTAGTGTTTGAATGCAGTTTTGTTCTCCCAGAAGCTTTTGCAGGACTGGGTCTATTATTGTGCTACCTTGCTTCCTGTTGAATTTTACCATTTTTATGGAAGTAAGGGAGACCACAAGTTAACTTCCTCAATATTTAGTATGCCTGGAAAATGAAAATTGCCTAAGAAATTTCAGTATAAGGGGCAATCCAAACTACACCTTTTTTTTCTTTGTTTTCTTTTTTTTTTTTTTTTCTTTTTTTTTCTTTTTTTTTTTTCTTTTTTTAAATCTTATTACAGATTGTTTCTATTCAAATCTTGTTCAGTTGGAAAAAACATTTGAGGGGAGTTGAGAAAAAAATGTATATCACTGCAATCATACTTCAATTATGTAGATTTTTTGGGTGCTGTCTTTAAGATCTTACTGCTTTACATGCCCATGGAAGGGAAGAAAAACAATTTTAATTGATCCAAAGCAATCAAGGGATCAGTCAAGCACTGACACAACAGAGAAGGTATCAAAATGCTGATAGTTCAACCGACCTCTCCTGAAGTAATCTTACCTGGCAGAAAAGATTTTTCTAATAAAACAGTAAACTTTTATCCAAACAAATAGGGGTGGAATAGGGGGGAGTTTGACAAAAAATATGGATGTGAAATTGAAAAACTAAAACAGACAAACAAAAGAAAAATAAACAGGCTAAAATAATGTATCAGGCAGTGTTTTTCATTTGGAGAATTCATCCATTCATTCACATCTTTGTAAAAATGTTTCATTAAAGGAAGACAGAAAAATCTGTTGGGTAGGCCAAAACAGAATTTGCACATTTTCCAAGTCTCTCAGTCTCATGCATCATCCCATCTTCACAAACACTATGTCTTTAGTAGCACGCTATGGGCATTTACCACAGAAACAACAGAAAACTGAACCCTCTCTTTTCTGATTCTCCCACAGCCGTTTTTGCTCCTCTGAGTGTGTGTGTGTGTGTGTTTTTCTTTGCTTTTCACTTGTCTCTGAGATCTACTGCACCACATGGTTATCAGTGTGATAAGCAGACAGCCTGCGTAGCTCTGCCCTGTCTTACAAAGACTGGTAAAGAAAAGGGCCCGACTAGATAAACCAGATGACATCCCAGACCTGGGAAGAGAGCCAGGGTCCAAAGCAACATCTGCTGTGACCAGGCTGCCAGCCCAAAGCATCCATCCATGTCTCACCAGTCGCCTTGGATCCTGGGAGCATCAACAAGAGCTCTATTTCTCCTACCTTTGCCATCCTCTCCTCTTTTTCCCACTGCTGTCTAGTGTTTTGACAAAGGTAAGGAAAATGACCACAGTTCACAACTCAACATTAAATGTGAAAAGCAACACTTTTCTCCATACTGAGAAATTGTATTTGACAAAATAAGAGGCTGTAAGGCTATTCCTTTTTCTAAATAAAGGAATCTGGCACATTTGCAATATGTACGTTTTTCATAGCCACTCTTTTTTTGTTTTAAAATTTGTGGGTTTTTTATTCTTTGTGTGTTTGTGGTTAATCCATCCTATTCAGGGACAGATGTAGCGTGGATTGAAATAAGGAGGTTTTCTCAATGTGGCTTTGAAAACACTGTGGCACTACAGGGGTACCCCCTGCTGTACTAAGCAGAACCAGTATAAGAGATCTAACGCCCCATTTTCCAACTGGTAAATAAACACTTACTATTCAGACTGTATCTAAAAATCATGATGAATTTTTTAATATATTTTCCATCAGCTGAAATCCATAAGTCATGCTTGACTGTTTCTGTGACAGAAGCATCTTAAGATTTTTTTCCGTTTTGAGTTAATTTATTCTATCTAAACTAGAAAAATATAAGAAGCTATCACAAATTTCTCTCCTCTGTCATTTATTCTCATGACAAAAAAGCATAAACTGGATTTTATCCCTGGGGGGAATACACACAGTGAATATATGGGGGGAGAAAGAGAGATAGGATTTGAGCAGAGGTTGAATAATTTAGTTACAACTTTGATCCACAGAGGATTTCCTTATGTAGGAACAGATTTGGGTTGGAATCCAACTCCTCACATGTTCTTTTGATTTAAGCCTGTATGCATGCTGGGATGATACCTGGTTGTACACTGACCCCATCCCTATTCAATTTTATTTTCCTTCAAGGAGGAGGATAAAATCATGGATGAAGGCAAAACACTCTTCACTGTGGACAAGAAGGGGAGAAGGACTGTTGGCTGGCACAAGCTCCAAAGAGTGCTCATACCATCACACGCATTCAGCCCTCGTGTCAACCCCAGCTGCCTGCCGAGACAAGACGAGGGCTAGGGAGGCAGAGCTATCCCTTCAATACAATCTTGGTCAAGAGGCTCCTTGTGGAGTGCCCAGGTAATATCTGAACTGATCCCTGCTAATACTTGGAAGCTTGATCTAAGATTCCCTGAAGCCAATATGAATACAGAAATTGTTTTCAGGGTGTGCTTGAAGCAGCATGAACTTGCTGCACTGAAATATATGGGATTGAATCATTTACAGGAACTTGAAGGGTGAGAGGAGGGACTCCTGAGGGCCTGAAGAGTAATCAGAATAATCAAAAAGGAGAGGACAGCAGAGCAGGATCTGGGTGGAAGATGTTTGCTTGCTCTGAAGAATAAAAGGAGCAATCACAAAAATCGATAGCAAGCTTTATTAAAGGTGAGCTGGGTGCTTTCACTTTGGTATTTTGCTTGGTTGTATTAGGCTTAGATACCTCACATGTCCGATATTTCAGACCCAGTATCTCTAGAGATCCCCTGCTTGTATTGCAAAGCATTCCCTCCAGAAATCTGCCACTGTCAAATACACTTTCTAGTTCTGAGTTGGGGGTGAGAAAGTGAGAATAAAAAGCAAGAAAGGGAAAGAAAAAGGGAAGAAAGAGAAAGCAAGATGGAGAGATAAATAGAAGAGAAAAAGATTAAAGATTAGAAGAGAGAAAAGGCAGGGAAGTATGAGAAGAAAGGGAGTAAGGCAAGTGCCCCCTTATTCCACAGCAGTATATGTCTCCTTAATTTCAATTTTCAGGTTCATTCAATTTTTCTCTTGAACCATGTGTTCCTGAACACATATACAGTTTCCCTAAGGTGAAAACCTCCTCTTAGCAAGTTACAGTGAATTTTATCCCAGGGTCTCAAAAATGCCAATAAGAGAACAAATAATATTTGCTCATGATAGTGTTCAGTGCAAATGATGACTGATTAGTGTTATGTGTGACATCAACAGAGACAGTAATCAAGGTTACTTTAGCATTGATTTTTTACAGAGGTGAAGCCTCTTTGATATATTACTCCATCAACACCTTCAGAGCCAAACTTTGAACATGAAATTAATCCCAATTAATTACAACATTTGTAGATAGTGCTAGGCTTTTATGTTGCAAAATAAATATTAATTCAGTGGCTTTTTTTTTTTTCACCTTGTGCAACTTGTGTGACTAGGAAGGGAAAAAAACCCACAAAAAACCAACCCTACTGATCAGTGCACTGAAATATGTTATGAAGTTTTGGCACCTGAGGTGGTCTGAAAGGCTACTTGCCTGGAAACAGTTTAAGACATAGTAGGGGAATTCAGGAAACTGGATCCAAATTGATTTTACTGATACAGTCATAGAAAAATAATGTTTTCAATATATGAAGGGGGATAAAATTTCAAGTTACTCATATTTTCACAAAATATACATAAAAGAGTGACACTGCCTTACAGGAGCAGTGCCTGAGGACACTGATCAGAGGCACCTTTCACAATTCAGAGATATAATTGTTCAGGATATTTTTTTCTAGTATTACTGATCTTTTTTAACATTCAGAGTAATGAGTAAATTTTTGTGGCTTATGTTGGGCTGTCTTCAACTGATTTCCTCCGGAAAGGGAAGAAGCCATGTGTATCACCTCCATTCCTTTGAAATTGACCCCAAATCCCTTTTGTATGTGCAATACCAGTTTCTTCTGATTCCTGAAGTCTAGGACTCTAATTCTGATTCCCAGAAGAGTGTACTATGGCACTGGGAAAAAAGACGAACAAGTCAGGGAGGATTCCTGCTATTTGCTAATTGAGGCACTTAATACCTCATGTTGTAATCCTCCCGTTCTGGTGCATACTTCTTCTTCATACTGAATATATAGGGAATTTCGACTATGGAATTAGATCAGAGTCTCAACTTACTTAAACCCTTAAACCCACTCACTCTTACCTGCAGATACAGTCTCATATCTTGATTATTTTGCAGGAAGGGGGTGTGAGAAAACTGCACATTTTTTTTTTAGTTTTTGCTGCAGATCACAAACATGTGGCTGTAATCAGTCTCATATTTTACTGACTCAAAAATATAAAATAAAGATCAAACTAATAGCTAAAACATTCTACTTTAAACATCAAGTAAGTTGTCAAAATCTTCCCTAGGAAAAGTAACAATAAAGAATGTCTAACTTGATTAGTATCTTTGGAACCTCATCAAAGGATAAAAAAATGAGTGCTTGCATCATTACAGTGATGCTTGGATGGACATTTCCTCACCATATTTAGTCATCACATAGCATTATCTCAAAAACAATGAACTCTTTTCTACAGCCCATTATTCACTGAAAGGAAGATTTTTAAGACCATTCCCTGCTCACATCCCAGCCTGTGCTACCTGAGTGGCACCAGAGAGATGAGTCATTGGTCCCATCCTAGGGAAGAAATGCAAACTGGGCATAGAATAGCAGGCAGCAAAAAGGATGTCTTCAGTGAGTCTCTGCTTCCTTCCAAATCAAGAGAGGAAAAACAGCTGGGGAGTAAACTCTCAGTGACTTCAGCACACATGAAGACTGGGTGGATGAGGCTTCTGCTGCTCTGTGGTGACAGCTGTGCAAAGATTCTTCAAACTCCAATTCAATATCTCAGTGTTATCCTTATATTGGGATCCTAGATAAAGATGAAGGGCAGAATACCCTGCAAACAATGCTAACAGGAATCAATCTACGCTTGTTGTCTGTATGCTTGCTTGATCAGTGAGTTGACCCAACAGGTTTAGTTGGAGAGCAGAAGAAAGGATCTGGTCCTACTTCCTTTGTATTGGTACTAGTTCCTGAACACCCAGGGAGGATTTTTGAATCCCTGTGCTTTGCCACCATGTAGCACAGCGGGAATGGAGCTTGTTATGTAAATTCTCTGAAACTACAATGGAGTCACACTGATATATGATAAAATATACAATGAAAGTGAATCTAGATAGGTTCACTTAGAAAGATAATGGGTACTCTACTGTCCACACATACTGTATGTGTGAGTGATTCCTGCTGGTAAAGATTCCGAGTTTGGTTACATATTCGTGCAATATCCAAAACAGTGAAGATCCATATGTAGCAAATATGTTACTGCTGATAATACGGGTGACGAAAGTCAGAGACACATGGTCTGAATTTCCTCAGTATCATGGCAGTAGACCTTTTGTCAATTTTGTATCGCAGACCTCTTTTTAATTTACCTCTGATTCATAGCGGTGTTAACAAGAGCAGAAGCAGTTTGTGCATATATAGGGCATTAGTATTTTGAGTGTATCCATGTCTTAGGATTTGCATGTGAATATGAAATAATTCTATGCAAGTATGGGATGGGATTTAATTGTTTTCTCAAACAGTTGTTTTCTCAAATTGTTTCCTCCTTATCTTTCTGGAAGCAGTTCAGACCATCAAAGAGTTGTTGTTGATGAACTCACTAATTAATTTCCAATACTTAACCTTGTATTTCACTTCATTACTGGTGCTCTGTTCCCCTAGTTTTACATTTGGTGTCAGAAAGTTCATTTAGAATGAACAGTCAATCTTCCAGTGCTAGCTCTGCACTTTAAATATTTTATTCAGTAAGGACACAATGGGAATAATGTTTGTATCTGTCAAGGAGATGCATGAAAAGTTCTGAGCTGCATTATCTAGAGAAAAAAAAAACTCCATACAACCAAAAAAAAAAAAAAAAAAAAAAAAAAAAAAAAACCAATAAAAAATCCAGAACGATGGGACTTTAAAATAAAACAAAAAAAACATATTAGGGTGCAAAGGTGACAGGCTATTAAAATAAAATAATTTATAGACAACCAATGAGTTTATAAAAGTAGAAGGCTGAAATTCTTAGATTAAGAGTTTATTTTAAAATTACTTAATCAGATAATTGCTTTCATTATGTTTTATTTCCTTAAATGGTTTATTGTTTGCTTGCATTATTATCTTAGCAGCTCAGGGGATAAATACCTTCAGGAAAGAGAGAAGTGACAATTAAGTGTTTAAATGTCAATATTGAATCTGATGGTCTGCCTATGCATGGGGTTCAAGACACCTGAGGATCCCTTTCTGAGTTGAGGGGCTTCTGATGTGGAAGGGGAATGATGGGAGAATGATATGGATAAAATAAAACATGTTTCATGCTGCTTAGTCCCCTCCTGTCTACTTGTGTGACTCCACTTTCTCAAACCAATTCACATAAGAAATGAGGTCTAAAAGCAGCCCACAATCAGGCTAATTAATCAACAGAACAGTTCATGGTTCCTCTAGATTCTCACTCAGTAAAGATCTGTAAGTGAAGATCAGATGCTTTCTGTTTTGTCTACAGAAATGTGTGTTCCCAGGCTTGGAACAGGAACAGGACTGGAAGTCAGGATTAAAGTCAAGGAGAGCCCTAGCCAGCATTATTTCAGACATTATGATATATCCACTGGCCGTGCATTTTAGGAATTCTTATTTTTGCACCAGTGCATTGTAATTCTTTCTGTGTATGGATTATAAAGACTGTTGCTGGTGACATTAGGCTTTCTCTACTAATAGTGCATTCAATGCAAACATTCTCTGTCTCTACAAGATGGCCTGGGAACACTTCTGGGCTTTGGGTAAGGATGTACATCTCAACTGTGATTTGTCTCCAAGTAGGAACAAGATCTGAATTTGTACGAGTACTTTCACTCTCTTCCTTCCCTTCTGTGCACTAGTTTTTACAGTAGGACAAAAACCCAGGCAGCCCAGCAGGACTGAATTCATGGTGGGTCTGGCCATCTTCCCAGCCTGGGTGATTTGGGAAATCAAGACCTGGAGGCATAACACTGGAGATGTCACAGGTCATTTTAGTTTGGTCTTCATCCAATTATAACATATTTTTCTGTCTTGAGTATGTATCTGTCATCATATTTTGTCTCTCTTGAGATTCATCTATTTTATTCTCTTCTAAGACACAGAGAAAGCCCAAGAATTCCCTGATCTGATCATGTGGGGTTTGATGCAAATATGCTAGGAATACCAAGAAAGCATCTCTAGTACTCTGTGATGTCTAAACAATTGGGTAAAGGAGTGAGATGACAGGTGAGTTGGAAGGAATAGAAAAGGGGTGAGAGGGTATGGAAAGCAGCATCATGATTCTGAGGAAAAACACAAGTCATATAGAAACTCTTCCCAATTTTGGTATTGAATGAGACAGTTCAGGTACACTCTGTAAATTTCCACTCAATTTTTTTTAATATAGATATATCACTACAATGTGTCTGTGACATCAAGAATCCCTCTTGGGTCCATTTTTGAATGTGAGAAAAATGTATCATCATTATGTTAATGACTCTCTTGGCAGTTCCTCTTGGGATTTTTTACAGTTTCCTAAAACCATTCACTGGACAAGACTTCCTTTGGGACTTTATTAACTGTTGATACTTTCATGCTTTCCATAAAATTTGCAGTGGAATATGTTCCATATTTTCAAGCACGGTATGCAGTGTATCAGTTGCTTAAATTTTGTGTCTCAATATTTACATGTTCTGAGAAGCGAGGCATCTGGTGACTGAATTCATAGCATATCAACTCCTGTCTTTGACAGGCTGCACCCTATATGTTTATGCCTTGCAGGGGTCACAAAAGTTTCCACTGAAACCCAAATATCCTGCACCTTCTTAAGAACCTAAGAAAAAAATCTGCCGGGGCAGAAATGATGGCTGATATCATCAGAGGTTCCTAGAATGTTCTCTTAACCTACCAGATTGAAGACAAAGTTCTTTTTGACTTTTGTAGTAAATACAATGCCACTTATGTTCTGGGAGAACAAAAATACAGAGATGAAATATTAATTTTCACTTTCTTCAGTTTTACCTTGAATTTTTACATTTTAAATTGGGTCTGAACAGAAAGTTAGTGATCCTAAGTTCAAATTTTTAACGTTCTAGAGCCTGCCTTAACCAAACTGGGAGGGCTGGGATAACACCTTTGACAGTTTTAAACCCCTGAACAAGGGAAATCATATCAGAACCATAAAACCTGGGCAAGATCAGACACAGCTGTCCCAAAATAAAAGCATCCAGTCAGATGGAAGCATTGAAGAAACATCATTTTATTTAATCTTCACTTTTTTCTTTTTTTTTTTTTTCTTTTTTTTTTTTTTTTTTTAGCATTCAGATTTGATCTTTATTGGCATGAATACAAAAGCATATTATAAACTTGGATGCTTGAAACTGCATGAAGTGAATTTCAAATAGCATATTCATTTAGAATAATCTGAATTTGCAAATCATGCTGCATTAGTAACTCCCATAGTTTACAAAAGGGAATGATATGGCAGGAGGGATGTAATTATCCAAAGCAAACAACCAAATGAACAAGCATACATTCAAAGTAAAAACATTACTGTGGACTCTGCATGATCCTCATAAAGGAAAACAAATTTCACAAAAATAAAAAAAAATCAAATGAAAACCATATGAAATAATAAAGATAAAGAAGCCAAACTCAGCAAATTAGTTCTTTGGAATTAGATAAATCTAATTCTATTGTTTTACATTTTTCCACCACATGCTGCATATAGTCATCAGTAGGACTGTTTATTGGCGCCTAATGACCCACTGCTGTCCATGAATCACAGTTTTACTAATACAGGCATAACTTGTTAATTTCTTTCCCAAACAAAGTTTTTTAAATCTTTGCAAGATGTTTAACTTTAAAAAAACTGTCCAGGGATAAAAAATCAAGAGGTCTTATCCCAATGTTTAACTGTATTCGGAAGAGATTGCCTGGGAAAGTTTTGTAGTTGCTGTTGTACTGAAGCCTCTTCTTACATGCTATGAATGTCTAAATTACCCAGAAAAATGTATGCTGTGTCAGGAAGGTCCGGAGTTGTAATCATAGTCCCTCACTGATATATTTAAGTCACTGAAATATTTGAATAACTCACTGAAATATATATGTCACTGATAGATAGATAGATAGATATAGATAGATAGATAGATAGATAGATAGATAGATAGATAGATAGATATGGATATGTATTATGTTGGTATATAGGCATGGGAAATTATATAGGCATATATATGGAGAGATAAAGGCATACTCTGTTTACCTAATTGTGCAGTACACATCATCCACTTAGCTTGAGATTTAGGAGTTCACTGTCAGAAGCCAAAACTGAAGACTAATTGGAGAAAAGGGTCATTTGGTTTAGTTTGCACATACACTGTTAAACGTATTGATAAATGATTTGCAAGAAGAGCTTAACAGTGGAAGAATTTTGGATAGGACCTAAACAATACCCAGTTGGGAGTGTTGGATTTGAAATGGCCTCTGAAGAACTGTAGGAAGATCTCGCAATGCTCCTGGGTAACCAAATAACTGGCAGATAAAATCTGGTGGTAATTAGTGCTCATGGGTAGGACCTGGCATTTGGGGTACCTTGTTCCCACAGGCTCCAAAGATTTTTATATCATTGAATCCTTTGAGAGCCCAGGCCAAACTAAATTGCCCAAGGTCACATAGAAAGCCTGTGGTGAAATGACTCAACCCAGCTTTGCTGAGGCCTTCTGCAGCAACTTTAAGCATAAGCCCGTAACTTTCGTCCTTCATCGTGCTTAAAATTGGGGCCTGTTTGCAATTATTTGTAGACACCAGTAAAATTCCATGACCCACAGCACTAAGAACAACCTGTATCTGCCTGTCCTCATTCCAAATAAAGTAAAATATCTTCCAGAGCTTTATTCTGGCTGGCAGGGTTCTCCCCAAGCCCTCTCACCTACATATTTCCATATTTCAGATTCCGTATTTTATACTAGTGATGCAGTTGAATTTCCATAATTCAGCTGTTCAGTCAAGGTCTATCACCTTTTTTAAATGTGTAAGTCATATGTATGAAAAAAAAATACTATGTACAATCTCTGCTGACTGAATTAAAAGTCTTAAAGAAACTTTCCATGCTATGAGGACTGTGAAGGATTTGGCAGAAATGGTGCTAACAATTAAAGCAGCCAGAGGCAGATTAAATTTGCTGATGACAACTCATTTCTGAGATGGTTACAGCAAAAGCCTGATAAACGCTTATCTGAAATTCATGGTTTTGATGAGGCTTCTGCTTGTACTAGGAGAAAATGAAATGCTATAATAGCCTGTGATCCCAGGGAAAGGTCTGCTTGGTATTGCAGAGGGAAGCTAGGCATTTCTGCTGCAGTTATGATTGTGACTTATTATAACCCTTTGTTTTCACAGTAGGAAAAATAAGTCTAAACTGTGCCTTGTAGTGAAACCAAGGGCAATTTCAATCTCCATAGAAAGTTTTCAATGCTTAAGCAAAGAAGGGGAAAAAAGAAAAAAAAAAAAAAAAAAAGAAAGAAAGAAAGAAAAAAAAAAAACATGGGGGATATTTTTGAATCAACAGAAAAAATAAATGTATGATTTTTTTCCATACATTTAATGGGAGAAAGAATCAGGCATCTCAGTGTATTCTGAATTCCTCAAACCCAGAAGTAAATAATGCATCTAGCAGAACAGCCCTGGTGTTACTCTGGTTTGAAGTACATCTGCACACACACATTACAGGATAACCATCTGAATCCTGAAGAATGAACTCAGTTTGCCTGAATTGTCACAGGTCTGTGTGGTCCTGTACTACCGGCCCCACAGTTCTCTTTAAGACCTGGTACTGGAAAGTTTAGCAGAAAAATTAAAACTGTTACTAGTCCCTTGGGCTGAGCATAAGTATGAGGATTTCATCAACTCCAGTAGATTTTAAGCTGCTTTTCATAGGTGAGAAGCTACTAAGGTGCACAGCAGAATCATATCACAGAAAAAAAAGACAGAAATAGGTAGACAGATATGATTCCAGGAAACAATCAAGGTCATGGAGACATTGAAAGAAACAGAGCTAACTGAAAATGAACTGAGAAGAAAAAATATTTTGAACACACAGTACAAATAGACAGTGGAATTCATTATCAAGGAACTAACGGTTAGTCACAGTTTTTAAAAATTATTAGCATTAAATGCTAATATATCATCCAGAGGGTGTTTTTAAAGGACTGTCAGAAAAATATTAAACTTCTGTGACAGAAATGAGTAGGCAGAATATTAAAGAGTATTTTTTTAAAATAAGAAGAACATCCAAAACTTATAGACAATAAGTATAGAAGACTTACAGGAAAAAAAAAATCAACCAACCAACCAAAAAAAACCCCAAAAAACCAAAAAAACAAACCAATAAAAACAAACAAAAAAAACCACCACCAAAAAAACCCAAAAAACCCCCACTCATCTTTGTCCAAAAAGGGGATTTTTGTACTTTTCTCTAAATGGCCTATCTTTACTCTTACCAGGTTACTTCTGATCCAGGAAGGCAAAATTTGTGCTTGGTAAGTTTAGGAGAATTTCAGAAAAAGTGTGAAGTGCCAAGAAGAAAGAGAAGAAGGAGAAGGAGGACAAGAAGGAGAAGAAGAAAAGAAAATGAAGCAGTAATAGTTTTGAAACGAAAGCGCACAATTGGTTAAAGTTGTGGCATACAAACACCTCTTCTTGTACTGCATTTTAAATATTAGATTACTCACACAGGGATTTAACTAGAAACATATCTTTTATTAAAATCATATAAGTAAAAATATGTCCCTCTGCCCTCCAGCATGTTTACAGATGCATTTATTTATTTTACAATATTCTATTTAATTAAAGATCTGCTGTTATAGGAATAAAACTTTCTGAGACGTTTATATCTCCAAGATAAAATTGGACAGGTTTGCAGTGACACAATTGACACCCAAACTCACAGTCTGCACATATGATTTGTGCAGAAGTTGGATATTACACAATTGTGTTATCAGCTAAACTGGGGCTTACAAACTCAGCATTCAGTAAATTTGAATATCTCAGTAGCTGTATCTTGGTAGTTCTTTCCCTGTGGAAACAGATTTTTCCTTTTTTTTCAGTCAAACTTGGGCAAGAGGAAAATTCAAGAATTGACGTGAACTTTGTCCCTCTAGAGAAAAAATGAGGAGGCAACATTTGGATGAGTCAAGCTTTGTCAGAGGCCCTGAAGTTCAATGTTTTGGTCTTTGCTCTAGGACTTCCTTTGGCTTATGAGGTAACTTATCCAAGGCAAAGAGCTTTTCCTCACATTCCAGTGGCCATCCACTGCTCTGCAATTCTGATACCCTTGCATTAGCATTCTCTGCTAGATGGCTCCAGACCAGTTCACATACTCCCCAAATATACAGTATGTGCCACATTTTCTATGAACTTGTTTTGAATAACTGATCAATTGTGAATTTCCTGTGTATGAGAGATGATTTTCCCCTGTAATATTGTCATTCTATTTTGAAACCAATATTTTCCTTTGGAATGTTTTTACTTATAAAAGGGTATGAAAGATACAGGGTCTTAGCTTTTATTAGAGACTAACTTCAACTGCACCTCTAGGCATTATTTAAAAAAAAAAAAAAAGGTCCTCTTCATGGTTTTCCTATGAATTGTAATTCATCTTTGAAAATCTCAATAGTCTGTCTTTCTAAAAATTAATATCAAGATTAAAATTCAAGATTTGAAGAAGTAGAAAATAAAATTAATATCCTCTACTTGTCAAGTTGCATAGTAAATATTATACAATATTTACTTTTTCTTTTCTTCATAACTCTGTGTGAAGCTTTGGGAAAGGGTGAAATTTTAAAAAAAATATTTTCCTCTAAACTAGATAAAAGCTTTATTTCTGCAAATTTAGGGGAAAGAGGAGATTAATTATCCTAAGGAAAAAGACAGGCTAAAACAGGTTTCTAAACTTTGAAACTAAAACAACCACAACCAACAAAACAAAAAAAAACAAAAAGAAAAAACCCAAAACAAACAAACAAACAAAACAACAAAACCCCACCAGAATTTAATATTTTAATATGCAGTTATACTTTAATTATAAGAGTATATTAAAGTGTTTTAACATATGCGTTGCAAAACATGGAGAATTTGTCCAGAATTTTTTCCAGAGAAATGTGAACTACTAACTTAGATTTCCCCAGTGTGAATCACACACACACACAAAAAAACCCCAAAAAAACAAACAAACAAACAAAAAAAACCCAAAAAAAACCCCAAAAAAACCCCCACCAAAACAAACAAACAAACAAACAAAAAAGCTGAAGCTGATTTTGCTTTTAGAAAACTATAGATAGTGATTCAATTCCCTTTTAGTTTGTAGGGGGTTTTATTTGGGTGGGTTTTTTTTTGTTTTTGTTTTTGTTTTGTTTTGTTTTGTTTTGTTTTTTCTTTTTTAATCTTCTGAATTCCTTTTTTTTTTTTTTTTTTTTTTTTTTTTTTTTTTTTTTTTTTTTTTTTTTTTTTTACCTCCCAGGGAAGGGGAAACTAAACAAAAACAACAAACTGGAAACCAAATAACAGCATCATTATATCTCAGAATGTGAAATTATTTGTTCATTCTGCTACTCCTGTACCTGGATACACATGACCAGAGTATTTATGTTTTCAGAAGGAAAATGTCATATTCATTTCAGGATGGACATCCTCCTCTTGATGCAGTTTCTTTGTGCCTATTTTTATAAGCAGGGTAGTCAAGAAAATCTACAGATCCATGAGAAAATGCAGGAACTTTATATTTTAAAAAAAAAATTTAGTTGACTTCATTGTATCATGATGTTTTTACCCTCTTTATTTTTTTGCTATTTATGAATGGACAGATAGCAGTTCAACTGCCAAGTGACCAGAGAAATATGTATGAATGAAATAACAGTAGTCAGTGTTAGTGCTGAAATAAATATTTGCATCAGGTTCTGGTGGGCAAAGGCTATAAAAATTAAATTCCAGCTAAAATTTTATTTTCCACTCAGGTTTTCAATTTAGGGGCCATTACCACAGTAGATTCAGTAATGATAATAACATCACAAAATTTTAGAATTAAATTTTACCCTCAGTCTATGATACTATGATTGAAATAGCCCTCTTGCTAATAATGATGAATTAGTGTGATAACAGTGGAAGTTTACTGACAGCAAGGTAAAAATAAAAATACAAATAAAAATGAACCCTTCTGAGAGGGGTCCTGGTCCAGTGCTCATCAACTCATTAAAAAGGCTCTGTTTATCCACTTCCATTGAATTCAGTATACATAAAAGTACTCCTTCAGAATTTTAAATAAAATATATTTTCTTTTTCCCAAAAAGAATCGTGGAGACAGGACATCTGCACTTCGTGTATTTTTAAATCATTACTGTGTCTTTGAAAATATTAATATATTTCCTGTCATTTTTATGCTTTTCAAATTTTTTATGTTTTTCAAAAATTATTAATGAATACATTGAGGTCAGCTTTTCTAACAGTTTTCTCTTACTGAAAAATAGATTTGCTGAAAAGAAATACTTGCAAATTGTTATCCTGTTAAAAAGTTAATATTTACCTTTGAACTAAGACTTAACTATTAGTTAAAAAAAATAGGTGGTATTAACCTTTAACTGATAGGTCATATTCCCCTCTCCCCCCCAGTTTCCCAAACACAATATGTGTTTTGAACCTTTATTTTCTCCTTTTATATTTTCATTTTACTTTCCCTCTTTTTTAATGTTTGTGCTTTTACATATTAATACTTTCAGTTTCTCATTTCTCTATGATTTATATATATATATATACACACGAGCACACACATACATATGTATAGATATATAGTGTGTGTATATAAACACGTAAATATAAAAACAAAAGCAGATTTTGGAACTTCATTACTTTCTAGACACAGAAAAGATTCTGAGCATAAAATTGAGCATAAAAGGA
The DNA here is from genome assembly GCF_029207755.1 of Chamaea fasciata. NCBI lineage: Eukaryota > Metazoa > Chordata > Aves > Passeriformes > Sylviidae > Chamaea > Chamaea fasciata. The sequence goes on from NW_027094089.1 coordinate 15,533,902, forward strand.
TACTGTATTAAAATTCAGTTTGCTACTGTATATTTTTTCTGAATTTGAAAAAAAATTGGAAAAATCCAGAAAAATTAAATATAAGGAAAAAAGACAGAAAATCACAGATATAAACAACCTGTAACTTCATTATTTTTTTTTCTATGATGCATTAAGATTTTTTTACTAGGAAGCAAAACATTAAAACAATAATCTGTTATTTTATTCCTTTCTCTTAAGTCTAAAATGAGAATTAGTATTGGTTTTAAATAGAAACACAAAACTATTATTTAACAGCTAATCTGTGGCTCCAAGGTAACAGAGAACAAAACAGGAGAATGCATAAATTCTGAAGAGTTCTTGGGGAGAAACAGTAGAGTTCTGCATATGTTCTGTCTTCTTGGGGAAATGAGGGGAGAGATTTTGCTTATGTGTTTGGTGGGATTGGAAGGACCAGAGTTCATTTTTTAACACCTTATATGTTACATCTGCTAATGAATAACAAAACTGCACTGAAATTTCTTTATATTACTCTACATTGTAAATTCACATCTTATTTACTACTCTTTACAAAATCTCTTTCAGATCTCTCTAGTGTTCAAGGGCATCAGTTACTGTCACATTATTATGTAACTTTATTCACTTGCTAAGTTTAAAAAAAAAAAAAAATTACGTGGTGCTTGATTTGCTTTTCTTTTTTTCCCCCCGAAAACTCCACCTCATGTAATTTACATTCTTCTCTCACAGTCACATTATTATTTCTCTGGTCTTGTCTACACTACAATATTCTAAAATATTGTTGAAGGGATAAGGATATACAAAATCCTATAAGCATTACTGACCGGACATTGAAAATACCTGCACCTGCAAAATTTTAATTTTATTTTCTTTATGCATTTTGATGAGCTAATTTCTTTTACCTTCCAAGCTACCTCTGTGGCTTTCCTGTACTACTACAAAATATATTTTTGCAGTTGTGCTTTCATCTGCACTAGCAATGCTTTCCTGGCTTAACAGCATTTATTTGCTAATAAACTAGTTTTCATTGAGTTCACGACTTTCAGTGTCTCAATTGCATAGACTATTTTGATTTTTTTTCTCCCTTTTTTTGTTGTTGTCGTTGATGATGTTGTTGGTGTGTTCTGGACTGTGCATAGAAAAGTATGGAAAGGTATGGAGAATCAACAGTATATCTATAATAATAAATAACGTCCAAAGCTCAGAAGCTTTATAGGGCTTTGATCTGTTAGTGGGTTGTACCTCATTTAGGGGATTGACAGCAAATATTATCCTTCTCTTGATTTTCACAGCTGATACAATAGAAGGCCAGAGCTCATATAATACCTGATTTCCCAAGCTCCCAAACTGATGGATAATTGTTGCCCAGAGGGGAAATTTCTTCCCAGGCTACATCAGCAAGTGCTAGTTTTATAAGACAAAACATGAGGATTTATGCTCCAATCTATTCCATAGCACTATCAGACTCGAAAAACTTCATTTGAGGAGCAGAGTTAATGTGCAGTTAGCAGTTTTACTGTATCTCACCTATTTGTTGAGAATTTAGTGAGATCTAAAAATATAAGTATGATTGTAGAAAGCAAGCATTCAACCTTATTGAACTCGAGCAGAGGAAGAATTTCAACACTATATGATCGTATCATGGTGCTACTCGTATCTTCAGAAGATCTATCTGTCAGTTGCTGCTCATCTTAACATTGTGGATCAATATACATTAAAAATAAGTGAGAAAAAACTCTATGAACTTTATTTCCCTTTTTTGCTGAAAGGAGGACTGTAAAAAATGACTTATTCAGAGGAATGCTGTTACAAAATTGGGTAAGACACTAAGACTGTCATGGGGGCTGACATTTCTGATGGCTGTGTGGGGTCCTTTGGGGATACACCTACTTATTCAGGCTGAGTCAGAGGAGTAGTCGGGATGTGTTTTTGAGCTGGCCCCAAATGCTGTTTTGCACGTCGATCAGCCCTTGAATTAAATACAGCAGTGACTTCAGAGACTGGTCTGGTGTTCTGGACTGCAGTGACCATCAAATGTTAATTACACAAGAGTCATTTCTGCTGCATTCAGCAACCTAAAATCAAGGTGTCATTCTGAACCAGCCATTTGTGCTACCTGAAGACTCCATGTGAAGGCACAGCCAATTCATCCCATCCCCTAAAACTGAATGGAACAACTGATCCTTTTAGGGGCTTGCTTATGTCTTTCCTACAGGGTGAGAAGGTGAGACACTTCTAGTGAAATTTAAATGGGATGATTCTTATGCATTAAATATATTCTGTTGTGCTAATTGGCTGTGTATATTTTCTCACATACCAAATATTTCCAGAATCCTGTGGCAGTCAGCAACACATCTTGTGAAATGCTATCTAACAGAATTGAAAATACAGAAGTCTAATGTCTGATGAACATAACAGCTTTAATCTTAATCTTCTTTGTTACCTGCCTTTGACAATAGCAAAGCCAATCTGATTTTGTGCACTTTCTTCATTTCACCCCTGCTGAGGATGGCATCCAGCCATCTGTGATGCTACCAAGCTGGAAGGCAACCAATTCAAGGCTAACTGAACAAGATGGATCTGGTAGGAAACCACCACAGAAGGATTTTTTTCACCTTTTGACTTTTCTGACCTCACCATCTCTAATTTCACTATGCAACATGGAAGGGAAGAAATCTTGTTAAAATAACATGAGAGGTAACATGGTCTGCGTGAAAAGACTACATGGCTTGTATGACATTGACTGATTTATATTGGCCTTTGTTTTTGAAACTTGGAAGAATCTAGAAAGTGAACTATGGCCTTCACTGCTAGGACAAAAATTGGTTGCCAGAAAAGTTCAACATTTTGAAAGGCTGGTTATTATTTTTGAAAGTTAGTGTCAGAGTGAAAGTTAAGGTAAGAAGACACTTTGTCTTTTTAGAAAAAATTCTCTCCTAAAAAACCCCACATTTGAAAAGAGATTGAATCCCAGCCCATTGCACAGCTTTTCTCATTATGGGTGCTTCAGTGCTATCACTTTTTACAGTCTGTGATTCAACCACTTTTTTATTTAAACTTCTCTACAAAGCAGTGTGTAGAGACTCTTTAGACAATGGAAGGGACAATGGTTTCCTTGGAACACCAGTACAGTTCCCTACTTCTAATATAAGGTAGAGATCATCTCAATTTAATAAAACCATGGTGAAATGTAAGAATCCACATCCTGAGACTAATCCTATATAAATAGTATCTCTATACTGATATATCTATAATATCACTATCTATTAGTGTATCATCTCTTAATCTGTACTAAATCAACATGCATGCCAATTTACCATACCAACCCTGCTTGCCTCACAAATTGCTGTCACATCAAAACAAACCAAATTGATTGGCGATTGCTACAAAATTGTCACCAGCATGCAAGGCAGAAGAATCCCGATCAAATCCAGTGCAGTTTTCAAGACATCAAATTTATTTTCCATGACATATGAATACTTACAAAAAAATCCAAACCAAGCCCAAAACCAACCAATAAAAACACAACTTCAGCAACAACAAAAAACAAAGGAAAAAAAAAAGCACGAGAAAAAAACAACAACAAAAACCCAAATAAGCAACACAGTAAGGAAAAAAAAAAAAAGAAAAAAAAAAGTAACCAGACCAAAAAGGTGGGAAAAGAAAGTCAATAGCTTTCCGTGTCTTCACACATACACGCTGTCAAGTTTTCAAAACTATTGGCTACCACTGCACCTGCTGCAAAGATGTCAGTCTAGGTTTGGGGATTTTTTTTTACTGCAATTTTCAGCATTACGTGGTCTTCATTTTATTAAATTCAAAGGCATCCAAAGACATCACTGCACTCCAGCCCCTGAAGTGCACTGTAATTTTCGTTGCCCTGAAGAAGCTGCATTTTATGCAGAGAAAGTTTATGTCTTTGCTTGTAAAACAGAAAACTGGCAAGGTGAGGAACAGAGTGATCATCCCATGGGCAATGTGGGACAGAGAAGGATTTTTTGTTTTTAACCACCACCCCTGTTCTCATGTGCCCTGGAAAGTCTGAGCCAAAGATGTTAACATGCACTGACTGATCTCTTTTCTATTATTAACTATTATTAATTAAACACTGGTAAGGCTGTAAAAACCAGCCATCAGAAACTCTGAGGGTTTGTTTCCAAGAGAGGGGAGCAACTTCAGCTCCTGCTCATTAATTTAATTACCAGGAACCAAGTGAAAACAAGGGGAAAGGAATTGATAAGGAAGTTTCTGCTATACAACCTGTACACAAGCCTGGTTTGAAAAGGCTGCAGTGAGAATGAGATTTTCCTCTCCCGACCTGTGGAGATTTTTTTATTTTTTTTAATCTTTAGCAAGAATAACAAGAGCAGAAGGTGATAGTAGAGTGGTCCAGGTTCATATTGTCATTTTAATATATATTAATTACTTCAGGACAAATGTTCCAATATCCAGATCCAGCTTGAAACTTTCATTTGTCAATTCTTTCTCAAATTGTTCCTTTCCCTAAGGAAAATATGACATCTTCCCCTGGATAGTGCTGTGCTGGAAACTCTCCATTATTCTTCTTTCGTTGATTATCTGCTTGGCATCGGAAGGAAGATAAAAAATAATAAAGGAAGAAGAAAATTAAAGCGGGCTCTTTAATCAAGTATGCTCATTTTGTACATAGCCTTTGGCACCAGCACACATTATTTGCAGAGAACATGAATATTTTGAAGACAGGTACAGAGAAGAAAGACATATCCTTGATTCCTTTTCCAGTAAACAGTGGATGCTGAAGATGCAGCCTTTTTGTGACAGGACTACAGGCAGTCACTTTCAAGAAAATTTATTCCCTGGAGGCTCATTTATGCTGGATAATTATGTTTGCAGTTATTTTAAGATAAAATTCATCATGGAATGCTATCATCTTGTAAATCTACAGTGACACCTTCATTATCTCAAACCTTACGAAGATGTTTGAAAGAAGATTTTCACAGTTTCCAATCGGGGTTTAGTGTAAGACTGACAATAAAAATGCATAATTTCCCTCTGTGCTTTTTGGAAATTTTGTCCATATGGATTACAGATTTAAAAAAACCCAAACAAACACAAAAAACCCCAAAACAACCAAAAACAAACAAACAAAAGCCCACAAAAAACAAACAAACAAATAATAAAACCAAAAATAACCCCCAAAAAACACTCAAACAAGAAAAAAGAAAAAAAGAAAAAAGAAAAAAGAAAAAAGAAAAAAAGAAAAAAGAAAAAAGAAAAAAGAAAAAAGAAAAAAGAAAAAAGAAAAAAAAAGCAAGGATATGAAGTAGAAAAAAATGGAAACAAGAATAGAAGCAAGGCCCTTTAGTCTCTGAAATGACACAATTTGTCCTTTTTAAGTTGGAGAAAACATGGTGAGCTGTTACATTTATAGTTAAGTAATTAGTAAATGTATAACTCATTTATAATATCCCAGTTGTGCTGTATTTGTTAACTGTTAAACATGAGAACATGAACCATGACTTTGAGGTTTTTTGTTTAACATACAGTTTGAAAATTTAGAGTATGGGACCAGAACTTTTAAACTACCTTGAAAAAGTAATTTCATCTTCTGTGCCTCTTCCTGCACTAAATGAAGGGGATAACCAACTACAAGAGGAAGGAATTAATAGGATAAATTGGTGCAGGCATGTAAAGTGTGTACAGACTGGAGCGCTGAGGACTCTGGAGTGACTGCACACAGAGAAATTAAAATAATCCAATGTCACAGGTATAGAAGATTGATGTTTCTACAGCACAAGAGGGAAAGTCTAATGACTGCCACATTTTTCAGGCCTTGTATAGGCTTTTCATTCAGTACCAACATATTTGTTTTGGTTTGGTTTTGCTTAGAGATAGTAGAGCTATGTTTCTTAGGAGACATCTAGTTTTGCTTTGATAAAGTAGAATTTATTTGTAATTACACAGCTAAGGTCATGAAAATCATGCCATCATGAAAATATATTTCCATTTTGTGGCATTTCCTTGTTAAGATCTGTGACAGGCACAGGTTGCCCAGGGAAGCTGTGCATGTCCCATCCTTGGAAGTGTTCAAAGCCAGGTTTAATTGGGCTTGGAACAGCCTACACTAATGGGAGGTGTCACTGCCCATGGCAGGAGGATTGGAACTAGATGATCGTTTCCAGTCCAAAGGTCTTTTCCAATTCAAACCCTTCCATGATTCAAGTATCTGTAAGATATGGCATTGCTATTATTGGGCATTTGCTAGGTTTTGTTGCAGTTGTATTTTTTTTCGGCAGCCAAAGTCACTCATATTTGAGGTCTAAATGTGTTGTATTAACAGTCATGAGATGTATGAACACTCAAGTAAATAGCAAAATTCCTCCATCGCCCCACTGAAAACACTGGATAGAGAATCTTTTTTATTAGATTCTGTATCCTTGACATAAAAACACCACAATAAGAACCTTTCTCAGGATATCTCAGCATTTTCTTTTCTGTCCTGACTAGAGTCAAAGGATGCCATAGAAAACACTTTTGAAGGTGCTCGTTCAAACTTAGGTACTTCAGAACACGAACAAGGTCCAGGGAGAAGTGATGCTCTTTGTATACTTCCTTCCTATATATAAGTAAAAATGTCCATGGAAATGGCTGACTTTACTAATGCTTCTATTGCTTGTTTTGCATGACTGTAACTTGCACAGAAAGATCACTAATGCAGCTAACAGAATATGCAGAAGGACTAGCAGCCATGAGGGATAATAAAGTAGCAAAAGAGGAAATAATTTGCAGGATTTCCCTTGCATGTTGCAGGGGTTTTTTTCCCCTCCCCTCCCCTCCACCCCTGCCTTTTTCTTTTTGAAGGACCTTATTCCATGTCTTGAGCCTCATGGTATTTTTTTTTTGTATATGAGTATGTCCAACACTAGTAACTAATCAATTTTTCCAGCCCCCCCTGGACTTCATGAGGTTTATAGCTTCAGAAAGAAAGTCACATCACTGTCTGCTGCCTGAAACTCTCATGGTTCAGGATGCTGTCATGGGAAGACATTTATGGACCTCTGAATTCTCACCACTCTTAGTTTCCTGACCAAGCATCACCTTGCTGTATTAATTAGAAGGCTTGGCATTGGAACACCACAAAAACACTTCAAAGGTGATGTTGCTAATGGATCCAAGACTGAATGTCCTAAATGGAATACTGGGTCTCATGGCAGACTAGCACAGTGAGCTTCCAAAACTGGGGTATCTGGCAGAATAAGGATATGGTGAACTAGTTTATGGAACAGCCATTTCATGTCTGGCGCTGGATGTGGGCTCTGCTCTTCACCAAATGGATGTTGGGGTGCCATGACTTTCGTTGTCCTTTGCAACTGTAGAAACTCATCAAGGGCCAGATCTGCAGCCCATGTCAAATAGATCAGAACTTATGCATATGACTGACTTTTGAGTTTATATAGTCAACAAAGCAGTGAGAAACACGTTGCAAAACAGACCAGCTAGTAATTAGTTCAATAAGAGGGAATTTACAGAGATAAAAATGCTCATTACTGAAGTGAGGTGTCAGAATCATTAACTATGCTCTTTCCTAAGTTTTTTAAAAACAATTCTGCACTTCTTTCAAGGAAATCCTTTCCAAGAGGTGAAACTGAGGCCTTCTAGACTATACTGATGTCAACTATGAGATGTACTTCTCATCACTGCCACATAACTCTATATTACATCTGCATTAGCAGAGGACTAAGTGCAAGATTTTATTAGTTATGCAGATTAATCACTGACTCACCCTAGTAGGCTTCTGTAGGGGACTTCAAACTCACCTGTTCATAAAACAGCAAAAAAATCCAGTGGACACTTCTAGATGTCCTTTTTCAGAAGGAATCCACTTTTTATGGGAGTCTCCATCTGGAAATCATTTGATGCATCCAGAGTCAATTCTCTTAGTCATGTTTTTTTATATCAGGTTCAGACATTGTTGTAGACGTTGTCTAAACCCATCACAAGCCCTCAGATATGATAGTATATTGTTTCATGCAGCTCTAACCATAAAGAAATACAAGAGGAAATATAAAAAATGCTTTCTCAGAAGGAAGTGACAGTTTTACACTGTCAAAATAGCTAAGGCAATATTAACTGTCCAGAAAAGCAGGAGAAGGTTCTCAGGATTTGGAACACTGAATTTTAATGTTTCTTTGGGCCCTTGGGTAAGTAAATATATTTGACTGCATCTCTGTCTACTAAAGAAGAATTAAACACTGCTTTTCATCAAGGACTGGGAGACCCAGCTTGGGTACTTCCCTCTCAGCCTTTACACAAACAAGACAATGACAAGGAAATAAGAATAATAAAATAACAATAAAAGAATCACACCTTTTTTCTCTGGATGGAAGAGTTTACTGTTTAGTTCAAAGTATCGTTATGCTGAATACCCCCAGGAAAGTCTTTAAAATGTGTGCATGTGTGGAACTTCCAGTGATAGAAACAGTGTCTGAACATGTTCCAAATTGCACTGTAATTAAATTTGGTTCCAGGAGCCTGGTGCTCCAGAGCACCAGTACTCTCAGTGTCACCCACCAAAGCCAGTGAACACCTACTCACTTTTTGACCTACCTAGCTTCCATTTTGCTCTCAGGTGTATTTTACCTAGGAAATACTCTGCCAGCAACTCAGCAGTTTCAGAACAGCAGGTGTCATAATTTGCCACTTACAATGGAGATAAAGAATCCTCAGATTGTTACAAGCACAATAAGAGCCCTAGTACACCATGGAGCCAGGATCATTCCAAAAGGAGAGAAAAATAAATACTTAAAAGAATACAGTGTTTTGTCTTTTTTATCTTTTCCTATGCCCTAGCCAGCAGTAACATGCAGGAACGTCAGAAATATCCAAGTGCTTGGACACCCCAGAACCCCTGATTGATGACTGCACATTGGGAGGCAATGGTTTAGATTTTTTGGGAGTGCTTACAATATTTGTTCATTTTTAAATTGTGGTTATACTTCTTGCTATTTTTTCTGCTTTTCTAGGACGCAAAAACAGAAAAGGAAAGTATGCTGTAGTAAAACCCCAGATATTTATGAAGGAGATGTGATAATTACGCATCTCTGTTTTGGTTTGGTTTGGTTAGTTTTGTTTTGTTTTTTTTTTTCCTTTTGTTTGTTTGTTTCTTTTGTATTCACTGACACATGAAAAAATGCAGACTAGTGTTTTCTACCAAAGAGATCTGAGAACTCAGATGTTCAAAAAATGTTTTGATGAAAAATTTCTAAGCACATGAAGAGGCTACACTTTTAGTAATATATTTAATACTTTCACATCTCTTTCCTAAAAAGATATTTTCTGTTCCAATCTGTATGCCAAGGTATGTGTTGGAGAATGAAACATGGTATATGTAAAATAAATGAAATAGCATGTCCATATTTAATACATATTTGAAGGCACTTCAAATGCAAATTCAGGCACCAGAGAGTGCCTCTATATGGATAAACTACAAAGAGGAAAAAGGCAGGCTAAAGCACTGGCATGTAAACATCCATACTATTTAATTTTTATCATGCCTATGTCACAGGTTTGGCTTCTGCTGAATACACTCTCCCAGCCATTCCCTAAACAGGGACTCAAAGGCAAGGGTGTTCCCAGGTGTCATTGTGGGCCATGTCACCCTGTTTTAGGGTGGGCACACAGGAGGAAGAATGTTTAGAGGTGAGTATCCAAAATGAAGCAATTGATACTGTTCATTTATAACATCTTATTGCCATAGGGACACTAATTTTGGGTCCAGCCATACCATGAAAAGCCAAGGACGTCCCTGTGCCTCTTCTTACAGGGATAAGACAACTGTCAGGAGGAAATATATATCAGCCCTGGTGTGAGGCTGAGATCCTACAAATTAGCAATTCCAGATGATACCAAGGCTGCCAGTCCCTAGACTGTCACAGCTGGACTGTCACTATGAGTTCATTTCCCTCTGCCCCCATGTGTGACCTGACCTGACCCAACCTCACAGAGCCCCTTCACTTTCTGTGTTTCTTCTTCCCTGTGCAGTGCTGCCAATCCCCCCCAGTACCCCACCAGTAACTGCACTTGTGTTTGCACTCATTTAGTTGAACCACTGCACACCATCTTGTAGATAGTCTTCCTTCCTGCTGAAGATTACTAATTCGTCCAATGAGTGTAACCCCAAATCTTTAGCAAAGTTTAACACTGGCCTATTTCAAAAGGAAATGCTGACTTATTTCATGAGAAAGTTTCATTTAAATGAACATATTGGACTTTTTAGCCTTTTGCATTAGTTCAACTAATTTGTGTTCAAATGACACTTGAAATTAAACCATAGTAATTTTTAAAGGGCTTATCAACAGGAGTACAAATATCAGCATTTGGTCCTGGATAGGACTCTGAACAGCCCTGTGAGCTGGGATCAATGTTCAGGACAGGACTGATCTGTAGAAGGCTCAATTAAAGAAAAATTTTCAAACTTAATCATAAATGAACTTGGAAAAAATCAGAAAGGCAGTTAATATTTCTACATCAGTAAAGTGACAAATTTCAGTCCCTGTAGGGTGTCTCTAAGCCAAAACTCTCCAAAGTCTCTGAAGAAAAACCATTACAAGTTACAAGCAGGGTTTAAAATTAGAAGTTATATCCTAACACCCCACTCTTCCATGGACTTTTAGTCCCTAAACCTCTGGTAAACACTGGAACAAAATTCCAAGGGAAGTGGTCAATGCCCTTTGTGTATAAGTGTGGACAATGCCCTTAAGAGCGTGCTTAGACTTTTGGTCCACCCTGAAATAGTCAATGACATGGATTAGTAAATTGTTGTGAGTCCCTTCCAACTGGAATTATTCTATTCCAGTCTAGTCTGTTCTAGTCTGTTCTGCAATAATAACACCATAACATTTTTGTACTCTCGTAGAGTAGACCAAGAACCTATACTTGCAGTTTTCATGAGTTCTCTTATCCTCTCTGATCCTGCTTCTCACTCTCAGCTCCAAAACAAGACCACAATTCCTTTCCGATTGTTTCTGCTGTTGTTACTGTTAACATTTATTTTTGTCAAACAATATCAAGAAATGTCTGGAAAATCAATGTTTAATAAGTTACAGTAATGTTTTCAATTTCCTGTCATCTGCTTTAATGTACATGTGTACCCTGTCATTTCTCATCACTTTCTAAATCCATCTTGTTATTAGCAAGGTATAACTTAATGTACAGCTAACTCTTCCATAGGTGACCTTAAAGCACAAACTACTGGGGATGCTTTGCAGAGGAGTCATTCTTTCTTTGCAGTGAAGGTGACAGAGGGAACAGCTTGGAAACTGCAGCACAAAACTTCAGCAAGGACTTTTACACTCAGGTACAGATTCTTATGAAAAAAGAAATAATGTATAGGCAGAAGAAATTCATTATATCTGCAATGGTGTAATCACTGTGTGCTGGAAAATGCTTGCCTGGTAAACGTAAAGTCCTAAGGCTAAATCTGACCAGGTTTCATAGCATTGTTTTAGGATCTGACCTTTAACATTTATTATGAGGGTATGACGTTTAATATTCATGACTATTACTTTGCTATACCTTCCCCTTTGTAGTGACATAAGTGATTGACAGAAAAAAAAAATAAAAAAAAGAAAGAAGAAATGAGGCTGTGATAATTTACTTCAAGGTTTCCACAAGCATTGCTTTGAGATGCTGTCCTATGCAGTGAAAACTTGAGGAGGGAAACAAAAGCAAAGGGCGAAAGACAGCATTGCTATGATGCAAAGAGAAAGAAATAAGGAAAATAGCAGGAGGGAAAGCAAATTAAGAGGGATTCCACTTCCTGAGGAGATTGATCCAGCTGTCTGTAGACATCCAAAGAGTTCAGTTAATCTTGTTTGGATAGTATATGTTGTTAATTCTCTTAGACCAGAGAGACTTTGCTGTGGAGAGCAACCCAAAAATGGAACAAATGATGTAGGGCTTCAGACCTCCTGAACAAAAATCTTTGGCTCAAGTCTCCACTGTTTAGATGTTTCATTGGCCAGTCACTGCAAGTCATTAAATCTCACCAGACCCAACAGCCTGGCCTATAAAAAAGGATGGGGATACCTAAGTGGTGCTGCTGGCACTCAGCCTATATTCTTGTTTTTCCAGGGATTCTGCTAGACACTTGTGCTACACTTGGTTATACTTCCCTTCCATTTTAGTCCTTTTTTAATGGCTTTAAATATAATTGCTGGAGCATGGAAATGTGTCCCTACCCAGATGTGTTAAAGTCTTAGGTCAGCCTTTTTGCATGCATAAAACTCTCCAGACTCAGATTTAATGAAGTCTGGGGAAATGGAAAAAGTAGAGAAGTAGTGAATCTGGGAACAAGGGCCAACCCACTCATCCCAATCCTGAAGCCACCGAAAATGCTGTGAACTCCCACACAGATTTCTACATTCAATTCATTACCAGTTGGTACTTAGAGATAACATTATGGAAGTTTTTGTTTCTCCACTTGGCTTTAATTGCCTTCCTTATTAGAATTTATCTTTTTGATATGGCAAAATATTATTTCAATAGGTGCTGCAACATTATGCCATAGAAGATTAAAATTATTTCCCATTGAACATTATTAACGAATGTTTATGAGTTTCAGTGCAGGTAATTTAAAGGGCTTGGAAAATACCTTTCTTGAGAGCTTAATTTAACACAATGCACGTTTGGTTTAAAATAAACTAAGCTTCGTGTTTGGGGTTTTCTTTCTTTTTTCCTCTCCTTTTTTTTTTTTTTCTTTTTCTGTTTTTTTTTTTTTTTTTTTTCTTCCTCTGGAATATGTGAAACTGTTCTTCAAATGCTAAGTAATCTAATCAATTTTGTATTAAAGCATGAATGCATTTTAATTCACTATTCAAACTGTTGTAGCAATGAATATTTCTGCATCCCTAGCAATATGCTGAAAGACAGCTTTTTGCTGCTTTAAAACAAAACAAAACAAAACAAAACACAACTTCTGTAATTTCTTTATACAGCCTGATTAAAATCCAATTAATTACAAACACAATTAAAGCTTTCTACCACAGTTCGCAGAAGAGGGCTGATGGAAGTAAAGTTGTCCATCAAAGACCCAATAGGTAGCAGTAACTTGCCATCTATGTTACTTTTAACCACTAAAAGTGTTAACCTAAAATACTACATTAACAATGTATTGCTATATGCAAGTTTATTAGGAAATATCTCACTTTTTTGGTTGTTGTTCTGCTTATCATCAGATCAACACAATTTTATTTATATGGCACCTTTCTTGACAAAGTCATCCCGAGGCATTTCACAACAATAAATGTACATATAATAAAAAGGCATTTAAAAATACAATAGAAGGAAATTAAGCATTAGTATACAATCCAATCCTATTGTGAAGTCAGTGCTGCCAAAGAATAATTTTATGGTATCCAAACTTTTAAAAAAATCTTTTTTTATTGACATTTTGAGATTTTATAAAACCAATAAAATACCTAGCTATAACAAGTAACAAACAGGGAATATACATAATATATATCAGAATTTCTCTCAGTCCAGACTGTCAATAGGCATAAATCAGCATTTCCTTGCTGACTTCTATAAAGCTGTAACAAATGATTATTTGGTCTATTACATGTTGATTTAAACTTTAAAGACAGACTACATTTCTTATCACTTGGGGCTTTAATGTTGATACTAGTTGCAGGCAGGTTACATATTTGTTTCTTTGCTAAAATCACTGAAAGCTCCCTGGAGGGTATATATGAAACTTCTTCTCCAAAGGGGGAAACAGTAGGTGTAAAGTTCTCTTTCTTATCCAGTATTAAAAGAGATATTGTGGGAGACCACTAAGTACCACACAGCCACTCATTCACTTCCTATGCACAGGATGAGGATGAGAGATGGAAGGGTAAAAGTATGAAAACTTGTGACTTGAATTAAAGATAATTTAAAAGCAAAACCCGTATGTACAAAAAACAAAACAAAACAAAACAAACAAGCAAACAAAAAACACCACTAAAAAATCCCAAAAAACCCTCCAACAACCAACCAACTTCCCAAACAAACAAACAAGAAATGAATTTATCTCTTCTCAGGGGCTCATCCATTTACAGGAGAGTGAGTTTCCATCACGTGCAATGCTTACCTGGGAAGACAAATGTCACAAAGTTGAACATCCTGTCTTCCTCTTTTCTCTACATTTTGTTGGTGAGCATAATGTCATTTGAAATGGGACATCTCTGTAGCCAGCTGGGATCAACTATACCCAGTGTGTCACCTCCTTGGGCACCTCCAATCTGGTCACTTGCAGAGCAGAGTAAGACACAGCAGCCCTTGATGGTGCATGAGCATCCCTCAGGAACAGCTGGAACACTAGCTGTGTTGTAATCCAAACAAGTTTTTGACCTCAAGATATCTCAGGCAGGAATTTGGTCCACAAGCTTTGCCTCTAACTTGCTTTTAACAAAATCTAACAGAGATGAATTCACCGACACCCTTCTCTGCTCCAACCCTGCTCTCATTTTTTATGCTGTCCTCAAACTTACTGCTGTGATCTGTCCTCTGACATCTCTGAGATTGCTTATTGCCTGCTCTTTTCATTTTGTCCCTGCCTCAAGTCTGCCTCTTTGGAGGATGGGACTGCACGAAAATCAATATAACTACATCCAGTTCAACTTACATAACTGTGTCATCTGCTCTGGGACTATCAGGAGTGGGTGTAACATGCCCCAGTTCACTGTGGAGAAGAACTTAGAAGATTTGATGGCCTCAATGCAATCTGGATGCTCTTTATACTAGTTACTGACAAGAAACTGGGGCATAATTATGCATGTGAAGCAAAGAAGATAGCTTGAGTTTGAGAAAATCTGAAAATTGTACCTTGAGAAATGTTTAAAAGAAAGAAAAAAAAATCCAACAACAACAACAAAACAGCAAAAACAAAAAACCCAAAACAAAACAAAAACAACAACAAAAAAAACCCACACACACAAAAAAAACCCCCAAAAAACCAAAAAAACCCCCCACAACAAACAATTCTGGATGTCTTTTTCAGCACATTCGTGTACTTATCCTTGATTGAAGTCAAGTGTACCTTAGTGGTAAGTATTCCTCTGAATAATTTGCCTAGTACTAAAGCTTGTTATCACATTTACATTTTTTTTTTTCCCCAATAAATTATTGTCTCTGGCCACTTGTGATCCTATCTGAAACTAACAGAAGTCAACACTGATATTTGCTCTATCAGATTTTAATCTTCAGCATCTGATTTAGTCCTTATGATACTGGTAGTCAAAGGTGACAAACAAAGCAAGATTACTTTGTCTCAGAGTGCTGTTTTAGGATGAGATGAAGCTTATCTTTATGAGTTCCTGCTGGTTTTTGGGGTTTTTTTGTTTGTTTGTTGTTTTGTTTTTGGTTTTGGTTTTGGTTTTCATTTGTTTGTTTGTTATTTGTTGTGTTTTTTTTTTTTTCCCCAACAATAAAGGGAGCCTATAAGACTATAAAGGGAATTTAGTGCAACCCACTTCCATTTAGATGTTTACATTTAGTCAGTGTCTTTAAGACATACTTTGTAAAAGTGGGGAGGAGTCACTAGCCAAAGACAAAAATGTTTTTTTCGTCTAGACATACCTCTGCTCCAACCCTGAGGCTCTCCCCCTCCCCCATGCTTTTTAAACAAAAGGATGTCACTTTTCACTAGTGGCTAATTCAGTTGTGAGGCAAAGAGAATGACTGGAAAGGGCATAATAATTACAGCACAATGTGACGATCCTCTTCTGTATTCCCTGAAGATGTATGATCTCAGAGAATTTTTGCTAGGCCCTCTTCAAGTAATTACTGTCAATTCATGCTTATCTGCCAGCTCTCTTTCCAGGTTTTCTTTTCCTTGCCTTCCTCAGTGAAGATACTGGTTCTGACAAAAGGAGCCATTTGTCTAGGAGCAGGCATGCTGACTTTTCCCTCCCATTCTCTGCTGAAATTATGCAAGAGATTACAGTCCAACCTGAACCAATATATGCTTTATCAGCTAAATAATAGAGCACATAATAATCAATGTCAAATAGACATTGGTGGTAGCAGATACAGTTATGCCATTCTCACAACCACTTCTGGACATCTTCATTTTCAACATGGGAAATCACAGAGGGCTTTCAAATAGATCACTAAGGCTGATTCAGTAACTGAAAATTCTGTAACTGTAACAGTCCTAGAAGGGGATTTTGAAAATAGACTCTTCTCAGGTGCCATATTGTAAGGGAGGAGTCTCTTCAGGGTGTATCTCAAAAGATGAATGTTGCATACACATAAAAGAGCAACAGGTAGGTTTTCTTGTGTTTCCACAGTGATGACCCTGACTTCAACTTTGATTGAAATTACAGTCTAAGACTTGTTTACTCTCCCAGAGTTTAGACAGGGGAGTTCTGACTTACAGTTTTTGTGCAAGCTTGGTTAGGCAATAATAATGAATTATTAGTGATTAATAGCAAATACTCTAATGACAAATTCAGGTGGATTCCTCCTCTAACCACTACATTATTTAATTTTAAATTCTTGAATGGAAAATGGAATTGGCTCAGACTTCCTGTAAGAACATGAAAAGGGACTAATATTTAAAAGGTTTAACTGTCTAGTACTGCAAAGAGTAAATCTACAGGAATAAGGAAAAATCATCCTATATATTCAAATGCTTCTGACCAAATAGAAAGGGTTGTCTAAAACAAATTTATTTGAACCAAAATTCTCATCCTTGTTTTATAGACAACAGAGAAAAACATGAAACTGTTCAAGTCTCTAAAAGTCTACACAATCTGAGATTCTGAGCATGGATTCTGTTCCTCTGTAATTTCTCGTTTCTGTGTGAGCACACCCTAAGAATCTGGTGGTCTTCCTGCCCTATTTTGGTAATCTTGCAGCTGAGGCAGTGCAATAGATGAGACTGGATGTAGGATTGGCATATCCCACTGCTAAGCCAGTTTCTCGCTGGTGCCTCTGCCACTAGACAGGGTTGCACTTTAGCAATTATATTGTCATTGTTCAAGAGATTTCTTCTCTTTCCTAAAGTGAAACATTCACCTTCTATTGTCTGGCCAGTATTCACCACAGAGGGAAAACAAAGTCAGTCCCCTTGAAAAAATATGCATTGTGGAATTTTCACCATTTTCAGGTTTTAAACATACATGTTAGTTTCAAGGCTGTCTGTACAACACATGAAGAGTAAAATAAGAAGGAAAGAGGAGAAAGGTAGAACTCTTTACCCTGACAACTTGAAGAGGATGCTTTGGCTTTATCACATGTTAGCATTTGCCTCAGGATTTGGGCTTATTATGAGCTTGATTTAGCTGTCAACAAATTGATCCATAACAACTCTCTTCCCCATACTAGTTCCTTCAAGCCATGTAGTCTCTCTGGAGGACAGGTCCTTTTTCATTTGTGTGTTGTGATTTTCTTCCCCCCACCCCCTCCCTTCTCTTTTTACCCTCAGCACCGTCGTTAGTTCATTCAATAACTTACTTGCTACCACATTTTTTAATTTCCTAGTATTTTGGTGGCTGAAGAAATTCAGCAATGCCCTCTGAGGACTTGCACTAACATGTCACTTCTTTGCAAAGTGTTCCCTGATTTGGTCAGTTGCATGAGCTAATGCCAGTGAAACTCGAATGCTTTGGGAGAAAATCCAGGGGCACCTTGAGGGGGTTTATTTTATTTTTTTTTTTTTTTTGTAAAGTTCAAGATGATTAATTATATAGGACTCAAGATATGTAAAAGTTATCCAAGTTTTCACCATTAATCACATAAATAAACAGAAAATAATTAGCTCATAGTGACTTTCTGGCTTATTATAATCAGCCCAACTCAAATCGACTTAGTCCAGAGAGCCAAATATAGCAAGGAAAAAAGCTCGAGGCATTTTTTCGCTATGTGTTGCCTGTTATCACACAGTGAGGTTTCTGTTCAAATGATGTGCCTTATTAAGGCAGGCGAAACCCATTTAAACAATGTATCAGAAATGCAGACAAGCTGCAGAAAAATACATGTATAAAGGGTATATTTCTTCTTGAAATTTATTGATGGCTAAGCCTGCTAAAACTTTAGAAAATGCATTTTCTAAACCACTGACATTATGTTTTTCTAGTAATGCAATTGTTTGGGGGGGTTTTTATTATTTTTAATTTTGCAGTCTTTCTTTTCTCCCCTCTTACTTCTTTTTGTAATGGACTTGAAGAATGGCAATTATTCCCTTTTATTTTACTGGCTTAAACAATGTGCTTATTAGAATAAATGTTATCATTACCCTTTTTATTTTATGATTAGCAATTTTTATTTGATTGCCAATGCTTTTACTGTAGGCTTAAAATCTTGAATATTCCATGTGATTGAACAATAATAAAATGGAAAGACTTGCATATGATTCTTTCTTTTCCCTATTAAATACAACTTTAATTCTTAGAGATCTATTCTAAAGGTAAGTACCCCATATTATGTTTAAATTATTGATTTTTTTTTGTCATCTGTGTGAATATGAAACCACATGATCTTTGGCATTTTCATTGTTTGCATGATAGCATAAAATTACAGAAACATAGAATCATTAGGGTTGGAAAATACCTCTTAAGTTATCGAGTTCCACCATTCCCCCACCACTAAACCGTGTCCCAAATGCCACATCTTCACCTATTTTAAATCCTTCCAAGGACGGTGACTCCACCACTGCCCTGGGCAGCCTGTGCTGCTGGGACAACTTGAGGTTCTTTCACTTGTCCTGTCCCTTGTTCCCTGGAGCAGAGCCCAACCCACCCCTGGCTACCCCTCCTGTCATGGAGTTGTGGAGTGAGAAAAGGTCCTCTCTGAGCCTCCTTTTCTCCAGACAGAGCCCCCTAGGATCCCTCAGCACCTCCTAATATGCTGTGAGTGTCTCCAGACCCTTCCCAAGGTCTGTTACTTTCTCTGGATACGCTCCAGCCCCTCAATCGTCTTTCTTGCAGTGAGGGGCCAGAAAATGAACACAGGATTTGAGGTGGCTGGGACTGTTGGTAAATGATGGAAAATGTCTCAGAGCACTTCTGCCAGTTCCCTCAGTCCACTTGAGTGGATCCCATCTGGCCCCATAGACACACACACACACACACGCACACGCACACACACACACACACACACACACACACACACACACACATATTTAAGTGCAGTATCGGGGCACTTCCAATTTCCCCTTGGAATATGGGGGTTCTATTCTGCTTCTGTCCCTGTTTTCCAGCTCAGATTGCCTGAACAACAACAGTTCTTTTTCCTTTGTTACTGTGTTTACCCCCATCATCCAGTAAAGGATGGAGGAATATCAAATGGTACTAAAGTTTGTATCCTAAAGTTTGGATATCACGGTGTCATCAGACTGCTCAGACAGACATCCTGTCAGGTGAGTTTCGTAGCCAGTACACTTAAGTAAGTAAAGTGATAAACCTGTGAGTATATAGGAGGGCTGTCAGTGCCACAAGTCAATAAAATTGTGATGTAGAGCAAGAAAAGGTGCATACTTGGGTAAAAACTCAGATAGAATCCCAGAACTTTCTGTGGCATCAATAATGGAGAGGCAAGGCTCATGAGATCCTTCTTCTGATAAATTTTTGCCCTGTAATTTCACACTGGTCTTGCAGCAATCATTTCCTCTTAGAATTATTATTTTTAAAGGTTTTTTTTTTTTTTTGTTTTTTTTTTTTGTTTTTTTTTTTTTTTTTTATAACTATTGTATTGTGTAGGGGACTTGTCAGGTTTTTTAACATGGAGTTTAAAACAAAGGGGAAGGAGGTACCTGGAGACAGTGAGATGAACATGCAGCACCTATGCAAGTACTCAAGAAATTTTGAGGACAGAATATTCTTCCCTAGAATAGTCTTCCCTATAATGAATTTGATATTTTCATCCTAATACAGAGCACAAATTCTCTCTTAAAAAAATAAAATCTGTGGTCAATGTTTTTAAATCATCGCTGTTAGAAGGACAAATGCTCAATTTACTCTGGTCATCCAGAAAATTAAAGCATGCAGTTTGAATTCTTTCTGATTTGGATGAAATTTTCCCATTTCAAAGACTTTGATTCAGATCTCTGCACAACTTTTTCTGAGGAGAACAAATGCACAAACATTTGAAGAACTGGAAATAACAACCGAGTTACAGAACTCAGTATGTGAACTCTCATTGACTTTGTATTCCCATCAGGAAACACGTATAAGAGATCATCAAGACCTATTTGTTTGTTTGTTTGTTTTTTAAATTTTCTTCTCTTTTAATTCTCTGATAAAGTATGTTCCAATGATTACAGAACTGTATCCCAAACAAGAATGATTACCTGAAAGAGGGAAGGGCAATCAGTTCTGAGAGAGATACTCCAGTCTGAAATCTATAACTTAGTTCACTCCTCAGAATATGTCGTGATATCTCAAAAGCTTTTTAACTCTCTGGGTACGGGATCAGACTGAAAATTACAGGATTGTAAGATTGTGAAGAGTCAGTGTTCTGATACCAATACGTGAAAACTTTATTTCATCATTTTGCCCTTCTGCATATGCACCCCTATTTTGTGTGTTCAGACTAAAGTACTCTTGGCAATGCCATCTTGTTATTATTTTTGCACAATCCCTAGTTAAAAGCAGCTAGAGAACAGCTGGAGCCTCTAGCTACCAATATTGTAAATAATAATAGATTTATTTTCTCTAAACAGCAATGTACATACCCCAAACAGTGTCATAACATAAAGATTTGTAATAAAATAATAATAAAAAGAATTGAAATATGGTTCCTAATAAAACATCTCTTCAAGTTTTCTCTTTCATTGTTCATGTATGTGTGTGTTGGTGAATGTATGTGTGTGTCTGCAGCATAACAGCCAAATTAGATTTTGCATAATATATCAAAACAAGTGCAATCACAATAATCATTTATTTCTTTTTTTTTGTTTTGTTTTGTTTTGTTTTGTTTTGTTTTGGTTTTTTTTTTTTTTTTTTTTTAATGAACTTTCCCTGAGGACAGTCTTACTGGAGCATTTATTTATTATGAGTAGCAAAAGGAATTTTTTTTCCTGGAATTTTTGTTCCAGGAAAGAAATACATTTTGAAAAAAACACAGTACCACCGATAAAAATAACAACACAATCAAGTAAATAAACACTTTGTCATTTAAGGAAGAAATTTAATGTAGAAGTTTCTACTATCTCTGTAAAATTCAATGAAGCTATAGTACAGAAGAAGAGATTTAGGGTCTCAGAAGAAGGAAACTCTCACATATTTGCTCATATTCCCCCATTTCTCTAGAAGAACTTATTTGCTTCTATTTTAGACAAAAAAAAAAAAAAATCCTACTAATATGAAATCTCAGTCTACCTACCTTTTCCGGAAGACTGAAAACATTAGAATGTGTATTAATATATATATATATACACACACATATAGATATGTGTGTATATATAGTAAAGGAGCAGTGTCACAAAGAGAGTCTACATTAGGCATAAGTTAATCCATTTTCTTTTGGATGAGAGCACACAAGTAAGTTGCCCTGGAGAAAGAAGTTTCTATTCACCAGTTCACCAGTACTTATTTTATTTATTATTCATTGTGAAGTTTTTTGTTGCTCTTTAACATAGGAAGGTGCTAGGAAAGGATGATCTATATCAGATATAGAAGTCAGTTGAGAAGGAAATATTGTGGCACGCTGTGCTTTGAAGCAGCACTATGTATGGAAACATCAGTCTGTTAACTGCTTCGTTGTACATTACAGCATTGTAAAAAAATTTTTTCTCTTAAAATTGATAAAAATACTCACAGCTTGATTTTTTTTTTATATTTTCATTACTCTGCATATGAGGATTCATGTCTTAAGATTTCATAGAATGTTAATAGCTAACGGTTTACATCTGATAAATGTCCCTTCAGCCCTTTCTTAGACTCCTTTCTAAGAATTATAGATTCTATTTTTCTTTTCCCTGTGGAAGTCAAATTATATGAAATCGTAGACCACAGTGAAAAACTTTTTATTCATTCCAACATGACAAAATCTAAAATTTCTCATGAGAAATTATGCAAATTTCTCCCTGCTTTGATTATTCACTCTGGGTTACAGTAGTACAGCTATTGCTTTTGCCATATAAAATTTGGATGTTTGGATACAAAGGTTTGGGTGTTTATTTATTTTGGTTGGTCAGATTTTTTGGGTTTGTTTGGAGTTACTTTATTTTCTTTCTTCAAAAAATCTGCCAGCTTAAAGTTGATAATTCTCAGGTGAATGAAGAGACAGGGTCTCCATGGTTTGCATCATGAAGCAGATTTCATTGAACACAGTGTTGAATCACATACCTTTCAAGCATAACAACCATATCTATGTTTCTTGGTAACATTGCTTAACCGTGGCCTAGTACAGACTTGCACAGGTCTGTACTGTCTTGCACAAAAACATACGTACCTACAATCTTGATCTCTTTCTCCTTCAGGCTCTTGCCTCCACTTGCCAGGTCTTGTAGCCCTCTAGAATGCCTACTTCTGTAATGAGTTCGGCAGTACTTTGGGTCCTGCTTCCAAGCTGTATTTCCACAGATAATCTATTCAGGCAATAGAAGACAAGATATTTAAGATAAGTATCAAGTTTGGGAGGACATTTCTGCAGCTTCAGGAACATCACTGAAGGTAATTCAGGTGTTGCTTGGGAATTATTTGCCCTCCCTCAGCAAAGCATAAGGGAAAGCAAAAAAGTACTTTTGGGAAGAAGACTTAGACACTACAAGACTGATATTTCTACCAAATAAAATTCAGGAGATATAACAGCTCCATCAGCAAAATGGATTTGGTGGCAGGAGGTCTATTTTTTGAGGCAATAAGTTTGTGTTTAATAGAAGAGTGCTAGCAAGGTTTATATGCAGCACTTTGTTGTGAGGGGAACAGTAGCAGTCAGTGTGAAATTATTTGAAAATGTATGTAAGAATTTTTAGTAAATTTTTTGGGGCATTTGGCCAAATTTAGTTGCAGCTCAAAAATTTTACTCCCGCCTTATTAGTTTAAGGCTGTGATGGAAACTCAAAGTGACAGCACTGTCAACACACTGAGACATAATGCTACAGAGCCTTGTGCTACTGGGCCAATGAACAAAACATCAGCTTCCAAGTGAAAAGGCATCAAAATAGGGGAAATAAGCAATTGTATGCTGAGCATTATCACCATATAATACCATAAAGTAGAACAGCACATTTACTAATGAAATCAGGGGCAGGAGTGCAAATGTAGGGAGATTCTGTTCATAGTAGTGCCATAATCAGCAGTCTAATTTATTTGTCTCTTAATTTCCATGATGATGGGCTATTTGTAGTAATTAATTTCCATAGTGGGATTGGCTATTGGTAGTAGTCTGCTGTTAGTCTGAATGACTATAAAGAAGAAGGAACTTCCCTTTTTGATACACACGTACATAAAGCAAGGTGAGAAAATCTTGAAGGAAAGACCTAAGGTGTACTTCTTACACACAAAAGCTAGTAAGACAAGATGAAAAGGCTTTGAAATTATATTTAATGCTGTAGCAGCTCTGTTCCTGCATTGTAACTCCATTAAACTCAACAACTGAAAGGATACAAAGAAGTTTGGTCTCTTTGTTTTCTGCCGAAATTCAGACCTTTCACACCTTCCAGGGCTGTTCTCAGTCAATAGTGTGTAGATTTACCTGCAGAGGAGGCAGCACTTTCAGCTGCACTCCTTTGTGTGAAAACCTAGGGGGAAACTGCAAAATGAATGAACAGGGCCAAGGAAAACATCACATTTCTTCATTCCACATGCTCCAGTCAAGTCTCCACAGCAGCCCTTATCTCTAGTGCTGAAAGTGTTGGTGGGAAGGAGGGTGAGAACCAGCAAAGAAATGACACAGAATGAGCACAGCTCATGTGATTTCATGGTCAAACACCATGGGCTTTACACCTTACACAGGTGTACTTCATATGGGACATTTAATTTCATTAGAGAGTGACAGTGAGTCAAGGTATTCTTAGTGACACAAATATATAAAGAGAAAATCGTATTTCTTCAAGATCTACATGGCTTCTACAAAATCTCTCTAGTGTCTCTGGATGGAGGAGGGCTTGTTAGTCTGTGAGGCAAGACATGAGGTCTAGGAGTCAATCCTCTGGAAATCGGAATGAAATATTGATATTTCTCCATCAGTTTGACAGAAGACCAAATGTACTGCCATCAGAAGCCCCAAACCAACTTTGCTCCCATGCGTACAAGGACACATACAATCTTGATTGACAATATGCTACCATAAAGTTTCCTTATTACTGCTGTTAATATGCAACTATTTTTACTACTGCAGGTAACGACTGTATTTTTAATAGCTGTGCAACAAGGGCCTTTAACAAAGCCAAGTTACTGAACTGTAAAGAGGTTAAAAAAACAAACAAACAAACAAAAAAAACCAAAAAACCAAAACCTAGAGAACAACACAAAGAGGAGAGTCCAATTAAAGAGTTCAAGCCTAAATAGATGTGCTAATTTGGGCATATTGGGAGAATTACAGCCACAGAATAAGTTGTGATACAGAGCACTAAATATGCCAAATACCTGGTGTTACAGAAACACTATTACGAACCTGCAGTCCCCTGGTGAGATGCCAGAAGGAAAAGGGGAGGACTCTGGTTGCTTCCTGCATCTTCTCCTCAATAATATAAAGTAAGGCAATAAAACCCCTTTGCTGTCTTCATTGCATCTGATACAATCATCTCACAGCATACTGGTATCAACAAGGTGGTGTCATCTTTTCTTGCCCCCTTCTTGCAGCAAATACTTTAGCCAGTATTGGAGATTAGGCTTTAGAGACCTGACGATCAGAACATTCTGAAAAACCTAACACTGGAAAACAAGCAACCCATCATGAAAGTGAATAGCACTGCAATCCTACTGATGGTGCATTCTGAAGGTTTTCTCCTAAAAGTCTTTGCTCCTCCTTAGCAACAGAAGTGCAGAAAATTCTACAGATATATCTTAGTTATGCAAAAAATAGACCGGGGTTTTATTTTAAAATAAATGTTCTGCTGCATTATTTCTGAAAGAAAGCATAACCAAAAAGAGTCACCTCAGTTTTCAAAAACTGAGCCAATTCTTTGGGCTGGTACAAAGACTTGATAAGTTTGCAAATGCCTGCAGACCATCAAAAACCCAATTGCTATTATGTCTGAGACTTTTTGTCATATTTGGTGTTCAGAATTCTTAACGATTTTATGTGACACAGAACTTTTGTTGTAATATGCTATACTTTTCCTGCATCCCTGTTTTATGTTCTTTATGTAATTTTCCACATCTGACTCGTTAAACATGAAACAACATTACTATGAACTGCACTGTGAAAACAAAGTATGAAAAAACTGAATTTTGGCTCTGATCTTTCTTTCGCTTCTTTGTCATGGCTCCAATTAGCACTTTTACTTGAGAAGCAAATGTTGCTACAAACATCATCTCTTCCCTTATTCCAGAGGTCATCTTAAACCTAGCCTACAGACCTTCATGATAGACATCCACATAGCATCAATTAGAAGAGTTAAGATATCCTTAGGGTTTGGCTGGCTCACAAAAATTGAGGATATAGTGGTACAATTTTTCAAGCAAGGTGTCTGCAAATTAATTTAATGAGAGTCATGACTAAATAATGTCATGGAACCTCCAGCATCTTAATAGGAGCATTTAATGGCATATCAAGACTTTCTTTTCAGTGTTTTACTTTGTATTTTTTAGGGGTATGGAACACTGTTGTCCTTATCTGACATCCCTACGTCTATAAAAATAAATATAATAAACATTATTTATCATTACGGAAATTTTCAAAACAACACAAAATTCAAAGCACTTCAAAAGACTTCAGGACTCTTGCCAGTTCCATCCTTACACACTTTTCATATCGTCTTCAAGACTGATCAATATTCTAGTATGGAGTTCACCTCTCTAAGGAACAAACATCCAAAAATCTGATGTTTGAACTAGCAGCCTGAGCTCCCTTCACAGAAACATTGCCAATTTCAAAAGAAATTGAGACATTTTACATTGATCTGACATTAGCAAGAAGACCCACCACTCTCTATTGGCTGAGAAGGAAGCTTAGCCAATCACCAGCCTGGACTCAGGACTAGATTTTCAGGATGATGAGGCTTGATTAATAAACCCCATTCATTCAATTAGAATGATTCACAAATGCTAAACTGTTTTCCTTTTTACTTCTGTCCCACATTCAGCACAAGACATGTTAGCACTTTTCAGTACTTTAGAAGAAAATATATCTTTGAAACAAAAGATGCAAAGCCTTTGAGCTTCTGTGCCGAAAGAAGAGGGAAGTTGAACTCAAAAACCCTGCTGACATCCCACTATCTGGCAATAGCACAGTATTTGTTAGCTAATGTTAAGAAGTTGACTTCATCCCATATTAGAAAGGAGAAATAACTCTACACTGTGTGCTAAACTGACCTGAGGGAAAATTCCTATTAGTAGGATATAAAACCAAGAACTCTACTTGTATTATAAAAACAGAGTAATGCAACTTGTTCCAGGGGCACTGTTTGCTCACACAGCTCACAGGACAATGAGGCCTTATTCCTCATTGTGGCATCATTGCTGTAATGAAGGTAAGAAATAAACTCAATAAAAACACCCCAAAAGGCAGAATAGCGCCTGCCTTAAAACTCATAAGATTAATAAAGCAAGGATTGATTTCAAGAAAGGAAATTAACCTGCTGAAGCAAAACACAGTAAGCTCTGACACAGAAAATGGTCCCCAAGATCCCCATGGTAGTTTTGCTTGAGTAGGGAATGTTGGGCTCAGGCTGCGAGTGAATACTGACAGTCTGTGCTACATAGCTGGCCAGGTTTAAACATGAAACAGCCATCTGTGGGAAGAAGGAATGGAGGGAAAGGACAGTACTCTGGTTCCCTGGATAGTAGACCTAGATCCCCAGCAGAGAAAAAGCAGGAGATGACAGATGAAGGACAAACATGTAGGAGTAGCATGGGATCTGTGGCTGTATGTGAGAGGATTGCAGACTACATTCAGTTATACAGTGCTAAAAAGAATATGTGCAGTAATTGTCACTGTGTACAAATGGTGCCATCCATCTCAAAGCCTTTCAGTACTTAGGATACCCATTTGGTGAGTCCTCAATAGTTTCTGGTGTTTTGGTGCCGGGCCCAGCTAGGACAGCAGCAACACTCTAAGGAAGCCACACCTCTACATGGGAAGAACTTCAGGAAACTTAGCAGTCCGTAGCAAAACAACACTTCCCATTGCCACGTGGACTCTATGGTGATTACAGTTGCAACGCAGAACTGAGAGCTCACATTACTTGTGAAAGCCCTTTCATTATGACTGCAAAGTGCTGCACATAGTTCATCTCACTCCTTAAGGTTTACTGGCTTAGACTCAGCATTTCATTAACATTGCTATGAGGCCTGCTGACTGGAAAAATATTGTGTCTGGACAGTTCAGCTTGTGCCTGGCTCTATGAGCAGGAGTGTTTCTAAATGCCTAAACCACATTAATTGTATTTGGGTACAAATACGCCAGTTTGGATCTAGCTGTAAATAGATAGCTCAAAATTACATCCTAAGCCAAAGCTGAGAATTGTCTTCCCCCTCTCCATGTCCAGCCTTAGGCTATATTCTGATCTTCTAGTAGGTTATACATATTCATGTTTTCATAGCCTCAGGAACCAGGACCTTGTACAAGGCCTCAGACACAGACTAAAGTCTTCTCTTGGTGGAAAGCAACATAAAGCGATAGAGCAGAAAGGCAGACCATATGCTAAAGAGAGTATGAAGCCAAGGGAGGCTCCCAGACATCTCTCAAGGACCTCCAGTGAGCTTGAAAGCTGTTTCTTCTGCGGATCTTCTTGCCTGCAGATATGCTGTTTGCCCTTTGAAGGATGAATTCTCCCTCCAGCACAGAGAGCCTGGTGGTATGCTGAAGGTATGACTTTCCTCTCTCCTTGCAGCACCTTTGTTCCAGCTATAACCTAGTGGGGCTATACTCCCTCCAGGCTATAAAACTTCCACATTAGGATCCTGAAAGGGCCCTACTTCTACTCAAAGCATCTCTCTTGAGGGTATGTTGAAGTGCCATGTACAAAGACTAAGCTCTACATACATGTAGCCCCACAGTCTTAATGTAATTGGCAACCCAGTTAGTTAATTGGAATTCCCCTCCCTTCCCTTCTTCACAGACATTTATTCTTACCTTTAGATTTTTCATACTAATGTAACAGCATCGAGCAGAACACAGTGGATCCATTTTCAGAGCCCCCAACACAAATTTCAGTCATCAAACCACCAGCTATAGATTACAGGTCCAATCCTTATAAATTATACTGGAAACCTTAATGGAGGTGTCATTCACCTCTATTATAATTGTAATAATACAATAAGAGCCATATATACCTTAAAAATTAAAGTCTGTGCATTCTCATGCATAGTAAAGCCTGTCTGTATATGGGCTTTAATATACAAATAGAAAATTATTATTCAAACCTTTACAAAACAAGATGAGAGGCTTTCTCCTTTCCTTTCAATATACTGCTTTGGCAAAAAAAGCCCCAAACAAACAAACAAGCAAAAAACAAACAAGTAAACAAACAACGCCACCAACTTTCATAACAAGTTTTTGCGTCTGAAAACTTTCCAAGCGCACACGCACAGAAACAAACAGGCCACATGCACCTTTCATAGTCAAAACTGAGTCTCCCAGTTTAGTTTCCTCTCCAAAAAGGAGCATAAAATCCTAAATGTCTTCTGCAGAGCCTGACCAGATCTTCACAAAGTTTGTCAAGACTTTGTGCATAATACCCTTCCAGACTGAATCACCTAATTTGGTCTCAGTTTGAAAAATCTTTTAAAGCAGTGCTGATTCTCTGCTGGATGAAGTTATAGATGTCATGATGATGTATGATGGAAACAAAACCTTCACTGAGTTTGTACCATTCTCATTAGAGAGTTGCCAAAACCTACAGATAACCGAGACGACTCATAAACCAGCACCCCCTTTACAGGTCTGATACTCTGGCAGCCCTCATGTAATGCATGGATCAGACACAACAAATACTGAAGGAGGTTGCTTTAAAACAGGATCAATCTGCTTTTCATCTTAGTCTGGCAGTTTCTCTAGCAGATTATTCACACAATTGTCCAACATTGTCACACTGAGCATAATTCACTCATCCTGAGGACTATAAAGTGCAGCTGGGGAAACTCGACTGACAGTGATTCATGTAAGGAAACTGAATGTATGTGATACAAATGTACTTAAGGGGTATCCAGTTGATTATCTTTGTTTGCATCACCTTCCTTTTTTGATTGAACAGTCCAGAAAAATGTTCCTTTTATATTTATATATATATATATGTATGTATGTATTTTTTTAACATGTAAAACCTAACACAATCTATTCAAAATCTTGCATATTTTGTAAATCAGCATTTGAGGCATCAACAACAGTTGCATACTGCAATTCCACACAGGCAAATCCAAGCAAAATAAAACAGCCACTCTCATCCCCTGAGGTAATTAGAAGAATCCTCAACCTAGAGAGTCAGAAGAGAACTGATTTTGGATCAGAAGATACTGTAATTATCCAGGAAATGAAAGGAGAAAAAAAATTGACCTGCACCCTTTTTGCTACAGAGAACTATTACGATCTAAAGAAACAAATTACATACAGAGTATATTAAGAAAATCCTTTAATTGTTTTTCTTTATTTTATGGATCAGAGGACTTGAAAACTAGGGAATTCTGTTTTCTCTTTGATTGCTGCTGTCTTCCTAGGCCCCAAGGATGTTGCTCACAGAGAGACCCAAGGTTGTATAAAGTGCCTTGGACAACACATCCCACTTATATGCTCCCAATAGCAAAGACACAGCATCGTAATTTCTTCCCTCCAAACATCATGATGATGTGGCTGGAGAAGGGTGCTGACTGCTGGATGTGGAAAGAGTTAATACAGATTCCTGAAGGAAATAAGTAGCTATGTTTCTAGCATCAGAAGAGTGAAACAGTCTTTATTGTCTCGGTGACCCTGCACTGCCAGCTGAAAGCCTTTCACAGGCACAGGTTATTACATGGCACTTGAGGAATGCAATAGCTCCCTTCCATTATTCTGATGAGGTTTTTCATATTTTCCTTTTTTTTTTTTTTTTTTTTCTGAGAGCACTGTGTCTTTCCTTGGGAGTAAGTTACCAGGAGGGAGCTTTTTAATCTGTCACTCAGGGACTCATATAAGCAAGTACCTGTATAACAGGGTTTGTGGGATCTGGGGAAGATTGAGTTCTTAAGACAAGACTTGAAGGTGTGACCTCCTGATTTAGAAGACAGAGTGCTACTTCTGGAGTTTACCACTTCCACCATCCTACCCATTTGTTTTTGTCAAGCTCAAGAATTGTGCTGCCAGTAGAAAAGGCTGCAGTTCTTAATGAAATGAGAGGTGCTGGAAATTAAATCTGTGCTTTCTGAAAGATCATCAGCACTCTGTTTTAACCCCTTTTTCTTTCTTTTTTTTTCCTCTGTTAAAAAGTTTTAGACAATAGCTTTTCTTCTTTTTTGCAATTCATTTGCATTATTTGTTTACAAGGATGATCACTAGTTTTCCAAAATATTTTTTTATTACTGTTCTTCATTATAATGCCAGACAAAAGTGTGAAACAGACAAAAATATAGCTCAAGCAAAAATTCAGTAAACCACGGGAGACAACTATGGAGAAAAGATACAAATGCTGATTTTGTTAGAGCAAATCTGGAAAACAAATGGAAGTGTAAGCACCAAATTTTCAGGTGTTAAATAGCGGTTTGAATCCACAGCAAAGGATGAATTACTCAATATACTTCTAGGCTTACTTCCAGCTGTGTGGTAAAATGACCCTGACTGGACACGAGGTTCTCAACAAAGCCACTCTGTTACTTCCCTTCTCAATTGGGCAGGAGAGAGAAAATATAGCAAAAGGCTCCTCAGCTTGGGGAAATTAGTTTATTTCCAAGAAAATCAGAGGAGGCTAATGGGAATAAAACCCAATTCTTAAAACATCCTCCCTTCTTTCCTCTCCCTATTTTTCTTGGCTCAAATCCACTGCCTCCTTTCTCAACCTCCTGCTCCCCAGCAGCACAAGGGGATGGGGAAAGGGTCTGTTGTCAGCTCATCACACACTGTCTCTGCCACTCCTTCCTCCACTTGTGTAGAACTCCTCAACCCCTCCCCCTGCTCCAGCATGGGGTCCCATTGATGGGAGACAGTCCGGTATGAACTGCTCCAGTGTGGGTCTTTGCCACGGGTGAGTCCTTCAGTAAAAGACATTCCAGTGTGGGTCCCCCACAGGGCCATAGGTCCTGCCAGGATCCTGCTCCAGCAAAGGTTTCCCATGGGGTCACAGCCTCTTTTGGGTATCCCTCTGCTCCAGCCTGGGCTCCTCCAGGGGCTGCAGGTGGATCTCAGCTCCCCTGTGCCCTCCCTGGGCTGCAGGGACACAGCTGCCTCAGCATGGGCTGCTCCAGGGGCTGCAGGGGAATGTGAGCTCCAGAGCCTGGAGCAGCTCAGCTCCTGCTCCTCCTTCTGCACTGCCCTGGCTGTCTGCAAGGCTGCTCCTCTTAGACATCTTCACTCTCCTGACCAGCTGCAGCTGTTGTTGCGCAGTTTTTTTTCCCGCTTTCTGTTATCCCAAAGGTGTTACTGTTGCCACTGAGGGGCTTGGCCTTGGCCAGTGGTGGGGCCCTTTCTGGATCCAGCTGGCACTGGCTCTGCTGGACAAGGGGGAAGCATCCAGCAGCTTCTCACAGAAACCACCCTTCTAACCCCTCAACATCTTGTTGTGCAAAACCAATACAAGCTGAAATAAAAACATGAAAACCAGAGGCTCCAGACTTTGGAACTGATAGTATAAAGAGTGTCCAAGGGTGACAAAGAGCCATAGCCTCCACATACATCACCTGCCAAAGTAGTACACCTTTCTACAGAACCTGAGGCATTTGGCATTTCTCTTCATTGAGGCAGTTAAAAATTCTTCCTAAAGATGTTTGGCTTTCTGTTTTTCCATTGTATCTTTTCCCTTTTTTTCCTTTTTTTGCTTGTTTGTTTGTAATTTTTTGTTCTTTTCTTGTTTGTTTAATTTAGTTTAATTTAATTTAGTTTCCTTTAAATTTAAAGGAAGCAGATATTACCATGGCTGCATCCAGCACTGAGGAGTCGGAGCTGTTGTCCTGTGAACAGAGCACAGGACAGATGATTAAATTTGTCTTCCTGTCTTTCCTAATTCTCTTCTGTGTGGCTTCAGGCAACTATCTTCCCTATCACTCAATTCCTCCATCTCTGAAATAATAAATGATATTAAGATTTATTGTGAATCTGATTTTTGGGTGTTATTATTTAGTTCATGATTATGATTATGACTATGACTATGACTATGATGATGATGATGATGATGATGATAATGATAATGATTATTATTATTATTATTATTATGTTTCTGCACTGGTGAGAACAGCTTAAAGCATATACCACTGTGCTGGGATCTACAACTTGAAATTGAAAAACTAGCCTGAAAGATAACCTTGCCACTAACAAGGTAAAAATTAGAGCACCAAGCAACTCTATAGCCTGCCTCACTGAAAACAAGCCTTTCAAATACCATGAGCCAGATTCTGTTCTCAGTAAGATGAGTGAAGATCTGAGGGGTCCTGCTGAGGTCCACAGGACTATAGGGAAATTACTGAAAATCAGAATTTGGCCCAGTGGTACTTAAAATAAACGTGCTCACTCTGAAGGGTCTGATATATGTTGGTGCTCAGTGTGTTACACAGGGAAGGAAAAACAACAGAGACACATACATGCTAATTAAAACTGCAGATGTGACTTGCTGGCTAGATTAAATAACACTTCTGGAAAGAGGGATAGCTGCCAGCTATAAAAGCAGAAAGCTTCTCAAATAAATTTCTCAAAGGGTTGTTGCTGATCTAATTTCTCCTAATTTCTAGAAGAAGAACGAATAACCATCTTTCTGGATGATGTCTGTGAGATAAATGCTGACCCATACCTACTCCTCAGTGCACTTTGACTTTTTCTCCTTACAGTTTGAACAGTAGCTCAGATGGATATTTAATAAGGTTTCTTAAACACTCCTGTTTTCTCTTGTTTGGGTGGAAATAGGGCAGGCATTTCACATGTGGGACTGAGGATACCAGAATAGCTAATATTCTGCCCTTTTCAGTTGCAAAGCGAGTATGGAAAGCCTGAGTTACAGACAGGACAATAGCCATCAATTCAGATGTCTTGTCTATGTGTGCTAAAGTCAGATCTTCATTGTGCTTCTAATCTCACAGGCTAAATCAGTAGTACTTCCACTAGAGCTGCCTAGGTGACTTGAAAGGTATTTACAGTGCCACCAAAATTGCACGAAAATTCTCTTTTGGGTTACAGCAGTGGCTGAAGACTTTAAAAATTCACATCACTGCTAAGGAAGAAATAGCATGCCAAAAACTCAACGAACGGAAAACTGAAAATGAAATAAAACTAAGCCCCTCAGCCTGGCTTATCATTGCTGGAGACGTCTCCTGTGGCTGCTATTCCTACAATAACTGCTGTGTGGCATTGCTCCCCTTCAGATGGAAAGGAAACAGTGCTCAACACAGTGAGTCAACAGCGCTGGCTGTAGTACTTTTCTTCCAGACAGCCCTATTCCCTGTCCTCATAACAAACTGTTCTAATTGTTATGTTGACTATTATGGCTAAAATTGCAATGCTATGCTGTTAATTTTTTTTTTTTTTTGTCTATATTTCTATAAAACTGTGGGGAGGGGAAGAAAATGCATTTTACAAATAATTTTTAAGGAAAAAAAAAGAAATGCCTTAAAAATAATCTGCTGGCTATAAAATCTATTATGAAATATATTTCAATTAAAAGCCTACATAATTTATTTACATAAGCTTTTCTTCTGTCAAGTTTATATTTTTGATGACTTGTCATAATGCCCTGAAGTAACTACTGTTGAATTTTAAACTTAAGCATTTATCTTAGCAATCATGCTGTGAAGATAAATATCCTTTGAGGAAGATACACAACTGGATCTTGTATACTAGTAAGTTAGGCTTTGTACCAGTTATTACTGCACTAGGAAGCATGGGGGTTCAATAACAACCATTAGCATTTGGAGATACTCTGTTTATGTTCAGCATATTGTACATGAACCAGTTAATTAGAGCCATGTAAGCTTGTGATCTTGAAGCTCAGCTGTGGGATCCTTGGAAAATATTTGGGCAGCATAAAAGGGTCATAAACGAGTTTAAAGTGCTCATTAAAATTTTGCCTGGTGCTAAACTTTCTGTAGGGGTCTTTTTCTTAGCTGTCTTCTAGCACAGGGGATATGGAAGGATCATGGCTGACAACTCCTATGGCAAAGCAATACTTTAGAGCAACTGCAGCAGCTCCTGAAATGGAGGGCACTCTTCATCTTTTCACCAGTTTAAATGGTTCCTGAACCCCTTTTCATGGTCAGTGTGAGCCAAAAGGGTTCACTGGAATTCTTCTTCTTTTTTTTTTTTTTTTTTTTTTTTTTTTTTTTCTTTTTTTTGTGAACCGGATACTTCTCAGCTGGCTCAGTGCTTTGATCTGATATACTCAGCGGCCATGTAGAGATTCTTGAGACCAGCACAACCAGGGAACAGATTGAGAAGAAAATGTCTTGGGGAAACAAAAAGGTGAGGACAGTCACATAGGTGAGCTGTCACACACCTTCGTTTCAGAATGGTGATTATGTCAGGTGTTTAACTTGAGTAAGAACCTGGTCACCTTTAAGTTAATCTAAGACTGCGCTGTTAGGAAAGCAGACAGCTATCCTCTGTGACAAAGCACCAGCACGCACGTGGCCTTGTTGTTAGCCAGACCTTACTGAAAAATCCAGAGGAAAAAAAAAACCAAAAAATTAGGAAATGTGCTAGTACTGGCATGGGGAGGAGGTATTAATGGAGAGTTGGGAATAGAGTACACTATATGTTATTGTTTTCCTGATATATGTAAAGATGTGGAATAGTTGAAACTGATGGTGAAAGTGCTCCTGTAGATTTTCTGTAGACTGGCCTTTGAAGGAAATAAATTACTATTAGACCACCAAAATAAACATTAAATTATTTTTTAAATAAAAAAAATGAAACAATAAAGGCCTCTGAGCCAATTCACAGGGTCCTAGAAATAAAGCTGATTTCCCAACACATAACCAATATCATTCTCTGAAAGGGGGTCTCTGCTGAGAGTGGTCCTGAAGCTTCTTTGACTTACATGGGAAAAAATCTGTCCCCCTAATTTGGACAGAGAGCCTATGAATAATGAGAAGTTGGCCACTCAACAGGCAAACAAGTGAGCCACAAGCTGGTCCCAGTCTCTCCCTACTGGCTGATCTCGTCCCCACTTTGCCTGCCAGCCTGCAAGGAGTCACCGCAGTGGTTTTTTATCTCTACAGTGAGGACTTGCTTTCAGGCAGAGTCTTATTGATTTCAGTGTTGGCTATACTGCTTGTTTTGTAACCTGAACAACTCATACTCTTCTCTGCCAAGTTGCATGAAAGCCAAACAGGTATCAGGACCTCATAACTTTTCAGGGAGTGTTACAACCTTTGTCCTCTGCTGTTATTACCTTTAGGCTTCATAAGAGGTGAGAATCCAGATTTATGATTCTTATGATTGCCAATATAAGTTGAAGAGCCCTTTTATTATTCTTATTCTTATTCTTATTCTTATTCTTATTCTTATTCTTATTCTTATTCTTATTCTTATTCTTATTCTTATTCTGCTATTTTGATCTTGGTTCCTGACTTCCTACAGAAACAAAATGTCTGTGATCATGATCATTCTGCCTGACTAATTCCCTTTAACTTGCCAAAATTTTTAAGCTCTTAGCCAATTTCAACTAACTAAGGATGATGAGAATTTGTATTTAATTTCTAAAGCATTTTTAGGAAAATCAGGGGATCAGCTCCCAGAACAGCTTATCCATGAAAGTATTTTCTGCCAGAAAGGATGACTGATCAGTTGTCATCAGGTGTTGCAGCCCAGCAGACACCAAACGAATAGCTCTGGACCCATTTCTAATTACATTTATCTTGTACTATCCTGCAGACTTCTAGGGGTATAGGCTGGCAAGACTATTCTGGGATGATATTGGGACTTGTAGTTAGTTGTAGCAAAACAGCTTTCGGTAGTTTTGTTTCTAATGGATGCTAGATTTATTTTCTCACTTATCCCGGTTGACTGCTGTCCTGATTGTGACAGTCTTGTTTTTATACAATGAATCTAGAGATGCTGCCCTAGTCAGCTGTTCCATGCACTGGGAGCAACTGTCTGTCCTCAGCATCTGATACATTCTTTTCCTCTCTCCATGGAAGCCTGAGAAAACAGAAGAAAATAAACCAAAACCAAAACAACAAATCCTTAAGACTTGCAGAACTGTGGCTCATCTCCCTCCCTGGCTCAGATAAGCTGGTGGGTAGGAGTATTATGTACTAAGGCTGTGTCTTGCAACTGACCAACTGCTCAACTCAGATTATTCAGAGGAAATTTCCTGAAACCCTACAGGCAAAAACACCCTGCCAGTATACTACATACACACACATATATCCGGGTACAGAAGGTTTGACTTTCCTTTTCTGGAGGTAAATGCTGCCCTGATCAATTTAGATTGAGAGGCAGTCATACTTGCAGGTGAGATCTTGCCACCTATTTTTATTTACAACATTAATAAGCATTCCTAAAAAATTCCCTTAAGTAAAATTCTTTTAAAACTTTTCTATGCCAGTCTAGTTTTTCTTCTGTGTCTCTCACTGTGACATCCCCCAAACAGCCTGGGCTGACATTTGTGATCACTGCTACCATCTCTTTACCTTCACAGTATAGTCTTTAACTGTCCTGGGGCTAAATTTCAGGCCAGTATGAGTTCTGTGGCAGCTCACCACCAGATAATCCCTCTGGATATGATGTACAGAAGTGACTACCCTTCCTTCCAGGACAGTAGGGCACATACACATTGTACTACAACCCCACTCTTCCCTATCAGGAGACTGGCCTGTCCCTGGATGCATTCATGCACTGGAGCAGAAAATAAGAACTATAAATATGCATAAAATAAAATTAAAATAAAATAAAATAAAATAAAATAAAATAAAATAAAATAAAATAAAATAAAATAAAATAAAATAAAATAAAATAAAATAAAATTGGACTCATCTGTAGGATATATCAAATTAATTCTACTCAAGTCAAAACAGCTATCCTGATATTCACTAGATGAGGGTTCATTTTATAATTTCTAGAGGTCTAAGGGGCCATGCTTCAGTTTTACCTGTAGCTTTCACAGAACACCAGTATTTTAAGCATGCAACAAAACAGAAAACCACAGTGTAGCCATTGCTTCCTTGAAGCTGGTTGCTTATTTTAGGCAGGAAGAAATCTGTCCTTTTCAAAATATAATGGAAAAGATTACTAGCCACCAAATATATAGCAGCTGGAGGTGTCAGTTTGAATGCAGCACACACATCAAAATACAAATATTTTTAACAGGTTCTAGTGCAGAACCAAAAAACCATCAAATTAGCAACACACTTGTTCTAGCTATGCTCTATGGTTTCATGTATTTTTATAATTTAAGTATATTAAAAGAAAATAAAATCTGATGAATGCAAAAAAAGAAAAGGATTTATTTTGAAATTGTAACCTAATCAGCTCCAAATCTCTGCAGGTTGTGGGGCACACCACTGATCTGAAGTCATATTGAAGAAACAGTTTAAAATTACTCACACTCCCCGGTTTCTGGGTAGATTAGGTACTTGGGGGGAGAGGGAGAAAAGGGGGGTGTTTGACACTTTTTGTCATTCTTTTCCCAAAACAGAGAAAGGAACAGCTTCAAATGCTGCAAGCATCCTGTTTGGAGAGGTGACTTCAGAGTGCAGGACTACCTGGACTGATTTTCCCAGACATGGGAAGTGGCACTAGGTGGGCTGTGTGATCTCCAGACAGCTGTGCTCTTTCTTTGTGAAATGCTTTGAGATTTACGGTTTCAAGCCACTGATGCAAAGGAAAAAGACTTAGCAAAATTAAGAGACAGAGAAATAAGTTTTCTATAGGATTTTTAAAGCAATCTGAACAATTCTATTTGCAGGGATGTTATTCTCCCTTCAGATTTATCATATGATGCAAAAATTCTACAGAAGGGGTAGCATCCTTTATTAAATTAAGCGGCTGTTTAGAGTAATTTCTATAGAATCCAATTTAATTTCTATAAACCCCTATAGGTTTCAATCTTTTTCTATTCTGTAGGATTTCTCCATGGGGACAGTTATTAGCAGCTGCAGGATTTGATTCACAGCAAAGTTGTTTTGTAGAAAGGAAAAATGGCTTCACTAGAAAAGGTTTTAATGTAAAGCACTGTCTGCTTTAGCAGGTAACAGCCCAAGGCTTCTCCTTTGGCCAAATTTGGTCTGGATATACTCAACAGTGGTGAAATAAAACTATATAGGGGTACAGTGAACTTTGCCTGAGTGACATTCGGAGGGTTCAATCCTGAGAAATCTATTTTTTTTTTCCTCTCCCTTTTTTGGGTATTTTCAAGGCACATTCGAACAGCCGTCAGCTGAATGGGAAGGCTGACTGCTTGAAGTGAGTAACTCAAGTATAAAAGCAAGTTCTTTTAAGGGGGAAATAGCTCCTTAATCTGCCATTTGGTGGAAGCTGGCAGTTTCTCAGCACCAAGTTTCATCCTATAGATATACCTGTGATCGTGCAGCTCTTACTGCCCTCCACATTACCTGACTGCTTGCCAGCAATTTGAGGCTGCCTTTTATGAGGCAACAATACACATGGGCTCTGCAAAAGCCGGTTCAGAACAACACGAAGAGAAGCAACTCAGCCAGCAGTGGCAGTTCCTCTACCCCAGCTCAAATGACTAACTGGATAGGAAAATCAGATTCACAGACTCTCTTAAACACTGAATCGCACTCTTGTGTCTAAAGTACTTTGCAAACACATGTTCCCAGTTGCCTTTCCAGCACACTGTGGCCCTTTGAATCAACAGCAGTGGGAAGGAGCGCAGACCCAGGGTTTCATTTTGCCAGCAGCCTGCAGCACTGAGACCGTGCAAGTCGAACACACCTTAAGTTTTAGCTGTTGCCATGGCGATGAAAGGAGGCATTACAAAATGCACAAGCTGTTGAACATGTTTCGGGAGCTGAGAGGAAGGGCTAAGAATAAACTTTGGGCTAATTCTCCATAACGGCGCGCTCCAAGCAGATGCTGCTCGGCCAGCATCACATCCCACCCCAGTTAAGCAGCTCGTTAATACTAGGCAGATTGGATCAGGAGGGTGTCCCCCCGCTGGGCACTCACGGGTCCTGATACCCAGCACAACAGCTGCAAATGGAACATTCTAAAGAAAGAAAGGGCTAATTCTGTTATGATGATTATTATTACTATTTAATTCCTCATTTCCATGGGGCTGACAGATAGGATTGTGCCAGCTGCGGGCATATGAATAACCCTTTTTTACTTTAATACTGACTGCAGAAGTCCCCTCATGACAAAGGCTGTAGTGATGAGCTGGAACAATAGGAAAGGTGCCCCTGCAGCGGAAACAGGAGTTTTGAAGGTGAAGGAAGATAAATCCCTTCACCGTTTCTGCAGCTGTGTGTGCTCACTCCTGGACCCACAGAACAGAACCACAGAACAGAATAACAGAATATACTGAGTGGAAAGGGACCCAAAAAAACCACCAAGTCCAACCCCTGTGTCTGCATATCAAAGAGGAAGCATGTCAGGGAGCCTGGCCCCTAACACTGGGGCAAAGAAGCCTCCAGGGTGTTTTTTAGACAGAGTATTCCTGCCTCCCAAAACATCCTGACACAAAGACATAGGATCACACAGAGCAAGCAAGTAAATGCTCTGCGTTCTTGCAGAAAGCTA
The DNA here is from genome assembly GCF_029207755.1 of Chamaea fasciata. Classification (NCBI taxonomy): domain Eukaryota; kingdom Metazoa; phylum Chordata; class Aves; order Passeriformes; family Sylviidae; genus Chamaea; species Chamaea fasciata. Next base: position 15,573,841 of record NW_027094089.1, read on the forward strand.
GCCTCGAGAAACAGTTTTTCATTTTCCATATACCTCAAACCTGTGCCTCCACACTTGGTGATCTGAGGCAGAATTCTTTAGCAAAGTCATTTTCCTGCCTAACAAAAACCCACTAGATGGCAACATCCCTCATTCCTTCACCCAGCACTTCCAGAGCCGGATCCCTCTTGGTGCAGGGGACAGAGTGCGCTGGGGGATGGCAGATTAGACACAGAGATCTTCTGAGCACCTGTGCATATTTCAGGCCCTGTGATTCAAGCAGCCCAGTTCATTAAGGATACAAAAACTACAAACCCCAACAAAATCCGATCAACAAACTTCTTGCCCATTGCTCTCACAGGCTTTCCCTTGTCTTTCTCTCAAATATTGTCTTAAATTAATTTTGATTACAAGCTTTCTGTGTATATATCTGTTTACATGTCTGTAAAGTGCTTGTCACATTTTGAGCATAACTTACAAGATTAGTAGGAAATTTTCCATGTTTCTTTGGGCACAGGGCCCATCCTATCAGTCTCAAACATACGTGCACGCATACTAGCTCTTGGAGACACTAGAAAAGCACGCAAAACCATGCAGAGAAAATAAACATGTTGCAGAAGCAGCAGATAGAAGAAAGTACAGCCTGGAACTTAGAGGAAGGACAAAAACATAGATATATATTTCCGCAGAGTAATATAGTGATCCAGTATTAAAGGGTAATATCACCATCTGATGTGACAGGTTATCGTGAAGTAGAAAAGGTCAAGTTTTGAATCTCTCATGGAGGTCAATATAGGGCACATTTCTCAGAGATGTCACCCCAGCCCTGCCACAGGATCTGGTAATGGGGGGTCACCTGTGATTTGATCCTGAGAAGGAAGCACTCAACCCCATGAAGCCGCTAGGGTGGGTCCTCCTTGACAGACTGATAACCTTTAATCTTCAGGTTTTAGAACCCTCTTAGTTCCAAAGACAGGGTGGATCCATCTCTCATGAGAAAATTTGCCCATCAGCATGTGTTAAATTTAGGTTGCATGTCTGTTCTCCCTTTTCCCAATACACACTGGTTTTGATATCAATGTTATAGAACCTCTCTCCGATTTGTTTCCTGCAGCATGAGCACATAAGGTTCAACCCAAACTCAGCTTTTTTAAAAGGGTGATAAAAGAAGGCAGCTCTGGGAAGGAATGCCACAACCTTCTCCTCAGAAATTCAGACTCAGTATGAGAAATCTGTGAAAATCTATGAGATTTAACATGCTGGTTTTTGTCTTTAAGCAACGTCCTACTAGAAATGTTCCCTATCTCCCCACCACCAGAAAAAGATAGAAGGGAAGGGGAAGAGTGAGATGAAGTTCATTAAACATGGATAATTAGAGTGTGACTGGTATAGAAAGATTAGTAGCTAGATTGTCTGGAGCACTGCAGTGTAAGGAGGACCATCCACACGACAGATAAAACCCAGAGGAAATATCTGCAGGGCAACAAAATCTGGAACTGTGCTTTTGTAATGGTTAAACCTAATGCAATAAGAAGGCCCTCAGCTTCGGTAACTCATCCGTAACCCTCTGGTGTGACTCACTGCAGGTCTTACAAGAAGCAAGAGACAGGTGATGTCTTATCTCATACTGACCACTCCCATCTTTAATCAGCAGATGAAATCTGTGCCATGGCAAATCATAGACCTGCAGGAGCTCAGGACACTCTGGCAATGGATTCAGATGATTTTCCCCAAGCTATTTAGGAATGGTCACTAAGGACATATGTGCACTGAATGGTGAGGGAAATTAACACTGCCACATATTGGTTATCCACACCTACGCCTGAAACGAAGATGTTTCCAATTAAAAGTGGAAGAGACAATTGTGGAAGTCACTTTGGCAGTGAGAATTCTCCAGCTGCCTCTAGATTCCTGAATAAGTGAAATGTTTGACACCGAACCGTATGTTTTTGGCAACGTTGTTTAATCCATGTTTTAAAGGGAAAATTGAAATTCTACAAGGTGTAAAAAAAAAAAAAAAAAAAAAAAAAAAAAAAAAAAAAGATCACTGGAACATTTTCTGTTTGGTGTGACAGAGACCATGTCACCCTTCTATTCCTGTTCTCTGTAGACTTTCATTTTGAAAGAACTGCCTTAAAAATGAACAGAGAGGGAACATGCTGGGTAGGCACATAGCAGGAGAAAGAGGTAGCAGCAGACTCCCAAAACAGTCACACTCTGCAAGATACTGAAAAAGGGCCTTGGGAGTAGAAATGCAATCTGAATTATAAAATCAGCGAAATCTCCTACAAGATAACGGCACATGTTTAAAAATTTGGTCATTTTGCTTGTTGTTAAAGCTGAAGAGATGGGATGTAGATGCGGAAACACAACCTATAAATGTAAGCTGGGGACAAGTTACAGTGTACAGCTACCCCACAGCTCTGCCTGCCAACTCAGCACCAGCCTAGACTGTCTCTCACTTCTGCAAGCCAGAAACTTGGTTAGGCCAAACTGAGTCATCTTGCACTGTCTACTGTTACAAGCATGTAGCTCTAACTGGGAAAGGTCACAGAACACTGTGCCTGCATTTGCTTTCAGTGCACGTTCATAGGGTTTGGTTCTGAAACCAACACTCAACTAACTTCCTTTAAAAAAATCTATTCTTAAGGCGCTGAAATGTAAGCATTTTTCCATATATAAAACATAACACTATTGAATGATTTAGATTTCATGCCACAAAATAAAACCAAACCCCACCAAATTACTTTTTTCAAGTAGCAGACAATAATAAAAGAAAAAGTAAAAGCAAACGCCAAAAGAACACAAAAACTGTAAAAACTTAGCTTATATCACATATTTCTGCCAAGGCCCCTTTAAAAGAAGCATTTATTTCCCTTCTATGCCTTCTGTTTCTTATCCAGTCTTTGCCCCTTTATAATGTGTTTTCCTTCATATTCCATGACAGCTTAGTTTCCTTAACAGCTTTGTGTAAGAGAATTTCTCAAAAGCTTCTTGAAAGTCCTAATAGATTATGTCAGTCTGTTCTCCTTTATTCAATGTTTATTTGACACTTTCAAAGAGTTCTAGTAAATTAAAGAAACTTGATTTTCCTTTACACAACACACATTTCTTTGTCTGTGACATATCATGTTTATCTAGGATTTTTTTTTTTTATAATCCTGCTTTTAATTATCATTGCAGTCCATTTGCTGAAGTAAGACCCACTGGTGTGTAATTCTCAGAATGATCCGTAATGTCCTTTTAAAAGAGATAAAACACATCTTCAGCAGGTGACATTAATGAGAGACTGTTTCGTTTCTGTACAGCTCAGCCACTTCATCCTTAGGTTTCCTCAGCATCTGGCCCAGGTTGGAATCTAGCCAGGACAGAGGGGTTAACACTTCTACTCATAAGCAAACTGCTCTGAAATCTTGAATGACCAGATGCATCAAGAACATCAACCTTTATGTATCTGTTGATATTCATCTTTTCCAGGAGCGTGGTGCCCCATGCTAGGAAAATATCATGGCTGTCATCTGTGGACTCACAGGACAGGATTTTCTTGCATTTTTATAGATTACAAAACTGATAGAACCATTTCAGCCATTTGTATACAAATATGCAGCAATTAGAGTGAATGAATGAAACTCATTCCATAATTCCACTGAGCACTATAGTGTCATGTAATCAGTTTATTCTACCTGCAACATAAAATTCTACTTAGTTACACAAGAGTACATTTTATCAATTATTGATTTATGAACATCTAAGGTTTTCTTCAGTCACCATTTATGCTCTTGGTTTTATCGTCTCTGCTGTACTGAGTGTAGTGTCATCCAGTGGCATAGTCTATACTACTTAAAATTCCACATACTTCAGTAGATTACCCCATTAACCATTATGTTTTCCAGGCTGTATAGATTAAAATAATTAAACTTGTCCTCAAAGACCTAGCTTCTTGATTATGGGATCATTCTACCGCCTGCAGCACATTTGAGGTGATTTGCAGTAATATTGTCTTTGGGAATTTAGTGACCATGTTACACTGACAGCAGTGAGAGCTGGTGGCCTTCACAAAAATCAAAATTTCATCTATGCCCCTTAGAAAATATCTCACAGAGGCATACTGGGGCAAGGCAGCAGTGTTATGGGTGGCTGGATGGCTTTGGGAGACTGGAACTGGCCTGCGTAGTCCCATGTGAAATGAGCTGGATAGCATCAGCAGAAAGAATAGGTGCCCATATCATACTTAAATCAAAGCATCCCACTCAATTCTCAGGATAACTTCAGCATCAAGGCCAAGGATAAAATGAGAATGGTGACTAAACTGCTTTTTCCTCCTGTGGAGATGTCCCTTCAGGTTGAACAAATGCACGTTGGTCTGAAAATCTGAGGAAAGCTGCATGTTTTCTGACTATGCTTTATCTTTTCTGTAGATAAAAGGGAGTTTTAGGAATGTCAATCCTGCATCTTTCACTGGCATGAAATATGCTAAAAAATGTGTAGAGGAGGAAAAAAAAATGCTTATAGACAGGCTACTGACACATTGTGGAGAAATTTTCAAAACCATTCCCTTTAGAAAAAAATTCATCTTGTAGGTCATATGTTTTTCTCTTTTTCTTTGAACTTTTTCCTCCTTACAAAGGACTGGAAACAGGATCCTTGATGCTTAAGAGTTAATCAGCTTTTGCTACCTATTCCTCACCTGTAGTCAATATTCCCCCTCTGTGACAACCATAGCTATGAATTTATTTATACTGAAGCAGTGCCCAGGGGCCCCAGTAGGGATCAGCATTTCATTCATAATATGCAGCAAAATATAACCGAGTCCCACGTGACTTTTTTTCTTAATAAACAAAAGATGAAAGAATATAAGTGGCTCTTCCCATTTTACAGATGGGGAACTGAAACAAAAAGAGACTAAAAGGCAGATGCAGAAAAGGATTTAGACAATGTACTGACTGCCACTTAGCCTGCATCCCATCTACTCATGACTCTGACTCTTGGCCATCTACTTATGGAATGATCTCTATATTTCATGGATTCTTAGGTTTTTGACTAAATTTCCCTAAGGACATGTATTTTTGCCATAGTGTAACCTGAATCTGGAGCTGCCCAATGTCTATTTCAATCCAAAATTCCCAATGGGATTTCAAAACTAGATTTATATTGCTTGGCTTGTCAATGTTCCTGCTGGATTGATCTTCTCATAAAATAGAGACTGTAGACCTCTAGTACAAAAGAACCTAACAGAAACCAGGAAGTTGGATGACTAATACATGGTGATAGTTGTGGGTTTTTTTGTTTTGTTTTGTTTGTTTTTGTTTTTTGTGGGGTTTTTTTGGTTTGTTTGCTTTTTGGTTTTTTTTGTTTTGTTTTTGGTTTGGTTTGGTTTTCTTTGGTTGGTTCGTTGGTTTTTGTGTGTGTTTTGTTGTTTTGGTTTGGTTTTGGGGTTTTTGGGGGTTTTTTTTTTGTGTGTGCATTTTTGTGTGGATTTTTTTGTTGCTTTTTTTCCCATAATTTTGTATTAAATCTAGAATCTGGATGTAGATTTGTGTCCTTTGCACTTCAGATACAAAGTGCAAAGGAATGATATTTAGTATACAGTTGTCCAGGCAAGTTACGAGGAATAAAAATGGAGAGTGTTTGTTGGAAATTGAGTTGTTTAGCAGCTGAACACAATTTTCAGAGTCCAAAGGTATATTTTATTCTATTTGTGTCTTTGTCTTGGTTTGGGAAGACAGGTATCTGCCAGGTAATAAAAAAAAGAAAAATCACAACTGCAGTTTCCTTTGGAATGGAGAGTGTAAACCCCTCCCTCCACCCCCTTTTTTCTTTTTCAATTATAAATTACAATCAGAGGCTCTTAGGCAAAGATTTGGGAAATAGGAATAGCAGTTCTTTACTAGTATGTATTACAAAGCAAACAAACACAAAAAAAACCCCCACCAAACAACTACAGCATTAATAACAAACGAAAACAGTACCAAGAACCTTGAGGGCTTTGTTTCACAAAACCCAGGGCAGTTTGGTTTCGGTGTCCCTGCAGGATCCTCAGAGCACCAAGCTGAAACAGTGGAAAAGTCCAGGGCTGGTAGCTGGGATGGCAGGGTGTCCCGGCAGGCAGGGGCAGGGTGTCCCGGCAGCGCAGGGGGTGCAGGGTCACACTGTAGCAAGAGGAGCAGCGCCGAAGAAGCCGAAGGTGAGGCAGAGCTGGCCCAGCTCCCGCGGGTGGCAGAGAAAACTCAGGATTCAGGCTGAACTGGTGATAGTAGATTTCCCAGGACTGGATCCCTTTGGCCACAGTGAAACTCTTCCAGCCAGCAACAGCCGTTCTCTCTCTCTCCCAACGCCGGAAAAAGAAGAGCCTGCAGCTGCCTCAAGCTCTGTCTTTTACCTGCATTATCTCCTCCTTCTAACTTTGTCCACCTCTTTGTTTTGGTTAAGTACTCTCAAGTATCCAACACTTGGTCTCCTTGGTAACTTATGGGGAAAAAATTCTTTAGAGAAAGAAGGAACAAACCTAACCCCCAACAGTCTTTTATTGGGATCCATTTATATTTTATTTAAGATTGCTGATCCAATATGGTGGTCTAAGTTTACCTGCAACAAGACACAAGTGCTTTGACTACTACAAATAATACTTAAGTAAGACTGTTTGAAATTAAGGCTGCCAGGTAAATTCTACCCAATTAAGACAGAAGTTCCTGGAAAGGAGACTTCAAGGACCTAAGTCTCACTGCTGTGTCTCCTTCTGATTTTCTAGCTTTTTTTCTATATAGCTGGTTTTATAAAACTTGCCAGCTTAAGAAAGTTCCTGGATTTTACTCGACCCTGGCTACAGCTTTGTCAGTGTTGTCTCGCTGTTCAGCATTCACAAAGGGGCAAGAGTAAAACAATATTTCTCAGAAATTCTGCAATCCACACCAGTAAGGAATATTTCAATGTAGTGTGAGGTGTATTTTTAATTTCTGTGTTCCTCTTCTGTGTTCAGGAACGGTTCCAGGTATCAGAGTTCACGAAAAGTGCCTCTGCTTTGGTCAATTCAGGGAAAAATTATTCTTTCTCAGAATTTTTGAGGCTATTCAAGACTATTTAAATACTAGGGACACTGCCAGATAAAAGCTTAGTTGTTATCTCTTCTTGGAAGTTAATGTAATTTAACATTATGGAGACAAGCCATTTTATGCCACTTGTCTTCAGTGCTGGAAAATAGTTCCAATACAAATAATAATAATATATCTGTTATTGACTAATGAGTCAGATTAGGAGTGAGACTTTTATTATCCTCTGTTTCTAGAAGTTCTTGGGTTATTGCATAGCTGTGCATTGTAATGAAGAACAAGATTTATATTGTTTTCTTGTATGAAGTATACCGGTCTCTGAGCTACAGTAAAGTTGCATGCTTTCACTGAAGTCCACAGGACCATGATTAAATTTCAACTACCGATTAAATCTTTTGTTCAGTTATCACCCAGGATCTTAGTGCTTTGTAAGATCAAACTGCATGGATCTAATCCAATTATCTTTGCCAAAGGAAGGTTGACTTCGACTACACCAGGATGAGTAACTATGTGTCATGATTTCAGAGCTACTGTAATGCAACCCCCCTGCTCTGCAATTATGCTGGGAACTTTTAAACACATATTTGACAAATGTTGTACACTTGAGAGGCGTCAGAGTGATTCTTCTGAAGGTTGAAGTGTTTCATCTCACCCCACAGCAGAAAAGGAGCAGGTAGCTGCAACCCACCCATTCTCTAAGCTATCCCAAACTGGCAACCTCCGCTCCTGGGACTCAGAGATTTGTAGTGACAGCATTATGTATTCCTTGAAAGAAAACCTCTCCCAGGTGGGTCAGGGAAAAAGGCTCAGAGAACAGCCCATCAGCAGCATCAAATCTGTCAAATACACAAGTTGATTTTCTGCTTTCACTCCTTTATTTTTTTTGTCCTACTTTTTCTTCTCTCCTATAAGAGAGAGAGCTCTAGTCTTCTGTTTAATAACAGTCTGGGTTAGCCAGACAAGACAATTTATTTCACAAACCTTCTGTGTTATGGTCACCAAAATGCAGCTAAATCAACCTCTTAAACAGTTTAGCATGAGTACGGGTTTTTGAGGAGCTAATAGGAATGTGCACTGTGGTTCTTTTTCCCCACATTGGAAAGTAGTCGCATCAGAAACAGAAGCTGAATTTTGTAGGTTTGCTGTGGTTTTTTCCTTGTTGCCTTTCTTTGTCTTTTCTACCTCTTCTGTTTCACACATTTGCCTTGCTTTCCCTGAAAAGAAGTAAATTAGCAACAACAGCAATCCTGGTCCTTCTCAGTTAAGTTCTTTAAGGATATTTTTTGCTGTTTCTGTTCCAAATAACATTTTTTACTATCTTTAACACACTGTTTCAGTGTGTTAAAGCACATTATTCTCTCTAGAGGTTTTATTCTTTTTTTCTACACCTAAAGGGCTAATAAAGGATACAGTTAAAGCCTCACTTAATAATTTAAAATTTCATGCTTCCACCTTTTGTTTCCTTCATTCCCAAATGACTAAGCAGATTAACTCAGTGGTGCTAGACTGGAAGAAGCAGTGACATTAAACATTGTTCAGTGAAAAAGTCACAGAGTTCTCCTAGAGCAGGAACCAGGCTGAGGATCTTTTCCCTGGATCTACTATACCCAGAGACTGCGCTGATCTGTAAGCTAGTGAATTGTGAAAAAACCCAGAAACAAATACCATAAAACAAAACAAAAATATAGGAAAATTGAAGGTGTTTTAAAATATGTTTTAAACATACCTATCCCATTTATTTTTCCTAAAAAACTTCTACTACCTCCTGCCAAAAGAAGACCATCAAGCATTCCGGCTGATGACAGCTTCAATCCTGAAATCCCGTCAACATAAATGAGAGCGATAGAATGCATTGCACAAATACGCATGGCACAGCACACCTGAGACACACCTGTATGGGTCAGCTGCTGTTCTTAGAAATATGGCTCCAAATTTTTTGTACTGTAAGCAAAATATTAGGACTTGGCATGATCCAAGTAGAGGGGTGCTGAACTGCACTTATACATACAAAATTTTACATTTTGAATGGACAAAACAAAGCTTGTCATTTTTAGAATAGGTATCACTTATGGTCTTTTGTCAGATATGTTGCTCACATTAACACGCATGCTGCAGTAACTCAGTAGTGCATATATCTAACAAAGGAAAGCTTTACTGCACTTCAATCCCACGCTTTCAATTTGTGGCCAGGCAGCTGAACATATCTTCAATGATCCTTGGATTCCTTTTTAACTCTATGAGCTGGAATCCATCACTTCCCAACATTTTCGAGTGTGAGAATTTGAAAGGTTTATTCTGATCATTAATCAGCCCCTCCAATTAAGCACAATTACACCCTGTAATGATAGTTATAATTATTGATTGATTAATCTTTCAACTATCAATTAAAAATCTTAATTAAAGGAGTTTTTTCATGTTATTTAAACTGAAACATGACTAATTATTTTATGATTTACCCAGTATATGCAAAAACTGCATTAGTTCTGTTTTGTATTCTCTGTTTCATTGCTGCATTGAAAAAACTGGATTCAGATTTCCAAAAAGAGCTATGCCTCCATCCTTGCATGGCCAAATTGTGGACGTCTATCTCCATTCAGGTTTGCAGAAAGGTCTGAATTGAAAATGACTTTTACAACAGGAGATGATAGTGATCTCATGAGATTAAATAGTTAATTTGAAAATCTTGGACTTTGCCTGCAAACTGCCATGGGTATTTGAGTTATTATTCCTTAGCCTTCAACGTGTCTCACAAAAGCAAGCTAAAGAAGCAATTTGTAGTCTGACATGAATATAAGCACAACTGAAGTCATACTACGTGAAGGATGATACAAAGTTCTAGTCTCCAAAAAAGTCTCTAGTGTATTTCTTTTGGCTATCAGAAAACTGAAATACAGCTGCAGATAATGAATTCATCAAGGCAGAGAAAAATTATGAAGGACTTAGATATACCTATAGGCACAACTCTTCCTATTTGGAAGAAAATATTTTTCTAATACATGTTAAATTTATGTAGAAAATAATTTCTAGGACTGCTCATCCTTGCTTAATTCAACCTTACACTTGTATTGCAGTAGACTGAACTCTTTATCTCAATGCTTCCAAAACCATTGTTTGGGAGAACATTTTATTTTCTTATATATATATATATATATATATATATATATATATTTCCCCAGAACATCCAAGCTATCTGTTTTCCATGAAACCATCGTAAGTCTTATTTCTATTAAAAATGATGCATACAAGTTCAAGGTTTTAAAAGAATCCTATCAACAAAATTTTAAGTGTCTACAGCTAAGTTAATCACTCTGTGTATGGTTACTGGATAAAAACAAGGAATACTAAATTGTGAATAATTTTATGCTTAAATAGTTCCTTAAAATGTCAGGCTAGTGATTCTCTCTTACAACTTTTATTTCTCTGCTGATTCTAAAGGAAGGCAAAAATGTCTACCTCAGATATATAGCTCTAAAAATAAGTAAAATCTGCCTCTCCCTGTGTTTTAAACTCTTCCACATTCTATTTAAAAAATTAACTACAGTCTGTGCCACAAGTGTTCTGGAGTATACATTCTAAGAATATTCATTTTAACAGCTGGTACGTTGAACATATAATGGCATTATTTGTGTGAACATAAATAAGGTTGGAAGAATCGGGTTGTTTAGTCAAATAATACAACTGATCTTGCCAGAACACAGTGTAAAGACATGCACTTTTTATTAGGAAATTAATCAACAGGGGATATTGATTAACAAACTAATAGATTCTGTTTGAATAGATTCTTCTAACTATAAAACTTTCTGTCTGGAGCATGTTATTTTACCTTCAAGACATCAAAATGAATTGTTTCCAGGTTATATTTTTCTAAATGCTTTACCCCTATGGAATAAAAGAAAATTGTGTCATTTCCAGCTAATTCCTTTCCATTTCTGAAAACAAAGAAAAAAAACCCCACAAACAAAAAACAAACAAGCAAACAAACAAACAAAACCCAAAAAAACAGAGAGAAGAAGCTCAAAAGAATAAGGCAGCTGCATGTAGGGCAGATGAAGCAATTGTGCCCCATTTTAATAGTAATGGGGTTTGTTGATAGCATACACAAGTAAGCTGGAAATCCTTTAAAGCTCAAGACATATTTCAAACAATATATAAACTAAAGTGCCAGACAAGGTTAAAAATTATAGAAGTGTCTGCTTCATAAATTCTCTTGTACTGGACCCTGATGCGCCTGACCCAAACTTGGCAGAGATCAGTGGGGGCAGAAACCTTTTCACCAAGAGGATACTAACCATTGAGAGCTGACCTGCGTTTCAGGCTGTGAAGAAACCTGTTTCTGTTGGGGGAGGGGGGATTTTTTGTTGTGCTTGTTTTGTTTTGTTTTTAACCCAGCCTTACACACCTGAAGATGGCTACAGCAGCACCTTCTCAAGATAAACTCTCTGACTTAAATCACCCTTTGCTCTGTATCAGCAGTGGGATAAAAACACTACTTGGAACGGAACTTAAAGGTCTGGGATTTTCACTGAAGTCATGATGATGTCTGTACAATAGAGATATTCAGGAATGAATACAATTCGTATTGTATGAAGTGCTGGTATTGACTTCAGACAGCTTTTCACTGCAAGTTTTCTGAGTCCTCATCAGAAGTCCATTGTAGCCAACTGAAAGAGTCCCCTTTTCTGTGAATATTAGCTGGGCTTGTACTTGTCCAAAACGTCTGGTGTGAGATTTATATGCTGAGTCTGCAGTATGTTCAGTCTCCAACACAGAACAAATCTTGATATATTTTCTATATTATTTGACCAACTTCCCTTGACTTTCATTGAGTTTGGATGAAGTGAAAACTCATCAGTAACCTGTACAATCTCCTTCACAGTTTGAAAATCAGTGACCTCTTTCCATCAAAAACTATATGGAAACAAGTGCTTGCCAGATCAGAAACCATTTAAGGGAATAAATTTACAGAAGCTATATATCATCTACTTCCAAACAATCTGTGTAAAAATCACAAAATTGAGAAAATATCTTACATTCTTTTGTTATTTACCTTCTCTGATCTTAAACATATAAAAATATTCTGTTAATATGTCAATTTATAAATATCCTTGGTTAGCTTTAAACACTCAGCAAACATATTACTAAAATATGTTCTGATTTTTAAGTCATTATTGTTTCACCTATAGCTATGTTAGTCCAGGACTTAAATTATCCACTCACTTTGTGCCACTGGAGACAATAAATATTGCTAATCACTAGTTTGGGTGATTCTTCTGTCTCATTCAAGTTGTACCACAAGGTGAGTTCTCAGCGATGAACTGAATTTCCCTGAAGTTCACAGAGCTTTCGTTATCAGCATCTCTCCCTTGCACACAGTGCCCTGCGTTGCTCACACAGACAGCACCAAAATGCACTGCAAAGCTTTTAATGCATTCTGAATAGCTCTTGTCATTCAGGATCCTTCATTTCATGTTTCAGATTTTCCCAGGGGGCTTTGATGTTAATCCATTTCACACTTCTAACACATCTGTTCTTCTTCTGGCTTTCTTATCTCTTCTGAGCATTTGGAAAAAAAGGGAAAAAAAAAAAGGAAAAGGAAAAGAAAAAAGTTTTAGCTGTCATTGTACAGTTTCTGAGGCCGGACTTTAATGATGAAGCACACTCCAGCTAACTTCATTGATACTTGGTTTAAGCCACACAAGGAGTTATATATGCACAATATATCCAAAGTTAACTGCTTCCACGTTACTTTGAATTCCTCTTGACTCATTATATAAATTAAGAATAAGCTGCCCATCACAGTCCCTAGAAATAGGACAATGTGGTCCAGTGACTAATTTTTGTACAACAGGTTTTATAAGAAGAAGCCACTCTTCTCCAGCAGCAATAATTAAACTGTGACTAAACCAACTTTCATGTGTAGGTGCCAATACAAAGTAAAATTCTGAACATACACAGGGCAGTGGTCATTTCTGGTTATAACAAGAGTAGCCAAAATTCAGTGTTCTGATCCTTGATCTCAGTAAAATTAACATTTCTTTCCTCAGAAGGCAAAGATTTAAAGTGGAAATAAGTAATGCTAGCAAGAAAGAAAATTCAGAATTCCGTTTTTTTTCTCCACTCCATCTTAAATGAAATGTAGCTCACATACTTATGGCAGCTCTGTGTAACTAATCAAAGCTGGATTCTCGGTCTCACTCCACAATCAGTGATAAAATACTGGGAGCTCTGGGTGTGATTCATCCAATCCCAAGATCTGAATCTGGATGGGATGAGTCACCATCTCTAGTTGTCACTTTTCATCGACACACAAAGTTTTTGGATGACAGCTTTAACTAAAAGTTTAACAATCAGGTAGCTAGACCCAACTAAAAGTACTCCTAATTTTTGATTTTATCTTGGAAAATAAAATAACTATTATAAATGCCCTTAGTTTCCTTTTTATCCTTTCTTTCCTCTTCAGCTGGGTAAGGCGTTAAGGCTATTAATGATAGTCCCCATTTTAAATATGAAGGTGTACTATTTCATGGTTAAACTAGCAGGAAATGTTTTTTGTACAATTGCACCTTATTTTAGGCATGTTTTGTGGGACTGATCAAAACTGGTTGCTTAACAAAGTCAGTAACTTAATAATGCTGGAAAAGAATTGTATTTGAAACATCTCTATAGACAGGAGGTTACCTAATAACTTTCTATTGTAGGCCTGTAACTGTCTATGAAAGACATGCATTACCATATAAATGAAAAGACTGCTCTTTTCCATCATCCATATCCTCACTCCCCAATAAAAAAAAAAAAAAGAAAAAAAGAAAAAGAGAGAAGGAAAAGGAAAAGGAAAAGGAAAAGGAAAAGGAAAAGGAAAAGGAAAAGGAAAAGGAAAAGGAAAAGGAAAAGGAAAAGGAAAAGGAAAAGGAAAAGGAAAATCTGACCAGATCAAACTTTAAAACATGAAGTTCTTTGCAAATTCTTGCCAACTGTTGGTGGATCTCAAACTGTTTTAAATCACATCAAAGCATAATTGCAATGATACAATTGTGACATCTTATTAGTGGATGGATGATTAATATTAAAAAGCAAAATAATCCCAGTAATATCCTGTTGATGTTGAATGTCCCTTGCAATGATTATTTCTATCTTAATCCTTTGTTTTCTGTTGTCTCAGTACTCCTGCTCAGGAGAGGCAGGTACTTAGTCATAAAACTGCTTGACTTGTCCCTATGAAAAAAAGCAAGATGTTCTCATTTGGCCATCTCAGGTGGTGGTTTGCAAAGATACTTGAGGCATTTATGATGATTTAGAGCATCTAAGATGATTTAGGCATTAAAAAGTTTGTTTTAATAAGTGCAATTTCTTGTGGGTAGGGAAGTCAAAGGATGTGTACAAACAGGGAGTTAATGGATCTGACTAGAAAGTCTCATTAATATAATGAAATGTTATTCACATAATCAATCCCATTTTCTTCAAAAGAAAACAGCTACTGAAATACAATTACATTAAAGCAACAACAACTTTTGCATAATGGAACAATCAGAAAAGCTGATTTTTCCAAATGAAACGCTATACCAACAATGGTTTCACTGTTATTTTCAGAGAAAATGGTAGTTGAGAAGAGCATCAGTATCAATGAAACATACGGATGAAAAGAATCACCTTGTTTCATCAGAATTAAATGCTCTGATAAGGTCATGTTGATTTCTCCTTGTCAGAACTCTAATTTTGTGTATAATGTAGATGTCTGGATAGTTAATATAACTTTGGAAAAAGAGACATTTCAAAAGTGAATTTCCTGGGGAAAGAAATCAAAACCATAATGTTTTAGTGATGGATTAAATTTCAGTGATTGCTCTGTTGAAATAGGGTTGCAAACATAGGCTTAGAAGTCCCAATGCTTAGGAAATTTTGGACACCTGCCCCAGAATATTTGAAAGACATTATCTGAAAGTACAACATAGGTGAAAAAAGGTAGGATCTTTTGTTTTGTTTTGCTCAAATGGAGCCCTTTATAACTGTACTTTTTATTTCACTCAAAAATGGCTCAGAAGTAGGCTAACTTTATATGTGTGTATGGCATATGTATACATCTAGGATATTAAGAATTGAAAAAAACAAACAACCACCAAAACAAAAACAACCAAAGAAAAACCACCAAACCAAACCAAAAACAAAACAACAACAAAAAAACCCAAACAAACAAACAAACAACAAAAAAAAAGCAGCAAGAAGAAGTAAATAGAAAAGCAATATATGGAAAAATAAAGTTAACTCAACCACTAAGATGCCTTTTATTTTGTCCTGTGCAGTTAAAATCCATCCTATTTTTTGACCTGATTTTGAAGAACTCTGGGAGACATGATTTAGTTATTTTGTCTTGTCCTGTCCTTCATGGTGCCAATTGCAATGTTTTATCTCCATTCATAATGAACTCCTGGTTAGAATAGAGTTCTCACACATTTCAGTGGTAAACTGGGACAATGAGGACACTGTGAGATGGAGTCCATCAGAGAAGAAAGGAAAGGAAGACAGCAAGTCATCAGTCAGCCATGTGTCCCTCTGGATAAGCTGGCAACAAATGAGTGCTTCTAACTTCCATTTGGTGATGCAAGCTGGTTTGATACGAAGGCTTCTTTATCAAAAAAAATTGTCCATGCTGATTTTTTCCAGTCAGACATATGGAATTTTTGACATTTTTCCCTGATGTCATTTAGGTGATAATTGCTTGCTACTGCTGTTAGATAACAGAGCTGCTAGTCAAGTGTATGAAATGTCTGATTTGAAGTTATGTATGCTGTTCATGTTGAAGACAAACACGTGGGGGATTTTTAATGTTAAGTGTATGAAGTGTTTGTCATTTTTCTTTAACACATCTCAAAGAACACCGGAATTCATCATGAACAAAAAAGACCGAGACTGGTTTTTTGGTCTGGTATGGCTTAACTTTGCACTCTGTGCTACCAATGTTCTTCCATGTCCTCCACTTTCCTCTTTCTTTTCAGAAATAGTCACATCTCTCAGAATAATCCGTTCTGTGTTTGGTGACAGTCTTTGAATGTACAGACTCATCTCTGGTTTTGAATAACCTTTGTTGGTCAGATATTGTCTTTCTTGAGCTGAGTAATTTATTTTCTAGGAAACAGACTGCTTTTCCAGCTGTAATAGACAAACACTTCCACCCTCCCTCATCATTCAGTTCTGGAACATTTTATTCACTTCTTTTGCCCATCTCCTAATTCAAATATATATGACTGAAGAATATGTCTGACCTCACTTAAAGCCTCATGAAAGACCTGAGGTTTTTTTTTTGCTACTTCACAGTGAATTGAATGACTAGTAAAAATAAAAAACCCAAATACTCTTCTCTGATTCATATTGATTTTTTTTTCCAGAATGAAAAATAAGAATGTCTAGAACATCTGTGTAGTTATTAGAATTATGAACTTATCTAAGGTTTCCCAAACAGCTTGCTCATTTGAAGAGTAATGATCTCTAAAGTACCTCAGAAGCACTATCAGTTTCTTCTGATGATATTTGAAGCTGAAGGAGAATACAGTTTCTTAAAAATCATCAAGTTTCAAATGAAGATCTCAACTCAGTTACCCAAATAGCCAAGTTACTGGTTACCCATATGTTCAAGATTGAATGACTTTATTTTCTGAGGATGCGAAGTGAGTTTTCTAGCCTGGCAAGCAATGTTTTGTTGTAGGAGGTAAATTGTGCAGACTTTATAGTGTATATTGAATTTTAGTCTCTCTAAACAGGACAGGAAAATAGTACAGAAGTTCATAGATAAAATTTTGATTTTAGACTCACTAGCCTCAGATCACAGAATCACAGAATGTTCT
The DNA here is from genome assembly GCF_029207755.1 of Chamaea fasciata. Lineage (NCBI taxonomy): Eukaryota > Metazoa > Chordata > Aves > Passeriformes > Sylviidae > Chamaea > Chamaea fasciata. The sequence continues at coordinate 15,590,702 of NW_027094089.1, forward strand.
GAGTTGGTGGGATGTGACTCCCTTCTGCATGTTGGAAATCTTGACAGCACATTCACACATGCACATACTGTCAAAGAAAACAAACTGAAAAATCTTCCCAAAGCAAAATGGTCCTCTCTGACAGAGGTTGGTATTGGGTCAGGAACCCTGTAGACGAGGGAAGCATGTGGCTGAAATGAAATTAAAGGAAACTCACAATGGACTTTAAGAAAGCCATAAGAGCTGCAGAGCTGACACAGAGCAGTCCAGTGCAACTGGATGCTGGGAAGAAAGAAAGTTTCAAAAATGTTGTGAAGGCAGAGGTTGTAAAGAGGAGAAGGAGAGAGCACATATTTTAAAAGGACATTTTATCATTTGAAAACCTGTTTGCTTTGGTCTGTTACTAAAAAAATTAGGACAAGGATTATTGTCCTATTCGTTTCACCCTGTTTCATGGAACATTGTTCTATAAAAATAAGTTACTGTTATTATCATGATAAATAAAGGACAGATCTGAACAGCGCTATAAATTTTGGTAGTTTTAGATCTATAGCATGAATTTAAATTGATGTTTTTGTCACGGTTATCTATTCCCTTGACCACTCTTTTCAAAGAATTAGGGATATAGAATTTTAATATTCAAATAAACTCCATTTTGCGGCACAATTTCTTCAGTATTTGGAAATGAAGCAGTGCTAATAATAAGGATCATGTCAAAATATAAATACTAACTATAAATAACTGCTACTAGACACAAGCAAAACACAGAGCTTAGATCTTTTCATAAAGAAGCTCCTTTTATCCTTGCCCAGTGAGCTGTTGGATTAGGATGAGGATGAAGACCTTGAACATTCTGACTTCCCAAATGATACAAAATCACTCAGGTCTGAAAATATACCAGAAATCAGAGAAATGTGTCTGCAAAAAAATCTTAGATATTGTGAAAAATTAACAAAACCCGCCTGGAAACATTTCCAACTTTCACAGAACTGTTGCAGTCACGGTATGTTCTCCAAGTTACTGCCTTCCAACACAAGACCTTCTATGGATGCTCTTTAGCCACACTGACATACACTCCCAAAGTTAATTTCCAATTAGTAAAAAACAAAATGTGGAACAAAATCCAGACAAGTAGCTGATAACTACTATAAGACTTCAAATAGTAAATAAAGTTGCCCACATTGAACTTTGTGTACTGTCTTTTCTGTCTGGATTTGACCCTCATCCAAGGCATTATGGAGGAGAAAGACAAAAGTTTTCCTGGAATATTTTGAAACACCATAGTTATGTTTTCTTTATTTTAGTTGGAAGAGAGGGCATTGTGGAAATAGTTGGATTTGGCAAGAAAGTGCAGAGTCATCCAAACCAATGGCTTCGGATGTGAAGTTTTGGAATAATTTCACTGCAACTTGCAAAGATTTTGTTAGCCTTAAATCTACATTCCTGTCAAAATAAAAAGAAAAACGCAACCACACATTCCTAGAGAAACAAGGTTCTTTATGCCATTACTCATCTAAATTCAAATTATTGCTTTGTCAATATTGCAGAATGTCAAAACCCCTTGCAATTTGTTAATGCTCATGTGTATTTTTTTCATCTTAAATTTAGAAATGTTCATTCCTTTTCAAGAGGTATTCTCTAGAAAAATATCTTGTACTTGAACTCTTCACAACATAAGTCAACTTGACTACTTTCATGTACTGGTCCAATGAAGAATGGAAGGAGCTGCATGAGAAAAATATGTTTTCAAAAAATAATGTATTTTGTGGATTGAAACACCCTTTTTCACTGAGCTCCTGCTAAAATTCTTGATATTTTAAGATCCTTTCCCCTTTTCATTGCTTGGATTCAGTGACAATTCCATGTAAAATTTATCCATCATTCCATGTAATAAATATCCAAATTAACCATGTTTCAGAATGGAAATTGAATCAGATGACCTCCAAAGGTCCTTTGCAACCAAAATTTTTGTGCTCCTGAGGCTGCTGCTCAGCATGACTTTTTGCAGGTTGTCAAAAAGGGAAAAAGAAGGAGACGTCTAAGCTTCAACAGTTGTGTCTGGTGACATGCAGTCAGTTACTGTTCCAAATTTACTCAGTGCTCAATTATGTAAGGTCCTGATGGAATAGGCATATGAAAAAGATGAAATACGTATTATTAACTGACATTTTAGAAACATAAGTTGGAGTTTTTTTGTTAGTTTTTTTTCTCTATAATTAGATAAGAAGTGTTGGAAATGGCTTTAAATACAAAAAGGTAGTGTGAGTGCATTTTATTCTATTTAAACATAGAGATGACCTGCATAACAAAGCCTTCGTTGAGTGAGTTTATGCAGTAGCTAGAAGTGGGTGGAGGGTTGGAATTTTTGCTTAACATGTACTTGAATTATCCAGAAATAACGTTATCACATCTACTTTAGAAATCTTTCCTTTTGGAAGCGAGTCGCCCTTTTTTTCCTCTTCAATTTGGAAAACTGTACTTTTATTATTGTAGCTTATTTTGTTCATGAAATTAGTAGAGGTTATGTTAACATTATAATTACTGATCAAAAATGAGAACAGAAACAAGGCAATGAAAACAGCTTGAAATTTGCTCAACAAACAAAACATAAAGAACACTTCTGAAACAGTTTTAAGCTGTCAGACCTGTTTTTTTGGTTTATTTGGGTTTTTTTTTTATTTTTTAGCAGAGGCTCAATTCTTCACATAATATAATGAATAACACACAATAGGCATTGAAAAAAAAGGTCTGCAATTATACTACAGGGGCTTGGTGACACTGATAAAACATTCACCATCACCCTGTCATTGAAATTAGGCTAATTATGTACATAGTTGGGTGTCCAATAATCCTATTATTATTATTATTATTATTATTATTATTATTATTAAACAGTATTGTTCATAATGTAAATTTTCCTTCCCTTAATTTCAGACCTGTGACAATCGAGAATGTTCCATGCTTAATTAGCAGCCAAAAGCTTGAAAGTACGGTGTAATGGGACATTATGGGGGCTCTATAATGAGTTAATGACATAGCAACCAACTAGCGAAAATAAGGAATTTTTACAGTGGCATTCTAAAATGAACTACATGGAAGTACAAGTTGTGTGAAGTAACATCATTGCCAGTATCCCTATTTAGTCTCCAGAAGTGAGGTAGGTGCCAGAACCACATCGTCTCAGAGAAGCAAGACTCATCCACACCCTACCATGTCGGGCACCATGTTCCACTTTCTCTAGTGGGAGCAAAGCTTCAGAAACCTTGACTAAAACTTTCCTTAGAAATACTCATCTCTGGGAGTCTCTCTAGAATCCATTTTCTGAGACCAAATTCTATCTCAAATAAGGGAATAAGAGCAGGGACAGGAAAGAACAAAAAACTTAGGCTGAAAGTGTCTCAAAACAAATACCTCCGTAAAACTGCCCTTCATCTTGGATCGTGTTCATCCTGGTCTGCAGGATGGCAGTGTTCTCTATACATCATGGAAAAGGTTATTTCTAAAATGGGGGACTTCACTGTATTCAGAATAATACTGATTTTTAAGGAACCAGGTGCAAGTTCACTGAGGAATATGAGATGTGTGTACCCCATCCCCACATAGAAAACAGAATAATATTACTTACTTCAATAATATAATATAATATAATATAATATAATATAATATAATATAATATAATATAATATAATATAATATAATATAATATAATATAATATAATATAATATAATATAATATAATATAATATAATATAATATAATATAATATAATATAATATAATATAATATAATATAATATAATATAATATAATATAATATAATATAATATAATATAATATAATATAATATAATATAATATAATATAATATTATTTTACTTCAACATGATGTTGGTCTACAGAGGACAAAGAACAATTTTCCAGCAATTGTTCATTCTTTGACTGTACAGCAAGGAAGACCCTAGTATTTCCCACAAAGTTTTGTAGTATTAGTGCTACTACAATTCAACCTAAATTAAGCTTATTGAAGTAACTGTATTTTTACATCAAGTGATTACAGTAGCCTACACAGACTACTCTCTATTCTACTTAATTTAGTAGAGGCTGGACTATTAATTACAGCTTTCCTCTGGGAATAGTTCCCCGTGCTTGTTTAAGAATAGTCAGACTTGCAATCAGAATAAGATATTTCTCTATAATTGATGATATTACTTACTTTCCAGAAATACTTCTTCTTCAATTCCAATTCCTTACAATACTATGGTTTTTGTTAGAGACCAAACTCTGAGGGGGTTGCATTTAAATTATATGAATTCTACCCACATATACACATGAGAAATTGGTTCTCTTTTAAAAGTGCCAATTCAGACTGTTTCTGTCTCTAGATATGAGACAGTGAGAGTGTAGATCTCAGATGATAATCCTTCGTGTGTTTGAGATAGAACTTTGTAAAAAGGAGAAGTTGTGAAAGAGGAACCACTCTGTATTGCATCATTTCACCTCTGTTCCCAGAAGTCCCTGGTCTCAAAATCAGCTCCTGAGTAAAAAAAAGTTGGACAGGGAATGTCAGCTCTGATTCAAGAAATTTCAACATTTTTCTGGGTTTTTTTTTGTTTGTGTGTTTTTGTTTACGTTTTTTGTTTGTTTGGTTGGTTTGGTTTGGTTTGGTTTTGGTTTTTTTTCCTTGTTTTCTGATCAGTGAAAAAAAACCCTTAAAAGCTGACTTCAAGGAGGAGAAGTAAAATATAGATATCTTTTGCCCCTCTGCCTCAAAAATATGTGGAAAAATAGTCAGAAAATTAGTTAATACAAAATTGTACAAAAATATGAGTGGAAAGAATTATTGCTTCATTTTTTTGGGAGTGAAAATGTGTTTTTTACATAAAAATAAGGTACATGAGAGAAAGCAAAAGGACCATCAAACAGTATTTAATAGTCTTTGTTGAAGAACATATACCTCTTCTTTTGGTAAGGATGAAGATGCTACAGCAGAAAGAAAAAAATTTTCTGGTTTGTGCTGTTTTCCTGCCTTTCTTGCATTTATTTCAGTGATTACATTTTTCCCTTAAAGTTTCTATACTGATTTTGAGCTGAGCTAAATATAGGAAAGAATAATTTTGATTTGCCATAAGACATGTAATTGTTTACATTTGAAAATTTAACCCAAAAAAACCCCCAAAAACCCACCAAAAAACACAATGATTTCTTATTCAAGTGTTATTGGTCCTGCACATATTCTACAACAAGAGAAAAAGAATTACCACTTCTCTCATTCCCTTTGTGCAAATCAGAAATGAAAACTAAATAACTGG